>NW_023994229.1:0-531225 GCF_015586225.1 Lucilia sericata
GTGCAAGGTCGATCTGATTTCCCCGAATGCTTAAGTGTCCTTTTAACCAAATCAAGAATACTTTTCAAGCATACGAGAGTCTTGAGAGATACAAGATGTTAATAGTCGAGGTTTCGAGATTTTGTTATCGAATGTTTCTCACACTTTTACTTTTAGCTGGTTTTCTAAAGTAAAAACCAAATGGATTATAGTCGTCACTACTCTCTCGATTACCTAGGAATAGAAAAGTAACTATTGGCGCCCCGTTAAATTACTTTGGGGAACTCAACTGATGATTAGCATCAAGGCATTAAAGTGACAACTGCTGGGACATTCTGTATATTTTGGTATAAGTGTATGCCAGAGTAACAGGCTCTTCTACTAGTTCCAGTACCCTTTAGTTAGGTTTACTTTATAGTTTAGTTGCATTCGCTTGCGTGATTTAGTGTTAGTACTATTCCCGTTATGTATGTGTATTTATGTATTTCTGTAATTTGTATTTTATGCAATATATACTATTATTATACATACAAATTTCAACTCAATACACACACACACACATACAAATATGCATATTGCTAAGGTACTTACGATGGCCACACACCCACTGGTACATTTTTTAAGTATATAAAAAGCATTTTCATGTTCGACCCCATAACAGCAGTTGAGTAGAGAGTAATGAGCGGTGTATGGCTACTCATTTCAACTACCACTACTACTTGACTCTACTCTTTTTTACTTCCCTGCACTTCTGAAGGTAGTCCCCAAGAAGTTCTAGTACTGATTTAGTCCAAAAAGGAAATCAATTGGACAATTGATTCTTGTATCCCTAAAGCACATAAAAAAGGTTCAAAATAACTCCTCTGCAGTTTACTTAGATAGACTAAAATAACGATTGACTACCCGCTAGATTACTTGGGTACAATAAAGAGATTACACATTATATTCAATACAAAAGAATTCTCTTGGGTTAAGTAATTTCTAACTTTCTTCGGATTACTTGGACTACCCACTTAACTCTTTCTAAAAGGTTTATAAATTAGTGTCAATCAGGTATTCAGACAATTACTCTTTAAAAACAACAGCTGGGTCTTCCAACACAACTACAATACAAAATATGTATAGCAGGCTGGCTGATACTAAAAATGTTAAGCAAATAAATACCAAATGTACATTCCTGTATCCTTTAAAAATAACACAAACTCCCATACTCACAACATTAATAGGAGGAAATGAGAATAAAAAATCGAGTGCCAAGTATCTGAAGAATTCAATATACATACATTCTCTGCTAGACCAAAAACTATTGGCTTGTGATCCAAAACGAAGGAGGCATAAAAGGGTTTTTAGAAAAGAATAAACAGCAACAAATACAACAGTAAAAAAATCAGCCAAGTTATTCATAGATGGTCCATTGAAGTGGTAATATTTTCTTTTTTTCGTACAATAAGTTTTGCCTGCTCCTTTTTTTATATATTTTTAAAATTGTTACGAATGAGTAGCAGTAACCCAATATAAACATTTTTATTTATAAAAGAAAACACTTGAACTATTTTACAAATCATAGGAATGATCTATTTTTGTTGCCTTTTTTTCCTTCTTATCCACTTTTATTTTTTTTCATTTAAGTGAAAATTGGAACAGTGTTTTTTAAATATTTTTTATTAAAGATTTATAGATTTTGTAATCATTATGGGTTTTGGTTTTGTATACATAAATATATATTAACCCTTGTATTCATAAAAGACAAATAAAGTTGTTGTTGCTTTATTAGAAGAAGTGCGTAATATATACGCCTTTGATTAACTTTATGTTCACTGGATAGAAATTTATGAAATTAGTAAATTTTTTGAATAACTTCCTCAAAAAAAATTAGACACAAGCTACTTTTAAGCTTTATAAGCTAGGATATATGAGAATAGTGAGAGAGAGCAAATGCTCTTTCCGCTTTTTATAATATACATGGACTTTTTATATTGATGAGTTTCCGTTTTATATTCCCTACTTTTGCAGCTTAAAAGCGCTTAAGACTGCAACTGTTTCGAAACGGTGATAAGGTAGTGGTATCGGTATTTTGACTTATTTGTATTTTGGCTTATTTCGGTATTGGTATTTTAGCGTTATCGGTATTTTGACTTATTTCGGTATCTGTATTTTAGCGGTAACGGTAGTTGTGTAGAAAAGGTATTTTAGCGGTAACGATAGCTTAGCGATAACGGTTGCCAACCTTGCTTTACACCGATAAAATTTCATAAAGATAAAAATTGAAAATTTCGGAATTTATCAGCAAATATCCAATATATTTTCTTGATAAAGTCTAAAAGATTTCCGGAATCATAGCTTTATCCCATCTTTCAATATATTGACAGTTTTTAAGGATCATGGACGCTAAGATAACTTGCTCTGCAAAAGTTGTGCCATTTACTGATAAAGTTATATTTAAGTTATTATCTCTACCATGGTTCTGCTGGATCTCCTGTACAATTATATTAAGCTTAGGGTGCTATAGAATCCAGAATTAGCCAAATGAAACTTTTCAGTCCGTTCTACTGTTTTAGAATCTGTAGCTCTGTAGATCTTTTAAAGATCACCGAAGATCTTTCCTTTGAAAAAGGAACTTACGTATATAACTTGAATTTACTCGACACGAATTTTTAGATATATAAGAATCGAATTCAGTCGGAACACTTTCTTTCGAATCCAAGCCATTAGTTCCTATTCGGAAACTGTCCTATTTGAAAACACCAAAGTTCGGTATTGGTATCATGCCCATGCGCTAAAGAAAGTTGTCGATATAAGGTAGCCGAACATAGTGCTTTGAATCGTAGCCAATAACACCTTTACCGAAGTCCAGTGTTCCGAAAATGTTTCCCTCCATCAGAACATTTTACGTATACAACTTTAACTAACCCGAATGAAATTTGGCAATATAAGAAATCCGAATTTGAGGGATTAATTTCCTTTAGGTTCTGACCATATATTACAATTTAAAAACTGTCATAATGTCACTGGTTTAACAGGGAAGTCCATTATCCCAAACTAATTTTCTAAACATCCTACCTTTCGTCAGAGGAACCTATGTATACAAATTGAACTCACTAGAACCAAATTTGTCCTTTTCTTTGAGATTCCAGTCATTCTATTTTTTCCTATTCGAAAACTGTCATGAGGGTTTCACAATAAAGTCTAGTATCGCAAACTAATGGTCCAAAGATCTTTCCTTCATCAGAGGAACTTCCGCATCAACTTGAACAACTCGAATAAAATTTGTCGATATAAAGGAAACACCGAAAAGTCTTCTCTGCGTCAAAGGAATCTATGAAATGAATAAAACTTGAAATTTATGGATCTAAATGAAAAATATAGTAAAACTTGAGAGATTAACTTTTGTCTGCTTAGCCTTTCTTTCGAGATCAAGTAAATCTAATGCCGAAATTTTTGAGAGATTGAAATTAAACCATCTATAAAGTGAAAATAATAATAATTATAAACTTTATTGTAATTTTTGCTGAAACTATAAAAAGCTTTATTCCTCTAGTAAACAATTCAATACTTCAAAGACATTTTAAGTAAATATCCATTGTATGTAATGTTTAAATAAGTACAAAATAACTCATTCAGCATTGTCACCATATAGAATTGTCAAAAAATTTTAATTAAATAAGAATTATGTACATATTTCTTTTATTTATTTAAATCCCTCAAACCAGCTATAAATGTTAATTATCAATCAAAGTGAAAAGGAAAATTCTACCAAGCAATACAAAACCCCAAATCTTTAACACAAAATTGTAAAAATAATTGGAAAATTTTTTGTGACAAAAACAAAAAACAACTCTATTTTTCAACTTAATGAATGACCAGTAGATTTTGATGATATATTTTTTATGGTATTTATTGTTTAGTTATTTATCAAAGACGAATTAAATACTTTTACTTAAGCATTTATTTTGAAAAACACTACTTCAGTCTCTCTCTCTGTCTAAGAAAGCTTTAGTTTGTTTTAATTTTGCAATTAAATTTTACAAACCATAAACTTATGAAGTGGTAAAACGTCTTCAGTAAATCAAAGTCAAAATAGAAAACAAGTCAGAAAGTTAGGTCTGTCAAGTCCTTTTAATGATGCCCTATAACAGCTGAGGGTAAATTTTGAACGATTTTTCGGAATTAATAAAGCTTGAGTTAGTTATAGACAAAGTTTGAGGAAATTTACTAGGAATTTTACATGAGCATTTCTAAAAGATTTTGGAATGGGACTAAATTCTTATAATGGTACGAATCCACAGAAAAACACTTATTATTTTGTGATTTATTATAATAACAGGACAGACGGAAATTAAACAAGAATTCAGAAAATCAGTCGAATGCATGTTCAATATCTGTGATCATTACAATTCTAATCATAAACGCATTATACCGCCTTTAGGGTATGTTAGTTACTTTAATACTTTAAAGTAGTACGTGGATAAAACTAAGTAAATTACAAAATTACCAAGGTTTTTTTTTATTTATTTTTTTGTTTTTCCTTATAGTCAATTCATTAACGAAATTGTACGAATAAGAAAATATTTTAAATGAATAGTAAATTTTTCTTTCCATTCTTTTACCTTTTTTTGAGTCAGCATTTTTGCCTTGATAAAGGTACAAAAAGGAAGCAGTAAAAAACATTCGTATAAGGATGAAACAAACAAAAAATCTAAACAAAAACAAATCCCTTTTAAGTAATTAGACTAAAGTAGAAATTAGAAAGATGTAAAACTTTACGACACAAACATTTACCAGTCAATGTTTTTGCATTATGGAAATGAAATTAAGTTTTTATAAATCTTTATACGAGTGAAAAAAGAAAACTAGAAAAAAATGTATCTTCCATCTAATACCATAGTGCGATAGCATCATCCTTTAGTTCATAGAAAACTATCACTTCAATTTACTTAACATGACATTTAAAACTCTTACCTTCCTCAGAAACATCTCATTACACTGTTTTGCAGTGCTGCGCCAATGTCGATGACGAAAACGTGAATTACCCAAATGTAGGGTCCCGTGCAGTTCGGCTGCTTCGTTAACGACACGTTTTATGACTTGATAACGTATGACATCATAACGGTGCAGTGGCTTGAGTGCCACCGTACCATGTTCGGGTTCTGATTCAGCACCCGATCTCAGTTGATCGTCATCTTCGTCGTCATGCCAAGCACTCAGGACTCCTTCGACAAAATTGTACAACAGTTCACCATTCGTTTGGGATGGCTGTGAACCGGACGGCTTTTGCTCATACTTAATTAATTTTCGATTCTGACACACTTCTCTTAAGAGATTTTCACCGAAATGAACGGTTTTGTGACGACGTCGACGCTCGTCTAGCGATGCCGCCGATGCAGACTTTGTGAGTTTTCCGTTGGTTCCATTTGCATGGCCGTTTTGGTGTTTTCGCTTTGCCACTACGGGGCCAGTACAAAGCAAGGCACACGATTCGCCGCGTTGGAGTGTGTTGGGCTGTGAGTTGCTGCGTTGGTCGGCACGCTTCGTTGATGAGAGCAACGATAATACTGGAGCGGCTGGCTCGATATCGTAAAGTAAGGCAGGTGGCTGTGCAAGGGTTGTGCGCAACCGATTGAAGTCGGCTGCACAGCGAGGCAGTGAGTTACACTTAGGAGCATTCAAGCATTTTCGATTCCGACAACTGAGCGGAGCACAATAACGGCAATCATGGCAGATAACAAACTTGCGCTTCTGCTGATTTTGAGCGGGCGGCACTTTTGACGATGGCGGTGGAGGAGCTGAACCGTCATCTGACGGAGGTACTGTGTGCATTTGAGCTTTTGTTAGTTGTTGATTCCGCAAGAGATTCAACGTTGATGACGACGATGGCATTTTTCGTTGGCTGGTCGACTGGCATTCGAGAAAACGACAATTGGGATCAGTGCAAATGGGCAGCAGGGGACATGAGGGATCTGTGCAGGGTGAGGGAGAGCGTGGCGCTCGCTCAGCAGATGATGATTTTCGTTTCAGTACGCCATTGTGTGAGGCGGTCATGTCAGATATGGTTGCCGACCGTTGTGTTTGATGCCTCCTAGAACGGTCCCTTTTCGACTCTCGCTGGCCTTGTTGTTGGGTTGAGGTTTTACTTGTTTTGGGTGGCAACTGGGGTGGCATTAACTCGTCTTTGGGTACGTACTGGTAACGTTCTTTGTGCGGCTTGGCATATAGCCGCTCTACATTTGTTGCGGTTGCAGGTGTTGGTGTCGAGACGGTAACTACTTCACTGGCCGAGTGTCGAAGGCGTCTGTCTCTTATTCGTTGTTCTTGATATCGACGATCTGAACAAATTTGTTGTGCAGAGGGCTGGGTTTGATGCTGCGTCTGTGACTGTGGTTGGGCCGACGGAGTTGATGATTTCTGTGGTAATTCTACAAAACTTTGATGAGATGAACGTCGGTCTACGGGTGTCTTGCCAATAGACTGCAAACGATTCAGCGGGTAGGCAATCCAGTCAGGTATGCTCTCTTCACTTCTATCACTGTAGCCAAGTGAATGTCGCTTACGGGCTGGATGCTGGCTGACATCGTCTTCATGCGAGTGTGATCGAGGTGTATCTCCACTACCGTTTCTTCGATGATGTGGTCTTCTAGTTTTAGCCGAAGCTTCTTCTCGAGCTGTTAAGGCTTTCGTTGACTTTGTTAGCCATTCCACTAGATCGGTTTTGAGTAGTGAAATTTCACCAGGCCCTGAACTTTGGCGCGACAGGGGTTTCTTCAGTAACTCGGTCAACTCTTCTTTTAAAGCCTTCGCATAGGAAGATGTGCTGGGTCGCGTTTCAGCCTGCTGTGGTGTGTGCTGTCGTTCTGCTACCGAACGTTTGCGTGGCAAATGCTCAAGGAGCCATTCTGGTAATTCATCCTTCATCACAGTTATTTCACTGGGACCAGATGAAGTTCGAGCGGGCACTCTCTGGCGTTCTAACCACTCCATGGTTTCCTCACGTACCGTACCACTTTCGGCTGAACGCGACGAATGCCTTTGTTGAGCTTTTCGATCAAACCACTCGAGCTCATCGGGAGATCGTTTGCAGTCTTTGGACACGGGAACTTCTTCGGCACTTTTCTGACGCCGAGGTGGCAGTTGAGGCTTCTGTTCTTCAGCATGCCTGTGATGATGCTTATGAGTGTGGGTGTGTATATGAGTGGCTGCTGAAGGATCTTTCTTTGGAGGCGCTTGTGGGGGTAATCTCTTGGGATCTCTGCATTTGATGAGTTTCTGCTCAATGGTATCTTCATTGCGAGCTCTTACCCGGCGTGTGATTTCGAAGATGTCGCCGTTTATTTGATGGTAAAACTTTTCCACTTCTACACCTTTATCGAACTCTTCCTTGACCTGCTGGACATTCAGTTTACTACGTGATGGCGGACGAGGGGGAGGAAGAGGAGGAGGAGCTTTCGAATCCTTATCGTCGTCGACAACATCATCATCAGATTCGGCTGACATCAAGAGGGCACCTTTGCCGCCTTCACCCACCACCCCACCGATAGTTCGTGCCGAAGAGGTGGCCGGATACAGCTTTTGCTGTAATTCCTCTTGTTGTTGCTGCTGAAGCAGGCGGTCGAGCGAGCCATGATGCGTTTTTATCGTCGGACCCAGAGTACCTTCGCCAAATGGCTGCAAACGACACTGAGCATTGCAGATGCAGACAGGACGTTTCTTGCTACCGAATCGAAACAGAGTATTCGCCAGTTGTGTCACACCATCGCCCAAAACGCTTCCTCCACTACTTGCCCCACCGCCACCAGCGGTCACATCCCTTCCCGAAGCCGTTGTTGCCGAAGTCAAACGTCCGGCCTGTGAAACTGGCGTTATGTCGACTATCACGCAACAGCAATGCAACGAGAAGGTCTTTTTATCGCAGCCACTGCCGCTAACAGAGTTATTGTTATCGCTTTCACTATTTTGTGAGGCTGCCAGAATGAGCGGCTTATGCAGCGATCACCAGTCGAATCTTTACGTCGCGACGTCCACGCGTGCCTTCGTCTATCTAGGGACAGTACTCGGGGATTCGACTGGAATGAATCGTGTTTGTGGGCAAAGTTAACGCAACAGTGGTCCAAATGCAAAAAGGAATGGCAAAAGTTTGCAACAGCAGCAATAGCAGCAGCGTAAGGTTTAGGTTGTTGGATTAGCAATAGCAATGGAAGTGGTAGTGGTAATAGAGCAAGGATACGTTTGGTTTTATAAATAATTTCTTCAGATGCATCAGCATACACCATTCCCACATCTATTGATAATCTTCGGTTGATAGTGTGTGTGTGTGGTTTTCTATGTTTTTGTGTCTTTTCCGATTTAATTTCGCTGAGTGCTTGACATTAACTTGTAAGTCTTAAATTTTTGGTAATTTGCTTATTTTCACTAATGTTTATTTTCAAATTCACTTCATCACTCTATAACGTTGACGTATGTATGTGTTTGTCCTTTGGAGGAAAACAAACACACTTACGGCGACGCACACTTGCACGCACGATTTTCAAAGTTTAAGGATTTGCATTCTAAGGAAGTTGTTCGAGTTGTTGACGTTTACTATTTCCTCAATTTAAAATCACGTTTGTACATTATTATTGTTGTTGTATTTTGATTTATTTATTTGTTATTTTTTGGGGGGTTTTTGTTTTGTTTATGAACAAATCAATCGATATGTTTGTTTAACGAAATGTTGCTAAAACTATAAAGAAAACAACGCTGAACACCTTGGAGTTTTAACGACTTTGAAAAACACGTTAATCGAATTACACAAATACGTATGCATGTGTGGTTGTATGTATTGTTTGTTTGCTTAGGTGTAAATGAATGAGCAGGGGTGTATGTTAATGTTGCATTTGTATGAAATTTAACTGATTGAATTAAATTTTATAAATCCGCCGAAGAGAGAGAGCGAGTACATGATGTAAAGAAGTGTATATGAATGTCTGTATAAGTGCAAGTTAGTGCGAGTTTATGTGAGTGTGTGTGTAAATGCAATATTTTACATTTACATGAATATAACGGTGAAGGACATTGGCAGATGTAGCGAATGCTTTTTTGGCGCAAGGACACCAACTACAATGTTTTTTTATTATTATTTTTGCACTACGTAAGAAAATAACAAACACATACATATACACTATATATAAACGTATACATACATATGTATGTATGCAGTTTATAATACACACATATAGATGTACAAATTCACATTAAAGTGAATGAGTGACGTGAATCTTTGTTGTATAAGTGAATATGTGATTTTTTTCTTGGTATAAGTATGTGTATGTTATATGCGTGTGTTTTAAGCGTAAAGAGAGTCAAGTATATGTATGCATGTACGTATTTTGTAATGAACATAAAAATAAAACTACCAACATTTTGCAACTAAAAATCAATATTATATTTTGTTTATTTGGAATTCTAATTATGATTTCATTTCTTCTGTAAAACATTTCTCTTATAAAGTTTAAAATTTGTTACTTTTGCTAATATAAGTAGTTTTTAAGTATGTTTATCTGTATTTAAATCCAAATTATTAGATTATCAATTTCTAATTTTAAAACAAGTTGATTAAGGAGCATTCTTATTGTAGGTGCTTTAAATTGGAAAAATCAATTCATGTCAGTCCTTGTCACACACATACATATGTACATACAAACCTACTAAATGACGTTCATGTTGAGAGTGAGTGACATTGACCTGCCACATGAAACATGAAAAACAAATGCCAACTAAATATTTGTTTTTAGTCTTGCATTTCATTTTAATTCTATTTTAACTGCAAACTATAATTGTACATATTTGCAAGAGTTTATTTGTTTAATGAACATTTTGGTTTTATTTTTTTTACTATTTTGTAGTTGCTTTAAAATTTTAGAACAATATTTTTTGAGACTTTTTTTAAATATTATTTTGAAAGTTTCATTTTATATAAAAATTCTTGCTTCTAAAGTTCTAATGATTTCACTTATAGGTGTCCTGTAGATCTTACAAATACCTTATTCGAAATAGTCTAAGCATACAATAGTTTTAGAATAATCCAAGATTTGGAGTCCGAAGTTATCTGGGGCCTCCAAAAACTTGATTTTAATTAACAGTCTGACATACATTTGGTGCTGAGTTTTTTGCCAAAATGTTTCGAGATTGAATGAAATAATCATAAGCTTATTATTATTTTTTTATTTGGAACACACCTAGAAGTACTCTTCATCTCTTTAGAAAGCATATAATAGATTTAGAATAATCCAAAATTTGGAGTCCGGGGATATCTGGGACCTCCAAAAAAACAAACAGACGGACAGACATTTGGTGAAGAGTTCTTTTTTGCCGAAATCTTTCTAGATAGAATGAAATAATCAAAGCATACTAGTATATAAGATTATGTTTTGGTTTGGAAATACACGTTGAAACGCTCTTTATCTCTCTAGGAACATTCGACTGGGATGAATCAAGTTTGTTTCCAAGTTAACGCAATAGCATTTAAGGTAGAATAAGGAATAGCAAATGCATTACATCAGAGTAATCCAAAACTAGTCGCTTGCTGAAATTATGGGAATACTTGACCCGCAACATAGTCCTAAGTAATGCAGGCTAAGGACCATCGAATGCTCACCGAAGTTTATGGTAACTGTGTTCCAAAGATCTTTAAAATTTTCATACTAAAGACAAAGATCGCTTAGATCAGCTCAAAAAAGTTTAAAGACCAAGAAGAAGAGACATTATTCTACTGAAGATTGTTGTGAAACTTAACAAGAGCTTCGAAAGCTCTTTGGGAGAATTCATCTAAAGGTAGAGCAATTAGGTAAAGAGCAGCCGGTTTCTTCTAAAAGCATGAAAATTGTGTATGTTACGCAAGACGAGAGATCAGGGCATGTCCCAAATACTGCTTGAGTGCTATAAAAGAAAGTCATGTTTGCATAGGATAATTTTCTGCTATGATAGATGGATCCATAAAAATGCAAAGAAGATCGGATGTGAAGCCCGTCCAAACAGTCGAATCGACACCACAACAAAGTATAATCTTTGTTAAGCTTATCCTTTGTATTCAGTGGGACCAAAAGGATCCTATTTGGCCAGATTATTGAAGGGAATTTGTAAGGAATGCAACTGATTCATTTGGGGCAAGCATTGACCGAAAAACGTCAGAAATGATAGCGTTATATTTTATTGAGTCATGCAGCCATATGGGGGAATGTTTCTTAAAAACTAATTAGAAAAAAGTGATTGAGAAGTTATACCACATCCGCTTTACATTTGAAAAATTTCACTACTACTTGTTTTGATCAATGCAGAACGCTCTCTAAAGGGATAAGCTTCACTTCAAGACCGAAAAAATATCTCATTTTAAAAATTATTACAAAAAATCGCTTCAGAGACAATATTAACTTGAAAATGCTTTATTTCCTTAGTTTGAACGGAAATTTAGTTTAAGGCCCATTATTATAACTTGCCAATAACTAAAGTTAGGAAGTTATCGTACAGATAAAGTGTCCGATAAGCTAACGGGAAGATTACCTTACCTTACCTTTAACTATAACGTAAGTTTTAAGAATTTTTGTTAAATATGAAAGAAAAATGAATTAAATGTCAATTTTTATATGAAAAAGATTATTAAAGGCTAAAAGTATGTTACGGTTTTTGTATAATAAAAATTTATGTTGTAATAATGAATGTATTTAAAGTTCACTTTATTCCTTACTTTAACTAAAGTTACCTTTTACTATTACGAACAGTTACTTCGTACACCAGGACGTATAAAAATATTAAACAAATGCTTAATAAAAAAAAATAATCATACGCCCTCAGATCGAGTTTATGTATTTGATGCATATTTTTAGGTGCATTTAATGTTATGAAGAAAGCATTTAATTTTTGAAATTACTTTAAACAAATTATAATTAAATGTTTAAAGAAAATACATAAAAGTATTTTAATATTTTATGAAGGCGAATTTATATGTTTAGAGGAAATACACCAATTAATACTAAACTGTGCTTTTATGTGACAAATATTGAATGAATATCAATTCAACAACAATTTTTTTTATTATTATTAAAACATCTTTTTATAAATTACTTATATATTCCTAGCAAATTGTTCAATTATACAATTTTGTTTGAAAATTTCCCAAAATAACAACATATTTATTTAACACTCAGTCAAGCACATTCATTTATTTATTTCATTATTAAAGGCCATTCAAACAAGACAAATAAAATATACATTTAAAAATATATACGATGCCTCTTCTTTTTGCTCATTGTCACAATAAACAATTAAGTGAATTTCGCAAGAGAGAAAAGTTCAATTAAAAAATATATATAAATGAAATCATTTATAATTTTTCCATCTTTTTAACATGTTCAAGAGGGCACCTACACTGCCACCATGCCACTTCTACAGTTGTACAACTTAACAGTAATTTAAAATTGATTTCAAAATAATTTTATTTTTTTTTTTAAAAGCTACCAAAAAATAAGGTACCATCACCAGTACAATTACTTGGTATAGTATTTATTTTTGTGTGTGTGTAAGGGAGGGGGGAGTAAGACTGCTAGAGAGCCTGTTTATGAGTGAGTGTGTATGTATGAGTGTAAGTAATTTTGCCATCATAATTTTATCTGATAAATTAATTAAGTTGATAAACTGATTTTTTCTTTTTTTTGTTGTTGTTGTTGTTGCTCGTATTGAAACAAAATGACCTTCGAAAAATGGGTGTGTCGCTTTTGTAAAATATTGTTTTTTAATAGATGGCTTTTGTATGGTTACGCTGAAGCTGATGATGTTGATATTGATGGTGGAGCTGATGATGACGTTTGTATTGGGGATTTGCTGTTTGTTGTTTTTAATTCCTTTATATTTCTTTATGATAGAAGGTAAAACAAAAAGTTTTTTTTTTCTGTTTCATAATTTAAACAAATAAAGCAGAAGTAATGAAACCTAAATGAATTTGGCAAACAAACAAACGAATATAAAAAGTGACTGACAGTCAGATAAACAAGCCAAGTTGCTTCAAGTTTGTCTATGTGAAACTGTGACGTTTTAAATATCCTTGTATGTTAGTGACGTTTGTTTTTTGTTAAAAGCTAAGGATTTTTGTTGTTGTACAACAACAACCACAATTACATACATTGTATATGTATGAACAGAAATATGCTTGTGTTGTAATTTTGGTGGCAAATATATAGGTGCTAATACAACAACTAAGACAGCAGCCAACTTTAGAAGGAAAATCAACAACTACTACAGCAACAATACAATACAATACAAACAAACAATCATACATTTATCCTTCCAATCATTTTCTATACTTTCATTTATTTATCCTTCTATCTATGTAACCACCTTTAACTTGCTCTACTCAAAAGTTCAACCAAGTGAAATACGTTAAAATACAAATGTTTTTATTTGTTTCTCTGTTTGTTTGTGTATATAAGTTTTATATTTGTATTTTTGTGTGTGTGTTGGTTTTTGAAGGTGTTAAATGGAGTTTTGTTATGGCAGTATAAAATTTGATTAAATCTTTACGTTACAATTCAACTCTGCAAGGAGTCATTGAGGAGAAAAAACTAAAAGAAAACAAATGCTAAACATTAGGAAAAAGGAAGGAAAACAATCTTACAAAATAGATTGAATTAAATCAAGTCAAAGTAATAAAACAAACAACAATCTTTTGGTTTGGATTGGTTTTTTCTTTTTCTGATAACATTGGTAGTGTGTCTGTGGCTTTGTGTGTGTGTAAGGTTTTTTTGATTAGTTTTGTTGTGGTGTTTTGTAGGAAAAGATGTAAATGATTTATACAAATGTTTCAAACATTTAATAAATTTCATTTGCTGTTTCTTTAGCTTTAACTAAAAACATTTGTTTGTTTGTTATTTTTGCTCTCTCTAGTCAATTGTTTTTCTATTTTAAGTTGTTATTTTTGTCTGAAATTATGGCGTATTTTGCTACATATTTATAGCTTGAAATACAACAAGAAAAATCCTTTCAGTTTCTTAGTTTTTTTTGTGTGTTTTTTCCCTTTTTTTGTAGCTGCTGCTGCTGCCACAATTTGAGATATTTCTGCTTATTACAAACATATGTATAAGATTGTTAGTTAGTTGTGTTGTGTTGGTATTTGTTTAAATGTATTTGTGTGTTAGTGTATAAGTGTGTGGTGATTATTTTAGTTGTATGTATAGGTATTTGTTGTTTTTTTATTGTATTTTTCATTTCATTTCTACTCCCAGCAGGCGTTTTCTTATTTTTTTTTACGTTTAACATTTTTTTTCAGTTGGATTTTTTTTTACTTTAACATTTTTCTTAATAAAGATTTTATTTATATTTATATTCCATTTGTATTTCGATTGTTTTGATTGAAATTTTGATTACACTTTAGCAATATTTCAATTATTTTTTAATTTCTTATTAAAATTTTTGCAAAATTTTCTACTGATTTGATTATATATTTCTTTGCTTTCTTTCATTTTTCATTTTTTGCTTTCTACATTATAACTTTTGTATGTGTGTTTTAAATTTATATATTTTTTTTCCACTCGCGGTACAGCTTCCCCGAATTTTTTATCTACGCACACAGTACCCGTTGACGTTCTCGTTATGACTGATTTTCACCACACATGGCGAAAAGCTGTTTTCCTTAAAACCTCGAGTAAAGCGAGCACATTGAGTATCGGGTTTTTTGTGTGTTTCAGTTTTAATTGTCATGAAATCGTTCGTGTGTTCGTGTGTTCGTGTTTTGTGTTTGTTACTTTTTCTTTTGGGGTTCTCGTTAAATTAAGAACATCGCCCCATAAATGTGTTCTGTTAGTTGTTATATTTACTCTCTTTCATTTCCTCTTAGTGCTTCGCTTTCTTTCGCTTGTGTGTACTTCGGGTGGAGCTTTTTTTCTTCTTTATTGTTGTCTCGTATAGTGTTGTAAGGTTTGCGCATGTTAAGAGTATGAAAAGTCAACTGTTTACAGTTTACGAGCTGTGTTTTTTTTTCTTGTTGAAATGTTGCGTATTTATTTTTGTTTTTCTGTTGTTTTGTAAGAAGAAGTTATCCTAAAAAGAGAGCTTTTTTTGGCAAAACATAACTCTTATTGTAGACTTTTTGCTCTTAGAGTTTTACTAATATGTTAAAGGATAATTTAGTTGAAATTCATTGTAGATTAGTAAAGGTTTTAGGGAATTTTTTTTAAGCATTTTGCGCCTTTAAGTGTTTACATGTTTGTTCTTTTTTTACTAGTTCATTTTTAAGCCATCATCTCAAAGCCTAAAAGTATGCTATGTTTTAAGCAAAGTTTAAATTTAATGGAACTAGTTCTTGCAGTATTCGTGAAACTAATTGATTTGAATGGTTTGTTATTTTTTTTAAATAAATATCAAGATTTCATTATTAACGTTTTGATTAATAGCATGAGACTTTAAGTTTTCTGGATCCTTGCACAATAGGTCTCATAAAAGTATATATAATATTTTCCCCAAATATGTTTGATTATCAGAAAGAAACCAATTATAGAATAAAATGTCCATCTTTCTGCCTTTCAACAAGCAAAGAACAGGACTACTTAGTTATGTCCATCGTTATTTCTGTAATAGAGCCTATAGGAGCAGACTTTGAGGAATAATATTTCTTCCACTTTACTCCCTGATGATCGAAAATAATAATTATTGAAACTGGGCTTAATCTTTCCACTAGATTTTACAAACAAATGTCCGTCCGTCTGCCTCACCTGGGCAGAAAAAAAGTCGAATCAAAATAAATGAGAAATCGTTAATCGAATAAACAAGTACTCGGAGCTGTTGCCTCTATATACTCTAAAGAAAAGGCCTAATCGATTGACCAAATTTTACAACAGAAAATTCATCTTCCTTTTAGAAGCAACTACAACTAAAACTATCTTTGCCAGCAGTTTGTCTGTTAAAGATGGGAAAGAACCTAAAGGAGAAATCCCATAACACTAACAGTATTTGTCATGATCCAAAGAAATAGACATAAGAAGCTATATTTCCTCCTAAATATTCCTAAAAAATCAGAATTATTGTTTATTGAAAAAATATTAAAAAAAGAATGTCTTTCCGTCCGCTCTCCAAAACGAAGAAAACAAACAAGGATCTAGTTAAAGCAAAATTTTTCCAAATTTGTTTAAATTTTTTTTTTTAAGTTCTAAAGAGTTATTTCAAAAAATAACAGAGAGTAAGAAGATTACAAACAAAAATTTAAAAATTTTAAAAATTTTCAAAACAAGTTCGTTAAGTAAAGCTTAAAGAGTAAATTTCCTAAAGAGTTCTCCTAACACATAACTGTAATTAAGAGAGTATTTACTCATACTCTCTCTCTCTTTCTATCTCTTATAATTGTTTATTTTACTTTACTACTCTGCAGTTTATGTTTTGCAGTGTAAATTTCAGTTAGTATTGCATATTTTTAGGTGTAAATGTAGATTATAAGGGTATTTGTATGAGTTTTTCTTAAATCTACATCTCTTAAAACTCAATTTTGATAATTGATTTACAAAAGCCTTCTTTTTTTTTGTTTTGTTGTTGGTTGCAATTTTCATACACATGATCCCATAATAAATTGGGTCTTGTTATGAGTGCAAGGACTTTGTGTGTGTGTGTGTTTTATTTTTTCTGTGACGTCAGCATTTTAAATAAATTTATGTCTGCCAAAATACCAAAAAACCTCAAAAAACAACAAAGATAACAAAAATAAATAACAAAACAGAGAGAGCAGAAAAAAAGAAAACAATTACATTTAAAAGTTATACATACATACAAACATTTGCAAATAGAAATGAAAAACTCATGTGAACATGAATCTATAATATTTGCGAATTCATTAGAAAAGTATAATGTTTATGAAATGCTAGTGTAAGTGTGTGTGTGTGTAAGTGTATTAGATAGCATGTATAAATGCATATAAAATGAGTTGCTAAATGTAAAATTCAAAACAGTCTTGTCTATAAGTTTTTCGCTGTCTGTCTGTCTGTTAGTTAGTGTTGATGTTAATATGAAATATTGATTGACTGTTTGCAACAGAGAGATTATTTAATCGTTGTTGTCAAATTAAGATTGCACATCAAGACTACAACTGTTACACAGCTACAGTTACAGCTGCTGTTGATGTTGTTATAAATGTTGCAAAAGTTGTTGTCATCTTTTTGGTTTCTTTATTTATTTATTTATTTGTGTTGTTCACCACTTGTACGAGTGGCAAAAATTCTTGGCTACATTTAAAACAATACGCATACAAACATACGCATATATACAAACACACACTTACGAACATGTACACATATATATACAAGTGTACGTATAAATGTTAGAATGTGTAACATTATTTTCGTTACTTACACTCGTTTGTACACACAACAATGCAGAATAGAGGAGAAATAATAATAATAATAGAAAAGCTTTTTATATGTATGTTTGTTGGTATGTGTGTATTTGAGCACTTTCTGGGTCAAAGCTTTGTTGGTGAGAAACGGCTTTAAATTTAAAAGAGCTGAAGAACAACAAAATGAAATGTATAATTTTTGGTTGTTGTTTGTTTAATTTTTTTTGTTGTAATTGTGCATTAAAGCATTTCATGTTGTGCATGTAGTTTTTTATTTTATTTTAGATTTATTTCAACACATCCAAGTTTGTGTAAATGTTTGCCTATATTTGTAGGTACTGTGTGTTTGTGTATTTTTCAGCACACTAAACAGACACAAATACTTTAGGAAAGTTGAAATGATAAAAAAAACAAAACAGAGCAAGTGTTGTGTACATGTGTTTTTAATTTTTATAAGTTTTTCTTTTTTCGAAAAAAAGTATAAACAAAATATTAACACCATTCTTGGCTTAACGTTTCGCTGCATTTCTTACTATTTTCGTTTTTTTTATTGTAGTAGTTGTTGCTGTTGTTGTTGTTGTTATCGCTGTTGTCCACAAGTAATGCCAGCAAGTCAGCCAACACCAAGTCAAGAGTCATTCATTTCTATCTAAATCAACAAACAAACACAACACGACACAACTCAACTCTCGACAAAAATTGCAAATAACAAAAATAAAGAAGAAAACAAGTAAGAGTATTATGTTAGACTAGAACGACTTTTATATACCCTACATCATAACTTGTTACAATTACAAAGAAACTACTATTAACTTATATTTGCTTTAAAGCAATTTTTATATTTTTAAACTTTGAACACTCTTAGGACGGACATTTTGCTGCAAAATTTATTTAACTGATTTGGTTAAGTTTCTATTCCTAAGAGGTCGGATAGACTGAGAATACTTCTGTGACATTTTCATTCCCCAAGCTTATTCTGTCTAGGGTTTAACGTACGATCATTGAACGGTGGAAGAACGAACGGATATTTTGCTTGTAATTCTTTTCCTGTTTAACCGATTAGAACTATTTTCAATAAAGAATATTTCTAAAAACTATTTTGAAAAAATGTCTTCCCCAAGATCCTTTTTTATAATGCCAAACGTATAAAAAACAGTTCAAAACTTGTCTAAATCCTCTACTCCAATCCGTCTGCAACCAATATTCCGAAATGTTACAAACGTAATGATAAACTCTTTACTCCTCCCATTCAACTTGCTGTTGGGAATGAAAAACGAACCAACAAGATGAAAAAAAGCTCTTAAAGGCATTTGGCTTGTTAACAACACGTTATTTTGTTCGCCTTGGTTCCGAGCTGTGTGTATGTGTATGTCTGAGTAGTGTTGTATTCGTTGGCGTTTTAAATTTTTTATTATTTCTTTTTTTTTCTACGTTACGTCAGTAGTTTTTACACCTTGTAAAAACAACAAAGAGAAAAAAAATACAATTGCACTAAAAGAAACACATAAAACAAAACAGAAATTGCAAAATTCATTTCACAAAACTGGCCCCATAATGTTGAGGAAAGGAATGTGATGAAGTAAAGAGTGAGACCAGGGATGGAGTAATACACAGCAACATGAGCAATTAAATGCATTTGTGGTGTTTTCCATTTAAGGTAAAAAAACTCACACTCACACGCAAATAAACAGTTAAATATTTTACATACAACTAACTCAAAAGCAATTGCCGACAGTGGTAGGATGAAAGGAAGAGAATTTCAACAGCAACAACAACAACTATACAAAATAACAAAATATAGTGCAATAAGCAACAACATTTTTCACTTTATATCATGTGATACGCATTATTTTCCACACACATACACACTCATCACACACACAACAACAACAGCAGCAACAGAAATGAAATTAAAAAGTTGCAAAATGAATGTATGAATATTTATTTGTTGTTTAATATTAAGAGAATATTTAAGAGAGTTCAAAACTAAACTATAAAGTATACTAACTGCTGCTGTTGCTGTCATTTTGCTACAAACTGCTGTAGCTATTTCCTCTTCCTCTTTTGTTAATATTATATGTATATGCGTGCGTTTACATGTGAGTGTCCTTGTTGTGCATAACGTCTGCTTTTATAAAGCTACATTGTCAGCATGTGTACGGTTGTGTGTAAAAATAAATGTACATATGTATGTATGTATATGCAAATTGATTTGTTGCAACCACTAATAAGTATGCATACACACACACTTACTCACTCACATACTAACAACATTTATGCCTAAATATTTAGCATATATAAAAACGCATATCCATATTTACATACATACACCCATATACATACATATGTATATATATATATCTGTTGTTATTTTTCTGCTCTTAAACAATTGTTTATTCACAACTAACTAATAACTGTCTAATTACGGCATACAAATCATAAGTTGGTTAGATTATATTTTGCTCTTTCTTTTTTTTTTGTACAATTGTTTGTTTGTATTTGTACAATTTATAAATGATTGTCATTTATTTATTATCACAAAAATTACATTTTTATAATTTATACAAAAAAGGGATGTGTTATAAAATAAATTATTTATTATTTTGTGCTAGGTGGCGTATTATAAATATTTATTTATATTACTAGTAAATTTACATTACTCATACGTCTACAGTTAGGTAACTGTATGATGGTTTTTGTTTTACATTAAAAATTCATATACATTTTTCAAAATTTGCATAATTTCTACTCTATTTATTAGTAGTTTAGCTAAATAATTGAACAAATTAAAAAAAAATTCTAAGTCAGAGATATATAGGTTGAGATATGGCATATGAATTAAAATTCGTTAAGAACTTTCATGTTTTTGAAAAACTGATATAAATTCTGAAATGGTTTTATCTGCTTAACAATTTATTTGAACAATTTTTAAAATTAGCAAAATTTTATGAAAAATCTTCAAAATTTTTTACAAAAATTAAAATTTTAAAGAAAAATGGAATTTTAGAGAAAATTCGATTTTAAACATAATTCTATTTTCGAGTAAAAAACTATAAGTTTTGGGAAAAAATTTCTTACGGCTATACCTAAATTAAAGCGTTGAGTATTGAGTTCTATACAAACTTGTTGAAAACAAAAACAAATTACAAGTAACACAACGCCAACGCTTTGATTTAGGTATGGCCGTTAGAGAAAAACTAAATTTTAACTAAGGCTATGTATACACGATTGTTAGATCTTACAACGTTGGCAGTAAAATGTACGGAAAATGTATAACAACAACAGTGTCAATTTTCATATTTTGTCTTGCAAACTTGTCAGTAATGCTTTTTCTGACAACGTTGTAAAAGAAAAATTGTAAGTTCACACGATTGTTAGACATTTTCTGTACATTTTACTGACAACGTTGTAAGATCTGACAACCATGTATCACAGCTTTAAGAACTGTTTTAATCAAATCCATGAGAAGGGTATACATATAGTATAAGTTTGCCTGCAAGTCGCTATCTTCATTCGTCTGTTTGCCCGTCTTTCTGGCTCTTTGTCTGTCTATATATCTGTCTGTTTGTCAGTCTGAACTGTTTTAATACTCTTCACCTCCATGAGAAGGGTATACATATAGTATAAGTTTGCCTGAAAGTCGGTATTTCCGTTCGTCTGTCTGTTTGTCTTAGTTGTTGGCTTAGTTGTTTTAGTTGTTTTACTTTTATTCTATACAAAATTGATCAAAGTTAATTGTTAAAATCTGGAAACGGAAATACTCTATGAATAAAATTTGGAACTTTTTGGAAAAATCTTTGATTTTGTAATAAAATCTTTGAATTTGTTCTTTAAGTTCTTTAAGATTTTTACAAAAAAAACTTTTATTTTGTACTAAAATACTTAATTTTTTACCTAAATCTTTAATTTTGTACCAAAAACTCTAATTTTATATCAAAATCCTTAAATTTTGTACCAAATACTTTAATTTTTTTCTTACCAAAATCCTTAATTTTGTACCAAAATCCTTTAATTTTGTACCAAAATCTTTAATTTTGTATCAAAATCTGTAATTTTACAAAAGTCTTATATTTTCTTCCAAAATAGTAAATTTTCTGAAAAAAACACAACTTTATTTTCAAAATCTGCAATTTTGTACAAAAATTTAAGATTTCGGTACAAAATCTTCAATATTGTATCAAAATATTCACTCTTTCGCAAGAAGATTTTGAATTGCGTTTTAAAATCTCAAATTTTCTGTAAAATTCTTCGATTTTGCGCTGAAATTTTCAAAAATCGTTTATATCCAATATTGTAAAAATCTTAAATATTTTTACTTTAACTTTGTACAAAATTTTGACTTTTGTATCGAAATCTTCAATTTAAAAAAATTAAATTTTGTTTAAAAACATCCACTGATTTTACTAATAATATTAAAACCAACAATTTATTTTGTATGAGACAAAAAGGATTGAATGATGTTTGGCACATTTATATGTTTGGCTCTTATTGGTTCTGTTTATAAGTTTTAAAGAAATAAACATCGAAATAAATGTGTATTTCATTATAAAATGTAAACAAAACCAAATTATATTAAATAGGGATTTGGTACTTTTTGGCATATTGTTCCTTTTACATATTCTGCTTATGTGCTCTTTCTTATTAAAATATTTTTCTATTGCTAAGAAGAAAGAGAAATATTTAATTATAATTAAATATAGTTATTATATCCTCAATAAAATTCCTGTTATAAAAAAACCAACATGTTAGCATAAAGGAGGAGTTATGTTTTAATAAACATTTTATAATTATTCATATTTTTTTAATAAGGATATCCCAATAAGCTAATTAATGTTAAAAGTTGTTATTTCCTAAAACACAAAATTTCAAAATTAAGTTAATAAATTTTGTAATATTTTTTTCACATTTATCATTTCAACAGTTGTTGCAATAATAATTTGTAATTTTTTTTTTATTAAAAAAGAAAAAAATTCTCAACTACTGAACTTGCAAGCAAGTGTTTGTTTGTGATGGTGCAAGTATATGCTTGAATTTGTTTATCTGTGTTTAAATTTTTTCATATTTGTTTTCATTGCTGCTGTAGTAGTAGTAGTAGTAGTTGTTGTTGTTGTTATTTGTATCCCTGTATAATACATAGAACGACAAACATTCTTGTTTTTTAATATCAATTTAGTCAAAGTTCAAAGATGAGAGCAACAAGAGCCAGTGCATCATCTTACCATATCCTTTACAACACAACAAATATAACAACAACAACAGTAGTAGCAACTATAACGACTATTACAATGATACAAAAAGAGTGCAAAAAAAAAACGAATAACGGTTTATGAACAAAAAAACAACTTGTATAAAATTTATGAGAAATTTCATAAAAAAACCCAAAACAAAGATGGCAAAAAATATATAAAAAATCTAAGACGATGACTACGAGCATGATGTTACGAAGGAAGTGTATCCACCAACATTACCACTGCAAAAGAAGGCCGACAAATATGTCTATGATGATGAAGATGAGAACGATAAAGTATTACTTGTGTGAATTGTATGCATGCAACTGTAAGCTGTAATCTGCTGATAGTTTGACATTTAATTTTATACTGTGTGGCCCCCAAGAGGCCGATGCATCAACTTGTCAGCAATTGTGATGACTTTGATGTAACTCTTGCCTGCTATAAGCTTACAAATAGTCATCTATCCATCCAGCCAGCCAACCATTCATTCATTTATACATTCACAAACACACATACCTACATACACATGTATGTATGTAAGTGACTTTTTTTTTGGATGAGGAAGTTTGTTCAGTTTGTTTTTCTGCTTGCCCATATTTGTAAGCCTCGCAGAAAGAAAAAAATCAGAAAAAGCTAAAAAAAACATTGTTTGTGTTGAAATTGATATGAATATAAGAAAGTGGGTTAAACAAATTGAAGGCTAAAAATGAATCAACATTGGAATGAACACTGGTCGCAAATACTAAAGGAAGAGAGAGAGAGGAAAAAAAAGACAAACAACTGCCAGTAAAAATAGTCAAAAAAGCGAAAAGTTAGGAAAATAGACAATTTTAATAATAGACCAATATTGTTATTTGATGCTTGTGTTCTAATTGAATGTACGACTACTGCGATCTACTTGTCAAACTTATTTGACATTTTCAATATGACATGGAAAATCTGTTTTGTACTTAGTTTTTTTTTTTTTGCAAGTGAACGCAGTCAATTTATTGTTCAATTTTACTTTACGTGTCTTCAAAGAAGATTGTCGTTCATTCTTTCATTCATCTTTTGCATAAATAATTGCAATGTATTAACAGTTGTTTGAACTCTATAATAATTTGAAATAACTGCCGGCATTCTAAGCACATACACTTACACACACACACTCACTCTCACACATAGGCATACTTATTGAGTTATCTATCTTTGTGTACAAATTTCATTTCCGGTTTAATTGTGGACATTGTAATGCAAATATAATTGTGTAAATTAACTTGTAATACAAATAGTGACAATTTGTTTTTAAGCTGTTGTAATTTGTTTGCCTTTGCGAGAGGTTATTGATAGTTTTAGCCGTTTTTGTTTAATTATTTAGTTAAAGTTAATGTAAGAAATGTAAGTCTTTGGATGCTTCATGGTAATAAGGATATATATAATATTTAGGTTGTTTATTTAATTTATCAAAAGAAGTTTTCTTACACAGACCTTTATTAATTTAAAAGTACTTCAGTTTAATCGTCATGTTTCATTTTAAAATTTTTATAAAAATCTTAATTTTTAGAGAGAAGGGTATATGCATATAAGTTTGTCATGCTGTTTGTAATTTTTACAACATAATTTTCTAATCCCATATCCTTATATCCTGTCTGTCCGTTTGTCTGTCTGTCTGTCTGTCTGTCTGTCTGTCTGTCTGTCTGTCTGTCTGTCTGTCTGTCTGTCTGTCTGTCTGTCTGTCTGTCTGCCTGTCTTCAAAACTTCAAACACTTCAACAGATCAGTCAGACATGCTTTCGAGAAGTTTCCCATTTAAAATCAGCTCCATATAGGAAATGTTTTTCTTATACTTAGTTTACTTGTTTATAAAAACAAAACAGAGTAAGAAGAAAAATTCACGTATGAAACTGTATGTTGTTATTGTTTTTTTTTATATATTTTTTTAATTCTTCAAAAAACATCAAATTTCCTTCTTAAATTATTGTTATCCCGGATTTCAACCGTTAACTGTGTTAATAAAAACAAAATAACGAAAACATAAACTGAATGTTGTTGTTGTTTTCAGCTGCAAACTTCGGATGTATAAAACTTAACTACAACAGCAATTATGTTTTGCTATGCAATGATAAGAAATCGTATTTTTTGACGATTTGAAGGATTGTTTTAGAATTTTTCTCATATCTCCTTAATTATGGATCAATTTCGCTGATTTTAAATAGCATACTTCGCAAAAGTATATCTAATAGAATGATTAAAATTAAGATTAATTCCGAATATATCTGCAATCTTCAGAAAATTTATTTCAATAGACATACAGACGGACGGACGGACAGAAAGACAGACAGACATATCAGAATCGCATCCGCTATCTGTAAGGATTCAGAATATTATGGAAATTACTGAAATTATGAAAACTTTCAGAAAAACCTTGAAAGAATATCCAAAATTTTGCTTCAATGCTATAAAAGAAAATCATTTTTACACCAAATAATTATTTGTAGAGAGAACAAATTCGTTTGATGGTAGCATTGGCGGAAAAGTTCCCAGCTTTATAGTCCTGCCCTGGAATTTCCTTTTTTAATTAATAAAATATTAATTAATTCATATGTAATCGTATTTGGATACATGTTATTTGAAATTTACATATTAATGTGCAAAATTTCTATACTTAATTTAAGCATAAGTATGTATGTATGTATGTGTGTGTGTGTAAATATTTATATTGTATTTGTATAAATATTTTTATGCTTTTCAATTATTGTTAAATATTTATGCTTAATTTTTTTTGTATTTGTATTGACATTGCTAATTCTATTAGAATTTAAACAATTGTTTTCAGGAGGGGACTGCAATTTAACTGCAGTAAATACAACCCTGCAATTCAAAGTAAAAACCGGAACTGGCGTTTTTTCCAATGCTTTTGCTTAATCTTGGTTAGAGAATTATTGTCTTAGGGATAATTTGAATTCTCCCTTTCTCACACTTCACATTAATAGAGATGGACAATTGACTCTATGTTCGACTACTAATATTCAGATAAATCACTAGTTTCTGAGCTATAGCATAAATAACAATGGTTTATCTTACTTCCCAGGTTACATAATGAATTACAATTTAAAGCGATACATTAACTACTTATAAAACCACTGGGATATCACATACATATAAATATTCATACATACAGTCTGTCACATAACTAGATCGACTGACAGTCTTAATAATTATGTACGTGCTAATGATTTGCCAGGCTAAAGCAATTTCGATATAATCGAAATGATATGATGCGAAATAATTTTAATTACATTGCACAATCTGGACAGAAAGTCTAAATGCTGCAACATCGAACACAACACCAACAGCAATAGCAACAACAACAACGAACAATTATGTGCATAGAATCAATAATCAGCACCTGTAAACTGTCATTTAACAACTAGCATGTTGTACAATCTTTAATTCACAACAAAAGTTGTTGTGCCAAAAAAACAAAAAAAAAAAAAACGAAGAAGGAAAAAAGTAGCAACAAAATTATCCTTTATTCATGCAAGATGCAGCAATATTCATGGTAATGAAAATTGCAGCAAAGGTCTAAGAAAACTAGAGCAATTTATAAATTGACTTTTAATTGTATGCATCTCTCTGTCTCTCTCTCTCTTGTCATTGACATTATCCAAATTTAGGCATTCACACAAAACAAAAATCCAATCAACAAAATACTCTAATACTAATTATTTTAAATGGATTTTAATTCATTAATAACAACACTCAGTCTCTAATGAAAGAAAGAGTTCAAGTATACAATCTACTTTTTGGCCAATTAGAAAACTATTAATGTTTCTATTTTGCCAACAACAAATGTATTTTCTATACAAAATTTCGTTTCTTTCATTAACACTTTGTTGAACTTTGGCACCTAAGTGGTATATGGTTTAAAAGAGTTTTTTTTTTAATTGAAAATTTTTTTATGTCAATACATATTGTCAAATGGTTTCTGCTTTGATTGGTTGTTGTTTTTTTATTATTGTGTATCTTTTTTTTTTTTCTTCTTTTCCTTGTCAAAATGGGTCACTTTATATTATAACCTTAGGACAATGGAAAAGAAAAAGACATCATTCAAATTAAGGCAAGATTGTTAAAAGTTCAAAGTACAACATGATATGAATTTATTAGTTTCCTTTTTTTATATTGTGGCTGTGTATGTGTGTAGAATATTGTATTGCTGTACCATTTGATTGTATGGAATAAATTTTACTTATGACTTTTAGAGATTTCCGTTTAAATATTTAAAATATGTATATTTGTATTTCAAACTCAAATATATTTATTTTATATTATATACATATATGTATGTACATATATATTTATTGCTATTTATTAAATGTTTATTTCGGAATTGAAGATTTCAGTAAAATATATTTCATAAAATTATTTCAATAATAAATGCAGCAGTATGATAAAATTTCAACCCCATTTTATTAAAATTTAAAAGAGTACTTATTTAAACTATAATGAACTCTGATCAGACTTAGTTTTTATAGAATAGAATAAAGTTTGATTAAACTTCTCTTCTACAGAATAAAATGAAGTCTGACTAAACTTCTCTTCTATAGAATAGATTGAAGTCTGACTAGACTTCTCTTATATAGAATAGAATGAAGTTTGACTAAACTTCTCTTCTGTAGAATAGAATGAAGTCCGATTGGACATCACTTCTACAGAATAGAATGAGAGAAGTCCAATTCTCTTCTAAGGAATAGAATGAAGTCTGATTAGACTTCTCTTCTATAGAATAGAATGAAGTCTGATTAGACTTCTTTTCTATAGAATAGAATGAAGTCTGATTAGACTTACTTTCTATAGAATAGAATGAAGTCTGATTAGACTTACTTTCTATAGAATAGAATGAAGTCTGACTAAACTTCTCTTCTATAGAATAGATTGAAGTCTGACTAGACTTCTTTTATATTTAATAGAATGAAGTCTGATTGGACTTCTCTTCTATAGAGTAGAATGTAGTCTGATTAGACTTCTATTTCATAGAATATAATGAAGTCTGATTAGACTTCTCTTCTATAGAATAGAAGGAAGTCTGATTAGACTTCTCTTGTATAGAATAGAAGGAAGTCTGATTAGACTTCTCTTGTATAGAATAGAAGGAAGTCTGATTAGACTTCTCTTCTGTAGAATAGAAGGAAGTCTGATTAGACTTCTCTTGTATAGAATAGAAGGAAGTCTGATTAGACTTCTCTTCTATAGAATAGAAGGAAGTCTGATTAGGCTTCTCTTCTATAGAATAGAAGGAAGTCTGATTAGACTTCTCTTCTATAGAATAGAAGGAAGTCTGATTAGACTTCTCTTCTATAGAATAGAAGGAAGTCTGATTAGACTTCTCTTCTATAGAATAGAAGGAAGTCTGATTAGACTCCTCTTCTATAGAATAGAAGGAAGTCTGATTAGACTTCTCTTCTATAGAATAGAAGGAAGTCTGATTAGACTTCTCTTCTATAGAATAAAAGGAAGTCTGATTAGACTTCTCTTCTATAGAATAGAAGGAAGTCTGATTAGACTTCTCTTCTATAGAATAGAAGGAAGTCTGATTAGACTTCTCTTCTATAGAACAGAAGGAAGTCTGATTAGACTTCTCTTCTATAGAACAGAAGGAAGTCTGATTAGACTTTGCTTCAATAGAATAGAATGAAGTCTAATTAGATTTCTATTCTACAGAATAGAATGAAGTCTAATTTGCCCTCTATTCTACATAATAGAATAAAGTCTGATTAGACTTCTTTTCTATAGAATAGAATGAAGTCTGATTGGACTTCTCTTCTATACAATAGAATGAAGTCTGATTGGACTTCTCTTCTATACACTAGAATGAAGTCTGATTGGACTTCTCTTCTATACAATAGAATGAAGTCTGATTGGACTTCTCTTCTATAGAATATAATAAAGTCTGTTACACTTCTTTTCTATAATAGAATAAAGTTTGATTAGACTACTCTTCAATAAAATATAATGAAGTCCGATTGGAATTCTCTTCTATAAAATCGAAAGAAGGAAAATTAAACTTCTCGGATTGAACTAAAGACGGTTTCTTTCAATGTACTCAAGAAGAAATTCTAAAGTGACAATTATTCGACAGGAAGAGCATATTTTTTTCTAAATACAAAATCCTTTTAGAATCCTGTTTTATGAAAGTTTTCACAAACGTTATTTAAACTTAACTTTCGCTTTATCTTTGCCTAAATAACTTAATAAATATTTTAGGATTTACTAAATAAACTTTAGCCATTTCCAACTTATAACCAATAATCGCTTAAAGTTTATTTTATTGCTATGAAATTCTTGTAAAAATTTACACACAATAAACACTATTAAATAAAGTAATATTTAGGAAGGTACGTAAATACAAATGTATCCGAAAAGTATTAAAAAAATAATATATTGAAACCTTTTAACAACAAACGAAAAGTAAAGAAAAAAATGAATTTTTATTGTTAATTGAAATTCAAATATTTGATGTTACAACATGAAAATTTTGATAACGAAATTAAAAAAATATATATATAGTCTACAACAAATGAAAGTGAAAATTGTTGTATGTAAGTATAGAATAAACACTACACACAAGGTAGGCTATAGATACGAATGTAACTAACATATACATGTGTGTGTGTGTAAGTATCTATGTATAAATATATGACTGACAGTTTGTATTTAGCAAACCTTCATATAAAGTTGTATTAAATAAGAAAAAGAAAAAAAAGAAACGTTTTCATATACAAATACAATTTCTTCTCTTTGAGCTTCTTTAAAATATGCACACATATACATATGTATGGTGTGTTTAAATAGGTGTATTTGATTGTATGCGAGTTTGGGTAAATGTTTTTATATTTTAAACATGACAAAATAAAAAGTCATTTTTCATATCTTATAATTTTTTTCCTTCTTTTTTTAAGTGGTGGCAAGTGGCAAATAAAAAAATACATATAATAAAATCACTTATTTACATGAAATAATATCCTTATACGTGAGTTTGAGTGTGTGTCTATACAGCAGAGGATGTAAAACTAGATGCAAAATATTTTGCTAAAAACTTTACTCATTTTCTCCTGATATAAGATGTTATGTCATATTATGTTATGTCATGTCCCTATCTAAGACATATTGTTTAAATCCACTTAATTTTCTTTTTACAAATTTCTTATAAATCTGCAAATCAATCAGCTACTGCTGTTGAATTGAACACAACTGTAAACCAACTGGTGAACAACATGTGTAACACAATAGTCGTCTGCCAAAATCAAACCAACCATCCAACGATCTTTTAAGCGACAATCTACTTTTGCTCTACAAGGTGCAAGACACCAACACGCAAACACAAACATGTGTAAATATATCCCACACACACATACACTCAAACAGACATTAACACAAACACGAAACAAAATGAAACGTTTTAACTTTAAATTAACATTTCTCCAGAGACTTGATAAACACAATTTTTTCTTCCTTTATTCCTCTTGATTCTTTTTCCTTTTATTTTCTATAGACGTTACAAGAATACATACTTACACACATACATACAAATAAATAAATTAATGAATAAAAATCTTGACGAATTTTAAATTAATGTAAGTCATGTATAATTTAATGCTGTAAATACACAAGCACACACACAAACAAACACACAAACAAACACACTCTTACAAGTAAAATGTGTGTGACAAAAGAAAACAGGTGGTAGCTGAAGTATAAGAAGGGGTGGACACAAAGTGATAGATAGTTAGATTAATGTTGTTGTAGTAGAACAACATTAAGTTACATTTACAATTGTATAAAACTAACACAAATCTTAACCAATATGTATTTATTAAGGTTTGTGGAAAGTTGAAACAGTATTTGTATGCATATGTTAGTAATGTATGTATATTAGGTGGTTTAAGTAAATGTATTCGTTTGAGTTAGTGCTTTTAAACAATTTAAATATATTAACATATTTTAAGTAATAACAGCTACTTTCTTTAATTGTTTTAACAAAAGCTTCTGTTTCTCTTTAGAAAGATATAAATATCCCAGCAAAAACTAGGTAATGGCATTCAATTGTAATTGCTTACCTAACAACATACTTTTCAATGACTACTACATATCATCTGGATTACATAGAAGTAGTCTAAAAAGGTCTTATTAATAATGTGTTATATAAATACTTTCTAATTCATTAGTTTTGGTAGTGAATATATGAATGCTATATACGTTTGTTTTCCTGCGATTTACAATGGCAATCGTTTGTGGAAGGTTAGGTTAGGTAGATAGGAGGATGTAACTACATCAAATCCTTTTCATGAAAAATGTTGGCAAAAACAAAAACCTTATTAGTATTCACTAAATGTATTAGGGTCCGATGTTCAGAAACTCATTTTCCTGGACGTAATTCTAAAGAAATTTTCAATCAGTGTTCGTGAGGGATGTTATATCCGGAATAATATCACTCCCAAGATATTTGGATCTTATTTCGGAGAAAGCCTGACAATGGCAAAGAAAGTGCTCAAGAGTTTCATTGTTCTCTCTACATGCTCTACATTCGTCTGAGTCCGCACGTTCAATTTTGTATATGTGTGCCCGTAATCCTATGTGTTCACTCATACTAACAGACTTGTTTGTTTTGATTCATAATTTTAATTCTGTCCTCTTTCGTCAAATGGTTTTTCGTTCGTTAGGTTAACTACCTTCCCTTTAAAGCTATTACATTTGCTCTTTCATTGCCGACTACTCCCGAGTGCCCTGGTACCCATATGATGTGAACCATTCCTCTGGGAGAGTATTTGGTTAGAGCTTTTTTACAATATGGGTTTCTCTGATCCATAATTTTAATTCTGTCCTCTTTGCGTCAAATGGTTTTTCGTTCGTCAGGTTAACAACCTCGTGCGCCCTTCCCTTTAAAGCTATTACATCTGCTCTATCATTGCAGACTACTTCGGAGTGGCCTGGTACCCATATGATGTGAACCTTTCCTTCGGTTAGACCTTTTTTACAAGTTTCGAAGTTTAGATTCAAGATCACATTATTGACATTTTCTGACTGCTCATATGGAGTCTAATAAGATATTACACAGAAAACAAGGCGATTGGAAAAAGCTCTCATAGATTCTTTTTGGCTCTGAAATTCCTTCGCATGCTAGAGTTGCGAGGGTCATATTCACAAATTAAACTCAAATCATGAACTCGAAGACTCTTAAACTCAGACAAGTTGCAAAACAAGAGCAGATAGGCGAAGAGAACTAAAATTGTATCTCAAACTAGAACTGGACTAATCAATTTGCAGAATATCTAGTACGAAGCAGTGCTGTGAAGATCGGATAAGTTAAGACAAAAACTAATCAAACTTAAATTTTATATGTAAGTACCGTAATAAATGGATGCCCATACCACTACATTATAAAAGAGTGTAAGCTCAGTTAAAGATCAACTACAGATCAATATTGGATCAATCGCGATCAAAAACTCCATAACTCTAAACTGCAATGTGGTGCTGAATACAAAAGTTTTGTGTCAAATCATGCCAGGCAGAGATTAATCGAAATCAATTCAGGCCATGTATATACTGGGCAGATCATGATCACCAATTGGGAAACTTTTTAAGTACACCCATATATACTCAGTATATTATTCATCACTAAATAAATCAAGAACAACTCTGAATGCTTATAATAGACAAAAAACGATCAAACTCAAAGAAGAATATGTCACCATCAATACTATAATGATCACCAACTTAAAGAGCCCTATTCGTCTAATATCATCTGAAGAACAATCAGACATAAATAAAACTTAGATCTGACATCAACGAAAATGAATTTCTTGACCCAGATCTGATATTAATTGTATTTAATAACTCACAGACAAAGTGGGTAAAAAAACTTAAGCCTCAGTGACTGTAAACCGGCAGAGATGAAGTGAAATTTTGTTTTCTTAAGTCCTTGAAAGCTACTGTTAGATGAAAACATTAGCAGAAGATCATTGAGAAAGCATTTCTAAGACAACGCCATCTATGTGGCAAGAGGAGACCTAGATTTTGGTAAAAATTGCATTCGATAAAAAAGTAGTTTCTACACCGATTCTAAACTACATACTAACACTCCTCAAGCATGAGAATAAAACATTTAGAGCATTTTGAGAACAATTTTAACACAAATTTGCTAAAAGAATGTTTGGAATTTGGAATCCTTAAACTGTTCTTAAAAAGTGAAATTTTACATTAAACAAAGATATTTGGGTACATACATATTCACTTAAATTTTTAACAAAATATAAAGAAATTATGAAAAAAAAATCAAAAAGTATAAAAAGCAGGATTAGGTACAACAACAATAATAATTATAATGATGACAGTGGTGCTGAAGTTTTACAATAAGACTTTCTCTATGCCATAAAATGTATATAAATACAAAGACACATAACATTCATACAAAAGTATTGTATCTGTGTATGCATTTAGTCATTGTGTTATTGTCACTTTTATCTTGCTTATATGTTGTATAAATTTTTGCATTTCTTTTCATTTCTGTTGTTGTTGTTGTTGTTTTAACCACAAGCCTAAGAAAAAAAGGCCTTGTGATACTTTTCTCGACCTTGAAATTTGTCCGCAAGACTAAAAAACAACAAAAAAATGTGAGAAGAAGAAAAAAACTATAATAAACAACACGACTTATGGCACACAGGTAAATTATTTTAAACAAATCTGTGTTCACTTTACAAGTCTAAATGTATGCATTCATAGGTAGTACTACTACTACATCTACTGAGTCCATAGTACATACATATGTTCATATAATAATAAATGTTATTGAGTGTGGGGCTGTCTATATGTATAAACACATAGAGTGCTTGTGCATTTCTAAAACAAACAACTGCAGCAGCAAAATAACGACAGAATAAAAACAAGCTGTGTTACTCATACTTGCATGAGTTTAAGAAATTAAGAAAAATCTTGTGTCATTCATTCAACAACAAATACTTTATACTTAGTGCCAGTGTTTATTTATTACACTTAGATAACATACATATCTACAAACACATATACATACATAAATGGCAAATATCTGCTGGGTATATAATACTAGATACAAATATACTTGTCAGTTTGTTAAAAAACTTTTCTTTTAAAATTTTGGTTTAAAACCCAGCTAAGTTGGTTGTTAGTTAGTGAAGTTTTCAACCATTTTCTAAACTTTTAATAAAGCTTTTAGCTTTTATTAATGCTATAAAGCTTTTTTTAACTTTAGTTGAAAGCTTTTTAGTCACAAACTTTCGCTAGTTATTAACTTGCTTTACTTCATTTCCTAAATTTTATTTCACTCTCTGTTTTGTTGGTTTTCTCTGTTGTTTTGTAGTTGACATTTACTTGATTGTGTGTTTGTGATTTATTTGCACTTTCTCTGCACTTTTCACGTTTTGCACTCACACAAGTCGAGTCAGTCATTCGCACACTTACAGAATAACTGATTATTTTTAATGATGCACTAAATTCTTCTTAAAGTTTTAATTAATAAGTTTAAAAAAGGGTAAGGAAGGAAATGATTTAAAATTGAATATTTTTTTAAAAGTTTAAATACTAATAGTTTTGAAAGAATGGTTTGTTTCAGTACTTTGGTACCTTTTCAGTACCTTATAGCTTCGAAAAACAATGCAGTATCCCCACGACATTTTTCTCAATTATGAACTTTATGCTAGTCTATAGTCTAGTCTATAGTCTAGTCTATAGTCTAGTCTATAGTCTAGTCTATAGTCTAGTCTATAGTCTAGTCTATAGTCTAGTCTATAGTCTAGTCTATAGTCTAGTCTATAGTCTAGTCTAGTCTATAGTCTAGTCTATAGTCTAGTCTATAGTCTAGTCTATAGTCTAGTCTATAGTCTAGTCTATAGTCTAGTCTATAGTCTAGTCTATAGTCTAGTCTATAGTCTAGTCTATAGTCTAGTCTATAGTCTAGTCTATAGTCTAGTCTATAGTCTAGTCTATAGTCTAGTCTATAGTCTAGTCTATAGTCTAGTCTATAGTCTAGTCTATAGTCTAGTCTATAGTCTAGTCTATAGTCTAGTCTATAGTCTAGTCTATAGTCTAGTCTATAGTCTAGTCTATAGTCTAGTCTATAGTCTAGTCTATAGTCTAGTCTATAGTCTAGTCTATAGTCTAGTCTATAGTCTAGTCTATAGTCTAGTCTATAGTCTAGTCTATAGTCTAGTCTATAGTCTAGTCTATAGTCTAGTCTATAGTCTAGTCTATAGTCTAGTCTATAGTCTAGTCTATAGTCTAGTCTATAGTCTAGTCTATAGTCTAGTCTATAGTCTAGTCTATAGTCTAGTCTATAGTCTAGTCTATAGTCTAGTCTATAGTCTAGTCTATAGTCTAGTCTATAGTCTAGTCTATAGTCTAGTCTATAGTCTAGTCTATAGTCTAGTCTATAGTCTAGTCTATAGTCTAGTCTATAGTCTAGTCTATAGTCTAGTCTATAGTCTAGTCTATAGTCTAGTCTATAGTCTAGTCTATAGTCTAGTCTATAGTCTAGTCTATAGTCTAGTCTATAGTCTAGTCTATAGTCTAGTCTATAGTCTAGTCTATAGTCTAGTCTATAGTCTAGTCTATAGTCTAGTCTATAGTCTAGTCTATAGTCTAGTCTATAGTAGTCTATAGTCTAGTCTATAGTCTAGTCTATAGTCTAGTCTATAGTCTCTATAGTCTAGTCTATAGTCTAGTCTATAGTCTAGTCTATAGTCTAGTCTATAGTCTAGTCTATAGTCTAGTCTATAGTCTAGTCTATAGTCTAGTCTATAGTCTAGTCTATAGTCTAGTCTATAGTCTAGTCTATAGTCTAGTCTAGTCTAGTCTATAGTCTAGTCTATAGTCTAGTCTATAGTCTAGTCTATAGTCTAGTCTATAGTATAGTCTATAGTCTAGTCTAGTCTATAGTCTAGTCTATAGTCTAGTCTATAGTATAATCTATAGTCTAGTCTAGTCTATAGTCTAGTCTATAGTCTAGTCTATAGTCTAGTCTATAGTCTAGTCTATAGTCTAGTCTATAGTCTAGTCTAGTCTATAGTCTAGTCTATAGTCTAGTCTATAGTCTAGTCTATAGTCTAGTCTATAGTCTAGTCTATAGTCTAGTCTATAGTCTAGTCTATAGTCTAGTCTATAGTCTAGTCTATAGTCTAGTCTATAGTCTAGTCTATAGTCTAGTCTATAGTATAGTCTATAGTCTAGTCTTTAGTTGTAGCCCACAAAATTTTCTTAAACCTTTATTGCAAATGGAAATCAGTAACTTCGTAACGCTTGGTCCGATTTTAATACAATTTTCAGAATAGAATTGTTACTGGGTTTAAGTACAAAATTTAGAGATAGAGTGACTTAAAGCACCATGTACAAAGTATATAAGAAGTATTAACATTTAATATAAGATTTCAACTTTTGAAATGCTGATTGACTACAGGTGGCGGAAGACCAGAGTAGTTCCGGTATACGTGGGTTGCTCGCTAGCAAGCGAGTTCACTCGGAGGCCTTGTGGCCCATTGTGATAAAAATTCCGGTATAACTGAGATCGGAAAGGAGCAACAGGCTTAATGCCTACTGCATATATTTTATTTTTATGAGAGTCAATCTTTTACAAAGGTTTTAAATTATGTAGGGGATTTGAGAGGGTTAAGCAGCAATATTGAACAATTTTAAATCTGGCCCTAATTGGTAATGAAACCCATAACTATGTTAGTTAGCTTAGTTAATTTTCAGAATATTTATTTCAATAAACTACATTTAAAACCATTTTTCGGCCTCATTTGTTGCTGTTGTATGGTTTTACTTACTAAGAAATATCAATATATTGTATGAAATATTACACTAAATTTAATGGAGCGTAATTTAAAAATATATTAAAAAAAAAATAATTGTTTTTTATACTATAAGTATTCATACATTCATACAATTCTTGTGACTAGAAGATGAAGTGTTATATGCAGCAATTGCTACTTAAAAATTCATATACAAATAAATATTAAAATTGTGCAACTTAAATGTTTGTCATTGTCAGATTATGACAATTATTGACATTTCATTTGGACTGTGTTTCTGTTACTTACTTGCCTCTGTATATAAAAAAAATTTATTAATTATGCAGAGCACCACATGACGTATGAGGATTTATATTTGACTTGTAGTTTTGAATAACACTCATACGTTTGTAAATAAGTTTTGCACTAAGGCTTATGATTAATATGAGATTTTGTTTTTGAAGGAACAATTTACTTTTAGGTGTTGTAATATTTGACACTTACAAACACGTTACTAGAAGCAGCAAACAAACTTACAGTTATTGCAGTTAGTTATTTATAAAATAAACAATAACTCTTTTTTGTTCGTTACAAGTATTTTGTCAACGACACTTATACGCCTTTTCTGGTAACAAGAGAAGGATAAGAAAAAAAAGTGGGAGAATAAAAACAAAACAAACATTCATTCATTCACTCATCATCAGCATCATCGTCAACTCATCTTACACTTAAAACAACAACAACAGTTACAATAGCAACAAAAACAAAAAATCTACTTGTAGTTTTAGACATTTGTTTTTGGGAACATGTGTGTTTAGTAGTTCTTGTTGTTGTTGCTATAGTGTTGAGCAGTGTAATGAGTAAGTGCAGTTTGTATATTTTTGGTAAATAAATAAAAAAGACAAAAGATGAAACAATATGTAGAAAACAAATAAAATATCACCAGCATCATCGTCATCGTCAACATCATCAGCATCTTCGTCATTATTAAGAGAAGTAAGTTATGACATCCTTTTGAGAATTACTGCATACACAGTTTGTATACCTTGGCAAACAACACATTTACTCATTTTCACACACACACTTATATATACATTCACTATGAAACTCACACAACTACTCAGAGTACACTTGTCACAGGACTCGTTTATTGTATGCAATAAAACATCATTAATGTTTTTCAAAGAAAGTATTTTTGAAAAAGTATTTACCAGAGTAGAGAGATGAGAGCAGCAAAATTAAACAAATACTTTTGGGTACTTATTAGAGTTGCCAAATGTAAAGGAAATTCCCATTTTTAAGATTTCCTATGGGAAAAGATTTCTAGGGATTTTCTTTCTTTTAGCTTTAATCATTAAAATTATTAAAAATATGTCCAATATTACATTTTTATATTTCAGTAAACTGCTTATAATTTACATACATTTATGAAGTATCTTTAAATCAGATCTAAAGATCTGATCTCTTCACGTCGAAAAATATCTCCTGGAGTACCTCAGGGAAGTGTTCTAGGTCTGTCCCTATATATTTTATATACTTCAGATATGCCTACGAACGCACTGACTCACACATCTACATTTGCGAAAAATGTACACACTTTACATTTACTTTAGGACGTGGAAAATGTCCTCCCATACAGATAAATAATATAAAAATTTCAGAACAAAGTCATGTGAAATATCTTGGTATACCACCCACCACATTGAAGACAAGGTTATACAAATAAAATTAAAGTCAGTTCAATTGACCAATTGGACTACAGTCTGCTCTAGACTTGGAGGCCAAAGTGCTTTTGTACTAAACAATCATAAAACCGATATGACATTCAGTTATGGGGAACAGCAACATTTTTAACTGATGAAAACTATTTTCTAATTAATTTGTTATATGGACAACATAAAATAGTTAAATTATATATTAAAGGATAGGAAATTGTATCTACTTTTTAAAAATGTTAATACCTAACGAATTCATGTAAGACTTTTTTTGAAAAATAAGTTTATTTTAATATAGTGTCCAGACTAATGCCAATCAACTATGCGATTTGAAAGTATTCGCCTCAATGTTAAAATTTATATAAAAAAGGTATACTTTCGATGGACCTGATCCCATCGGTAATAAATCTGGTGGCTTGTTATAATGTCCATGGACAATTATGACAAATTTTAAAAGTGTCATAATGTTCATGGATATTGTGTCACTTTTAAAGCAGAAATATATTGGAAAAAATTTTTAGAATGTAGGAAAGGGACCCATTCGAAATGTGTAAAAAGGGTAATTTTATATTTCTTATACTAAAAATAGTACTTTTTGTTCTCAGCAAAGTTCTTTGTTCTAAAAAGATACATTATTGTCTAAAAATGCACTAAAAGAGTACCAACTAACGGATAAAAAGAGGATTATGTTCCTTTAAATATAAATAGTACGCAAAGATACTTTTTGTTCTTAGAAAAGGAGCTTTTTTTTAAGTTATAAATTTGTGTTGTTCTCTGTAATTACTGCAAAAATAACTTTTTAGGAAAATATATTTTTCAAAAGGTACCATAAGTGGGTAAAAATGGGTAATTTTATATTGCTTTCATTCTAAGCAGTGGTTGTATTTTTGGTACTTTTAATTAGGTAAACACTATATTTTGGTACTTTTTCACGCTACTGCTGGTACATTTTGAGCGTAATGAAATAATTAATGTAAAAACGATAAAATTAGCCCTATATGGTTCACTGATTGTGTGATAATTTGTAATAAGAGAATTCTGGTACTTCTTTGTTTACTTTTAATAGTACTTTTTAAATTTTTTCTAATAATAGATCGGCAAACATGAATGTAAACATACACAGTTGTGATTTTATGAGAAACTAAAGAGGAACCGTACTCTTAGGAGTACTACTCCTTCGATTATCTAACATACGCTTTATGATAAATAACAAATAATATATTTGTGGTACTTTTTTCCACTTAAAAGTTCTTTCTTTAATTAAACATATGCGCTTCTGATGAATAAGAAAAAGGAAAATTTTTTTGGTACTTTAAGGCTCCTTTAAAGGTACTTTTTAATTTGTTTTAATTGAGAAGCTAGATACATAACACCAGTACTGTTTTGTTACACTCATAGTACTTTTTTACATTTTCTGTAAAGTTTTATATAACATATACCTTTCTTATAAAGAACAAAAATTTTTTTTTTGATACTTTTTTCCCCCTGAAAAGTACGCATTAAACATCTGCGTTTCTGATGAACAATAAAGACGATAGTTTTTGATACTTTTATGTTCCCTTAAAGTTACTTTTAAATTTCTTCTAATTGAGAACTTAGATATAAAACATTAACCCGCAATTTCACCACCTCCAGTTATCGTTTAACTGGTAGTTATTCTTCCAGTTAAGACAATTTTTGTATGAGAACTGTTAATATATCTCAAAGTTAAAAAAATAACTATACATTGTTAAAATGTGGGTAAATATTTAAAAAGTTACTCGTATAGTACTATTTCGTTGCATTAATGGTACTTTTTAAAATATCTGTAAAGTTTAATATAACATAGTCCCCTTAAAAGTACTTTTTTATATTTCTCTTAATTGAGAACATAGAGACATAACACTAAGTATTTAAAAAGTTACTCATATTAGTACTTTTCACATTTCTGTAAAGTTTAACACACGACTTTGTTATAAATAACAAAGAAGTGTCTTTTTGGTACTTTTTTCTTTACTTAAAAGTACTTTTTTATTAAACATATGCATTTCTGATGAGCAAGAAAGGGTGAACTACTGATTTACCTTAAAGGTACTTTTTTTAAATGTCTTCTTAAAGGTCCTTTTTTAATTTCTTCTAATTGAGAACCTAGAGATACTAAATGTTTAAGTACTAGTAAAACTAATTGTACTTTTCTTATAAAGAACAAAAAAAAAAAGAGACTTTTTGGTACTTTATCCCCCTAAAAGTACTTTCTTTTATTAAACATACGCGTTTCTAATGATTATTATGTTTCCTTAAAGATTTTATTATGAATATGAATCTAGAGATATGACACTAAATAACTAGGAAGGTACTTTTATAGTACTCTTTCATTACTATATTTTTTGATTCTTATTTATCTAATGTTTAATTTAGAATAATAGAATTATTGTAACAAATAATGAGGAAGATACTTTTTTGTTTCCTTAAAGTACTTTTCTGCATTAAAAGTTTGCAATTAAACATTGAAATATTGTAAAAGAAACATTAAAAGGAAACAAAGTACACCAACAGCAGAAGATTTTATGGAACTTTGTTTTAGTTAAATAAAACTGGATATTTTTGGAAAAAATCTACTGGTAACACTGTTACATATACACAGTTGTATATGTACGAATGTGTGATTTTACTCTTAATCTTAAAATTGCTAATAAATGTCCAAAAATAACCAATGATTATAAAGCTGATGATGATGATGCTGAAGCTAATGAAATGCTGGTACTCTTGCTGTTATTATTATTGTTGTTGTTGTTTTTAACACATCAAAGATTAATTGATTTTCCACTCACATACACAAACAAATCATACACTTAAACTTGCACACACAAACAAATAACGAGATTTTTCATTTCCTTGAAAAGTTTTTTTTTTTTACTTTTTTTCTACTATAACATAATTTTTTATAATAAATATTTTTATTAATTATAAAAATATATATATATATATATATATAGATATTTATAAAAACACCTACTCATTTAAAAGCACTGTGGTTAAAGTTGTAAAAGTAGATTTCTGTCGTTTGGTTTGGTTTAGTTTGCCGTTGCAGTAATAATGCAGTATTTCTTATTTTATTGTCTTTATCTCTTATAAGTTTTTTTTCTGCTGTTTTTTGTGTAGTTTTTGAATTCTTTTCAGAAATCATAAATAATTCTTAATTGTTTTGAGGTAGTTTTAATTGAAATTCTATTTTTATTGTTTGGCATATTTACTGTTAATTTTTGCTATATTTTAATAATTTGTTTGTTTCTTTTCGTTCCTTGATTTGTGTTTTTCTTGCACTTTGTGGGTTTTATTTTACAAAAAAAATTTATATAGGTTGCACATTTTCAACCAACATCATTTCCTTGTTTTTTTCTTTCTTCTTATGTGTGTTTTATTATCTTGCTTGCTTTCATTCCTTCTTAGTTTTTTTTTATATTTTTTTCACATTTTTTTTGTTTATGCCACTCCCGCCTCAACTACAACTGCGCTTTCCATAGGAGGTTTTAGTTTAGTTTAGATTTTATTACAATTTCAGTTTTGCAATTTACTTGCCATCACTAACTACATTTAGTTGTCACTGTTGTAAACATTACAAGAATTATAACAAAAGAGGCGAAAAAACACTTTCTAACGGGGAGATATAATATTATAAAATGACCGCATGAGTGCTGGCACAACACTAGGCTTGTAAAGCCCAACAGTGACAGTATTGTTCTTGCCACAAACAACAACAACAACAAAAGGAAAAAACAGAAAGTCAAATGAAACTGAGAACTAAATGAAAATCTGCTCAGAGCTTTTATTTGGTGGTAACGAATATATTATATACATATACATGAAACAGAGTTGTAGTTTTTTATTACCACCACCAAACACGGAAGAAAAGCTTTATTTTCCTTCTTCACAGAAAAATTTTAAAAATTTATAGTTTTTATTAATCAAATATAAAAACTTTATTTCAATTAAAATGTTTAACATATTTGTTTCTTTTAACAAGAAATTGCTTAAATTGTTTTAAAAAGCTTTGCATTAAAGCTTTTTCTTTAACTCCCCAGCAAATGTGTGCCAAAGCCTGCGCTTTTTCTACCCAAACCTCAATAACAGGAGACTCTCTCTGAGAGTTAGCAAAAAAAGCTTTCTTTTATTGTTTTTTAAAGCTATAAAAACGAGGAGTTGTCGTTTTTTTCTTTCTTGCTCTCTTTTTGTTTTTTTTTTTTATTACTTTTGTTGTATTGAAACAACTGCTACCTTTTTGGATTATTTTATGTGTCACTGTAACAGTGGAATTTATTGCACCTAATCAATTGTGTGCTTTTTAAGTAGTTCAAAAAAACAACAATGACATCGCTTAAATCTCATCGTCGTCATCCACATCCACAACAACATCATCATCGTCATTATCATCGTTTTTTCCTACTTTTTCTCTTGTTTCCACATCGTTGCATTTTCAGTGCTTAATTTTTCGTTTATTTTTTATTTAAACATTTTTTTGTTATATTGAATTAATTTGTATATAGTTTGTTTTTGTTGTTGTTTTTTTTTTCTTCATTCTTTCTAATTTTTAATCCATATGGCTTGAATGGATAACGTTGTTTCTTACAAACATTGTTTAATGTGCATTTTTTGAAGATTGGGAATAGATTTGTGTGTCGGGGGGTATGAAAGTGTGTGTGTGTACTTTAGTTTAATGAATTCTTAGGGTTTCCGAGACGTTAAATCTATCTTTCGAAACTTTAAATATTGGTTGAGATTAATCATAAGAATAATTTTTTTAAGAATTTGATTAAACTTTTAAAATTTGTTTACGTTTTAGGGAAATTAACTTTAGTATAAAGCAAATTTCTATGGGAAATGGGTCGTCTTTATCGAAAATAATTTTATTCAACATAATTTTACAAAGCGAGATTTGTTTTATTAAAAATCTCTAATAAATACAGTGTCCTATATGGCGTATGAAAATTTTTATTTTACTGGTAGAGAAGCTTTTTACTAGGGCGTATGATTAATTTTAAGAATATTCAAATAAAGTATACTTTAAGGTGTTTGTTGACAATTCGAAACTATATACAGATCAACTTCGAAACTATATACAGATCAACTAAATAATAGTTAATTTTAAATTAAACATTTTTAAAAACTCGTTAATCAATTGTAACTTTTATAAAAATTTTTTAAAAAAATTTACTTTACAAATAACTTATGCATTCCAATTTTTCATATATTTTCCTACGAATATACCTTTTAAATTGCTTTAAATCTGCTGTAGTTGTTGAGATATCATCCGTTAAAGTTGATGGACGGACAGACATCATTAAGTCGAATCAAAAAGTAATTCTGAGTCGATTGGAACAACCACAAATAGATGTGGACTTTCTCAGATAGGTGTGGATTCAGTATTTTTGCTCCATATAAACAATATTTATAAAACATAATAATTTTTCACTTTTTTTCCCACGAATTGTTTTAATAACTGTTGTTGTAATTATTGAGATATCATTCGTTAAAGTTAACGGACGGACATACATCAGTAAGTCGAATCAAAAAGGGATTTTGAGTTAATTGGAACATCTTCAAATCTTGTGTTCGTTATAAACAATGTCTACAAAGCATAATAATTTCTGCTGTAGTTGTTGAGATATCACCCTTTGAAGTTAACGGACAGACAGACATCATTTAGTCGAATTAGAAAGTGATTTTGAGTTGATTGGAATATTCTCAGATAGGTGTAAATTCAATATTTTTGTTCATTTTAAACAATATTTACAAAGCATAATACCCTCCAAACTATAGAAGTATAGATCATAAATACCATGAATATACCAAAAACCATGAAATTTAAACTTTTAGGTGAAAATATCTCGAAGATGGAAGATGATATGTCAGAGGTTAAACCTTTATTTGAAAGTTTTCAGATTGGACTTACAGTTGGTATGGATTCTTTTATAAATAAAGTTGTATTGGCGCTGTTATAATGTCTCAGAAAGGGATAAAAAAGGCATGTCCTCAAATTTCACGACACGATATCTCAAATCCCAGATGTGATGGAGCAAATCTGAGGATTCAGCGTGGCTAATTTGATCTAAGGGTTTCGAACTTTTTCAAATTTAATAGTAGATTAATAGTGTTCCATTTGTACAAATACTTAGAAATAAAGACATAACCTCATCAGATTTTCTATAAAAACGCTAGTGTAAACATCTACCACCTTTTGAAATTTCCAACTCAACAGTTTAAGGTTTCTCTTTAATTTGTTGATTTAAATTTGTTTCGCTACTGTATTAAATTGTTTTTTTGTTTTTGCATCAGAATAGAATGTTATTTTCGTTACAGTTAATTGGATTTGATTTACACAGTTAATTAATGGAAAAAGACTAAAAATAAATACAAGTTTCTGTTAAATTTATTCTTGTTTACTAGAAACTATATATAAGCTAATATTAGCTTTCAAAGAATTCGTAGAAAGTATGTAATTTTATTTGGGTCAAATTTTAATGAATACTTTTTTAAACGTTGCAGAGATTTTTGTTAAATTTATATAAAAAATGTTTGATTCGTTTTAATAAACAAAGTAATATCTAACGAATAAGATAAATATTTTTAAAAATGTTTGCGAGAAAAGTAAAGATTTTGTGCAATAGATGGCGTTTTGTTAGCAATTATTTTCAAATTTTTAAATATATACTAGGTGTGACTTACAGTTTAGAAATCCACATATTTCTAGAAGGTTAGCCTTTGCAAAGACTCACGTTTTTGGGGGACATAGAGGAAAATTGTTTTTAACTTTCTTCTTCTATTTGACCTGGTTTAGTTATTTTTTATACTAGATATCTAAGTAAACAGTATATCTGTGCAAAATTTTATCACTCTTAGGCCTGTTATGTTAACCTCTGGTTACCGTTTAACCGGTAAATATTTTCATGGTTGAAATAATTAACTATTAACTTATCGTTTCGATACAGCAATTGGAGGTTAATTTTAACCAAAAACTCAGTTTTACACTAATATTCAATTTTTGTATAAAAAATCAGTTTTTACACTAAAACACGTTTTTACGCAAACGTCTAGTCTAGTCTATAGTCTAGTCTATAGTCTAGTCTATAGTCTAGTCTATAGTCTAGTCTATAGTCTAGTCTATAGTCTAGTCTATAGTCTAGTCTATAGTCTAGTCTATAGTCTAGTCTATAGTCTAGTCTATAGTCTAGTCTATAGTCTAGTCTATAGTCTAGTCTATAGTCTAGTCTATAGTCTAGTCTATAGTCTAGTCTATAGTCTAGTCTATAGTCTAGTCTATAGTCTAGTCTATAGTCTAGTCTATAGTCTAGTCTATAGTCTAGTCTATAGTCTAGTCTATAGTCTAGTCTATAGTCTAGTCTATAGTCTAGTCTATAGTCTAGTCTAGTCTAGTCTATAGTCTAGTCTATAGTCTAGTCTATAGTCTAGTCTATAGTCTAGTCTATAGTCTAGTCTATAGTCTAGTCCTATAGTCTAGTCTATAGTCTAGTCTATAGTCTAGTCTAGTCTAGTCTATAGTCTAGTCTATAGTCTAGTCTATAGTCTAGTCTATAGTCTAGTCTATAGTCTAGTCTATAGTCTAGTCTATAGTCTAGTCTATAGTCTAGTCTATAGTCTAGTCTATAGTCTAGTCTATAGTCTAGTCTATAGTCTAGTCTAGTCTAGTCTAGTCTATAGTCTAGTCTATAGTCTAGTCTATAGTCTAGTCTATAGTCTAGTCTATAGTCTAGTCTATAGTCTAGTCTATAGTCTAGTCTATAGTCTAGTCTATAGTCTAGTCTATAGTCTAGTCTATAGTCTAGTCTATAGTCTAGTCTATAGTCTAGTCTATAGTCTAGTCTATAGTCTAGTCTATAGTCTAGTCTATAGTCTAGTCTATAGTCTAGTCTATAGTCTAGTCTATAGTCTAGTCTATAGTCTAGTCTATAGTCTAGTCTATAGTCTAGTCTATAGTCTAGTCTATAGTCTAGTCTATAGTCTAGTCTATAGTCTAGTCTATAGTCTAGTCTAGTCTAGTCTATAGTCTAGTCTATAGTCTAGTCTATAGTCTAGTCTATAGTCTAGTCTATAGTCTAGTCTATAGTCTAGTCTATAGTCTAGTCTATAGTCTAGTCTATAGTCTAGTCTATAGTCTAGTCTAGTCTATAGTCTAGTCTATAGTCTAGTCTATAGTCTAGTCTATAGTCTAGTCTATAGTCTAGTCTATAGTCTAGTCTATAGTCTAGTCTATAGTCTAGTCTATAGTCTAGTCTATAGTCTAGTCTATAGTCTAGTCTATAGTCTAGTCTATAGTCTAGTCTATAGTCTAGTCTATAGTCTAGTCTATAGTCTAGTCTATAGTCTAGTCTATAGTCTAGTCTATAGTCTAGTCTATAGTCTAGTCTATAGTCTAGTCTATAGTCTAGTCTATAGTCTAGTCTATAGTCTAGTCTATAGTCTAGTCTATAGTCTAGTCTATAGTCTAGTCTATAGTCTAGTCTATAGTCTAGTCTATAGTCTAGTCTATAGTCTAGTCTATAGTCTAGTCTATAGTCTAGTCTATAGTCTAGTCTATAGTCTAGTCTATAGTCTAGTCTATAGTCTAGTCTATAGTCTAGTCTATAGTCTAGTCTATAGTCTAGTCTATAGTCTAGTCTATAGTCTAGTCTATAGTCTAGTCTATAGTCTAGTCTATAGGTCTAGTCTATAGTCCTAGTCTATAGTCTAGTCTATAGTCCTAGTCTATAGTCTAGTCTATAGTCTAGTCTATAGCCTACGTCTATAGTCTAGTCTATAGTCTAGTCTATAGTCCAGTCTATAGTCTAGTCTATAGCCTAGTCTATAGTCTAGTCTATAGTCTAGTCTATAGTCTAGTCTATAGTCTAGTCTATAGTCTAGTCTATAGTCTAGTCTATAGTCTAGTCTATAGTCAAGTCTATAGTCTATCTATAGTCAAGTCTATAGTCTAGTCTATAATCTAGTCTATAGTCTAGGCTATAGTCCTAGGCTATAGTCTACTCTAAAGTCTGGTCTATAGTCAAGTCTAAAGTCTAGTTCTATAGTCTAGTCTATAGTCTAGTCTATAGTCTAGTCCTAAGTCTAGTCTAAAAGTCTAGTCTAAAGTCCAGTCTAAGCTAGTCTAAAGACTAGTCTATAGTCTAGTCTATAGTCTAGTCTATAGTCTAGTCTATAGTCTAGTCTATAGTCTAGTCTATAGTCTAGTCTATAGTCTAGTCTATAGTCTAGTCTATAATCTAGTCTATAAACTTGGATTTTATACTAAAACTTTGTTCTTTAAAAAAAATTTGGGTTTTATACAAAAAGTCGGGTTTTTTTCAAAAACTTTATTTGTATACAAAAACTCGGTTTTAACACTAAAACTAGATTTTTTTCAAAGGCTCAGTTTTTACGAAAAATCTCACTTTTTGCACAAAAAAATATTTTTGCGCAAAATCTAAATTTTTAAGCAAATGCTTAGTTTTTTTACAAAAACAAATCTTGTTACACAAAAACTGAGTTGCTCAGTTTTTACATAAATACTCAGTTTTTGCACAAAATCTCTGTTTTTACACAAACAATCGTGTGAAACATAGTATTATTTTTTACATAAAAACTCAATTTATACACAAATTTCTGTTTTTACACAAAAACTTAATTTTTACACAAAAACTCTTTGTGTATTTAAAAGCTCGTTTTTGCGCGAAAGATCTGTTTTTACAAAAAAAAAAGAAACACAAAATTTTACACAAAACTAGTGTTTATCGCAAAAGCTTGGCTTTTATTTGCATAAAAACTCTGTATTAACACAAAAACAAGAAAAAGTTAGACTTAAATTTATAGGATGTGGCTTTCTAAAGTTTATTATATGGTAAGTCGTTTATGCTTTTTAAAGGCTACTGTTTTTAAACTTTACCTTCTTTGAAGATTTTCTCTATTCTTCATTATTAACATCAACACAATTTACATTATTTAACTAATAAAGAGTTTAAAATATTTAAAAAGGAAAACTTAATAATAAATTACATACCTCGGAAGATGTTAAATAGCACATGCGTGAATCGGTGCTCTCAATAGAAGCTTGTTGTACGATACCATAACGGGAATCACGATCACTTAAATAATCAGATCTTAAGCTATCTTGGCGTATAAATTCGGCTCTACATGGGTTTTAATAAAAAATGATAAATTAAATAATGAAAAACAAATTCAAGACATTCTTTTGTAAAACATTTTACCGTTGTTCTAAGGAATCAGCTCTGGCTGACTTATAACCAGAGTCATTTAAACTACTGTCTTGTCTTAAAGATGGCAAGGAATCCCAGGGAGAACGTTTATTGCCTGAACTAGTGGTCTGTTGAGACATGAGACCTTGACCGGAACCAGAACCGATAGTAGAGCTACCAGAACGCCAACCATCCGAATGACGAAACCATTGAGCTCTGGCTGACTCACCAATGCATGAAGCACAACGTGAATTTGAGAAACTAAAGAAATAAAAGTTTATTAATTATAAAGAAAGATGAGAATCAAACTTTCTACTCACCTGGTATTGTGATCCGACAAATAACCACGTTCTCTTTCCCTTTCACGTTCTCGCTCACGCACCAACTCATTACGATCGCTATAGTAACCATCTCGCTCACGATCACGCTCCTTATCGCGCACTGCAGACAAAGGACGATGTGGAGGCAAAGGTAGAGTAGAAGATTTAGCACTTGTAGCTGGATTTAAAAGAATTTATATACAAAATTTTACATTGAATTTGAAAAGACATGTAAACAAAAAGTGCCAACGTTTAAATCAGTGCAGAATTCATATTATAAAAATAAGCAAATTGTCGACATAATTAAATAAAATATTTAGTTTAACAAACATTTAAGCTTTTAATAAAAAGTCAATATAATTTGTTTAAATATTTAGAGTTAAGTCAAAAAGAAAAGAAAACACAATTAGTTAAAACGTAAAAATTAAGCAAACGAAATGATTTTTGCACACGATTTTAGCGCTAAATGGGTTTGTACTACTTACGCCTGCGCATGGGAAACGGGCTGCGTTGCATTGATCCGGGCAAACTCTCGGCAAATTCTGATGAGTGTATGTGTTTTTTTTTTTTTTTTTGGAATGAATTTATTATGTTTTTTTTTACGTAGTACAAGATGTTTTTTTTATATTTTGTGGTAGTGGTTGGTGGTGGTATTTTTGGATTTAGTGGAAGTGCATGGAAATATAATGAATGCAATTAATGATTGTGTTAGAGAGAGGATGAATTAGAAAATTCTTTATAAATAATTTAATGTCTAAAATTCAATCACATGTAGATAATTGAAAAATAAATGAAATAAAATGGTATTGCCTAGTCTACTACTTATTTAATAACTATTTTATTATTAATTCGATTTAACTTTTTTAGATCAGATTTTAATGTTTAAACTGTTTATTAGTTGTAAAACAGATTTACTTCTATTTTAAGAGTTTAGTTGTCCACAAGAGGAAAATACTTGATCTTTATAATAATGAACACATTTTATAAACTTTTGTTCCTGCTAAACTGATATTATCCAGTAGTTTGGTTTTCAAAGCATTTTAACAAATGCAAGATGCAGTTTTTGACAAAAACTCAGTTTTATGGTGAAAACCAAGTTTTATGACAAAAACCCAGGTTTTTTTGAGTTTTTGTGTAAAAGCTAGGTTTTTGTGTTAAAACTGAGTTTATGTGTAAAAACTGAGTTTTTGTGTTAAAACTGAGTTTATGTGTAAAAACGGAGTTTTTGTGTAAAAAACTAAGTTTTTGTGCTAAAAACTGAGTTTATGTGTAAAACTGAGTTTTTGTGTAAAAACTGAGTTTTTGTGTAAAGAGCGAGCATGAGTGTAAAAGTTGAGTTTTCGGGTAGAAACTGACTTTTTGAGAAGAAACTAAATTTTTACACAAAAACTCAAATTGTACACAAAAATTCTGCTTTTACACAAAAGCTCAGTTTTAACACAAAAACTCAGTTCTTACACAAAATCTCAGTTTTAACACAAAAACTCAGTTTTTACACAAAAACTCAGTTTTTACACAAAAACTCAGTTTTTACACAAAAACTCAATTTTTATACAAAAACTCAGTTTTTACACAAAAACTCAGTTTTTACACAAAGTCTCAGTTTTAACACAAAAACTCAGTTTTTACACAAAATCTCAGTTTTAACACAAAAACTCAGTTTTTACACAAAAACTCAATTTTTACACAAAAACTCAATTTTTACACAAAAACTCAATTTTTATACAAAAACTCAGTTTTTACACAAAGTCTCAGTTTTAACACAAAAACTCAGTTTTTACACAAAATCTCAGTTTTAACACAAAAACTCAGTTTTTACACAAAAACTCAATTTTTACACAAAAACTCAATTTTTATACAAAAACTCAGTTTTTACACAAAATCTCAGTTTTAACACAAAAACTCAGTTTTTACACAAAAACTCAATTTTTACTCAATTTTTATACAAAAACTCAGTTTTTACACAAAATCTCAGTTTTAACACAAAAACTCAGTTTTTACACAAAATCTCAGTTTTAACACAAAAACTCAGTTTTTACACAAAAACTCAATTTTTACACAAAAACTAAATTTTTACACAAAAACTCAGTTTTTACACATAAACTCAGTTTTAACACAAAACTCAGTTTTTACACAAAAACTCAGTTCTTACACTAAAACTCAGTTTTTACACAAAAACAAAATTTTTACACAAAACTCAGTTTTTACACAAAATCTGAGTTTTTACGCAAAAACTCAATTTTTACGCAAAAACTCAATTTTTACACTAAAACTTAGTTTTTATACAAAATCAGTTTTTACACAAAAGCATAGATTTTACACAAAAACTCAGTTATTTACACAAAAACTAAGCTTTTACTTACTTTTCTATTTTCTCAACAAAAATAAAAAGTGTGTTAAAGGGTGTTAATAGAAAATAAAAATAAAACTAAATAAAATTTTAAAAAATTTACGTAAATACAAATATTAAATTAAAAAAAACTCTCTAACAAATTTGTATGCATTAAAAAAAGTTAACTACTTAAGCGGACGTAGTAGCTTTTAAGGACCAATCAGTTGATCATCACAGAAAACTTACCCAAATTTTCCATGCTCTGCGAGAGTAAAGCCTCGAATGTATGAAGACTATAAGACTCAGCATCCATGCCCTTGGCCAAAGTGTTGCGCAAATGCATTTCGTATTCGAGTAATAGACGTGAAGTGGGACTGCCAGGTGTAGGAGTAACATTGGGACCCTGATGACGATGTTGATGACGTCCACCACCGCCGCCGCCTCCTCCAGGAGGACGTTGTACATACGAAGACTGATCCTGATCGGAGTTGCCATTACTGGAACTGGGTGTAGTGGCGTAACATTGATTATCGAACATTACATTGTCGGAAGGTGGCGAACCTTCAATACAGCCACGTTCTCGTTCCAATTCCAAATATAAATTACGTGGTGTATAACCACGTCCAATTTCATGGGAAGATCTAATTTCAGAAAAAAAAAATTACAAACAAAATACAAAAAACGTAAACAATGCAAGCGAGACACAATCCGTTAGTAAATATTTTACAGTTGTTAACTGTTTGATTTGCCAACAGTTACTATTGGTTTGTTTAGTTTTGTTTGCCCAAATGCGTCTTCTTACCTTGATCCCGAAAATCGCGACGACTGACTGCTGGGACGACCACCACCCAATGTATTATTGTTGTTCATAATGTGATGCATGCCACCCATGCCGCCGCCACCACCAGCATGTTGATGCATGTGTTGCGGGCCAAACGTATTTGCTGCGTTGGCGTTATAGTAGTTGTAGCGTCTTCTACCCATTTCAGGCGATGTCACTGGGCTTTCAGTGCTAGTCATGGGCTTAAGCATACGCTTCAAAGTGCTGGTATCGACATTCATGTCCTCGGTACTTTTCGTTTTGCGTCTGGTATTGTTGTTAATTATATTGTGTTGATGTTGGTGTTGGTGCTGATGTTGATGCATGTCGTGGCCATGTGGATCGCGTGTCTAAGCATAAAATAAAACAACAACATATAACAATCAAATGTAAAAAAATTAAAGAATTCAGCGAAAAAAAGGCAGCAAATAAAACATAATGTTTTGTTATGTGTAGCAGACCGACACTTACTATCAAGGGTGAAACTATTATGCTAGTAATGTAAATAGTATTGGAACTGTTGCATTAATGTAATGTGGCGTGTATGCACTTTATTTAATTTAAGCTTTGTTTTTGCTTTTTTTTTCTTTGCAAATCCCTTTAACATTCGTCGTTTAGTGGTAGATATTTGTCCGAATATATATATGTATGTTTGTAACCATGGGTGTTTTATAATGATGTAAGCCCAATGCAAGTTGTTTGATTTCTTCATAAATTAAAAACAAAATCGTTGAGATATAGCCTAGTCTATAGTCTAGTCTATAGTCTAGTCTATAGTCTAGTCTATAGTCTAGTCTATAGTCTAGTCTATAGTCTAGTCTATAGTCTAGTCTATAGTCTAGTCTATAGTCTAGTCTATAGTCTAGTCTATAGTCTAGTCTATAGTCTAGTCTATAGTCTAGTCTATAGTCTAGTCTATAGTCTAGTCTATAGTCTAGTCTATAGTCTAGTCTATAGTCTAGTCTATAGTCTAGTCTATAGTCTAGTCTATAGTCTAGTCTATAGTCTAGTCTATAGTCTAGTCTATAGTCTAGTCTATAGTCTAGTCTATAGTCTAGTCTATAGTCTAGTCTATAGTCTAGTCTATAGTCTAGTCTATAGTCTAGTCTATAGTCTAGTCGATAGTCTAGTCTATAGTCTAGTCTATAGTCTAGTCTATAGTCTAGTCTATAGTCTAGTCTATAGTCTAGTCTATAGTCTAGTCTATAGTCTAGTCTATAGTCTAGTCTATAGTCTAGTCTATAGTCTAGTCTATAGTCTAGTCTATAGTCTAGTCTATAGTCTATAGTCTATAGTCTAGTCTATAGTCTAGTCTATAGTCTAGTCTATAGTCTAGTTATAGTCTAGTCTATAGTCTAGTCTATAGTCTAGTCTATAGTCTAGTCTATAGTCTAGTCTATAGTCTAGTCTATAGTCTAGTCTATAGTCTAGTCTATAGTCTAGTCTATAGTCTAGTCTATAGTCTAGTCTATAGTCTAGTCTATAGTCTAGTCTATAGTCTAGTCTATAGTCTAGTCTATAGTCTAGTCTATAGTCTAGTCTATAGTCTAGTCTATAGTCTAGTCTATAGTCTAGTCTATAGTCTAGTCTATAGTCTAGTCTATAGTCTAGTCTATAGTCTAGTCTATAGTCTATAGTCAGTCTATAGTCTAGTCTACTAGTCTAGTCTATTAGTCTAGTCTATAGTCTAGTCTATAGTCTAGTCTATAGTCTAGTCTATAGTCTAGTCTATAGTCTAGTCTATAGTCTAGTCTATAGTCTAGTCTATAGTCTAGTCTATAGTCTAGTCTATAGTCTAGTCTATAGTCTAGTCTATAGTCTAGTCTATAGTCTAGTCTATAGTCTAGTCTATAGTCTAGTCTATATAGTCTAGTCTATAGTTAGTCTTGTCTAGTCTATAGTCTAGTCTATAGTCTAGTCTATAGTCTAGTCTATAGTCTAGTCGATAGTCTAGTCTAATAGTCTGTCTATAGTCTAGTCTCTAGTCCTAGTCTATAGTCTAGTCTATTAGTCTAGTCCTATAGTCTAGTCTATAGTCTAGTCTATAGTCTAGTCTATAGTCTAGTCTATAGTTAGTCTATAGTCTAGTCTATAGTCTAGTCTATAGTCTAGTCTATAGTCTAGTCCTATAGTCTAGTTATAGTCTAGTCTATAGTCTAGTCTTATAGTCTAGTCTACTAGTTCTAGTCTATAGTCTAGTCTATAGTCTAGTCTATAGTCTAGTCTATAGTCTAGTCTATAGTCTAGTCTATAGTCTAGTCTATAGTCTAGTCTATAGTCTAGTCTATAGTCTAGTCTATAGTCTATAGTCTATATGTCTAGTCTATAGTCTAGTCTATAGTCTAGTCTATAGTCTAGTCTATAGTCTAGTCTATAGTCTAGTCTATAGTCTAGTCTATAGTCTAGTATAGTCTAGTCTATAGTCTAGTCTATAGTCTAGTCTATAGTCTAGTCTATAGTCTAGTCTATAGTCCTAGTCTATAGTCCTAGTCTATAGTCTAGTCTATAGTCTAGTCTAATAGTCTAGTCTATAGTCTAGTCTATAGTCTAGTCTATAGTCTAGTCTATAGTCTAGTCTATGTCTAGTCATAGTCTAGTCTATAGTCTAGTCTATAGTCTAGTCTATAGTCTAGTCTATAGTCTAGTCTATAGTCTAGTCTATAGTCAGTCTATAGTCTAGTCTATAGTCTAGTCTATAGTCTAGTCTATAGTCTAGTCTATAGTCTAGTCTATAGTCTAGTCTATAGTCTAGTCTATAGTCTAGTCTATAGTCTAGTCTAGTCTAGTCTATGTAGTCTTAGTCTAGTCTATTAGTCTAGTAGCTTAGTCTCAGTCTAATAGTCTAGTCTATAGTCTAGCTATAGTCTAGTCTATAGGTTCTCGTCTATTAGTCTAGTCTATAGTCTAGTCTATAGTCTAGGTCTCTAGTCTAGTCTATAGTCTAGTTCTATAGTCTTAGTCTATAGTATAGTCTATAGTCTAGTCTATAGTCTAGGTCCTATAGTCTAGTCTATAGTCTAGTCTATAGTCTAGTCTATAGTCTAGTCTATAGTCTAGTCTATAGTCTAGTATAGTCTACGCTTCTAATAGTCTAGTCTATAGTCTAGTCTATAGTCTAGTCTATAGTCTAGTCTATAGTCTAGTCTATAGTCTCGTCTATAGTCTAGTCTATAGTCCTAGTCTATTAGTCTAGTCTATAGTCTGTCTATAGTCTAGTCTATAGTCTAGTCTATAGTCTAGTCTATAGTCTAGTCTATTAGTCTAGTCTATAGTCTAGCTCAGTAGTCTAGGTCTATAGTCTAGGTCTATAGTCTAGTCTATTAGTCTTAGTCTATAGTCTAGTCTATAGTCTCGTCTATAGTCTAGTCTATAGTCTAGTCTATAGTCTAGTCTATAGTTCTAGTTCTATAGTCTAGTCTTATGTCTAGTCTCTTAGTCAGTCTAGTCTATAGTCTAGTCTATAGGTCTAGTCTATTAGTCTAGTCTATAGTCTAGTCTATAGTCTAGTCTATAGTCTAGTCTATAGTCTAATAGTCTATAGTCTAGTCTATAGTCTAGTCTATAGTCTAGTCTATAGTCTAGTTATAGTCTAGTCTATAGTCTAGTCTATAGTCTTAGTCTATAGTCTAGTCTATAGTCTCGTCGTTCTATAGTCTAGTCTATAGTTAGTCTATAGTCTAGTCTATAGTCTAGTCTATAGTCTAGTCTATGTCAGTCTATAGTCTAGGTCTATAGTCTAGTCTATAGTCTAGTCTATAGTCTAGTCTATAGTCTAGTCTATAGTTAGTCTATAGTCTAGTCTATAGTCTAGTCTATAGTCTAGTCTATAGTCTAGTCTATAGTTAGTCTAGTCTAGTCTATAGTCTAGTCTATGGTCTAGTCAATAGTCTAGTCTATAGTCTAGTCTATAGGTCTAGTCTATAGTTTAGTCTATAGTCTAGTCTTTAGTCTAGTCTATAGTCTAGTCTATAGTCTAGTCTATAGTCTAGTCTATGGTCTAGTCAATAGTCTAGTCTCTAGTCTAGTCTATAGTCTAGTCTATAGTCTAGTCTATAGTTTAGTCTATAGTCTAGTCTATAGTTTAGTCTATAGCAGAGAAGCTCAATATGGCCGTGTCATAGCACGCGTGATAGGGTAAGAAAATTCTGCTGACGCTAAGTTGATACACATACACTATAGGTTTAATTCTTCTTCTTTTTATAATGAGCAATATCAGTTGGTTTGCTCTCAACTTGAAAAACAAAATCAAATCAGTTGCTGATCAGCACTTGCCAAAGCAAGGTCTGTGCGCGACGTTTTTAAAATACACACAGAAATACAACAACAAAATTTTGAGAAAGCCGAATTAATGTAGGAGAACATGGGAGAACAGTTGATAGTTTTTTATATATAGACGTTGCTATACGCTGGCTGTCAAAATCCATAATAAATATTTGACAGTTAGCATATACTTTATAGTTTGTAGTCATTTTATTAGTATACTTTTATTTTCAATTAAATTCTGTTCTCTGCTGCTTTACCAACACAAATAAAACTATGGTAGTCTATGGTAGTATGTGTTTGAGCACCACTGGTCTATAGTCTAGTCTACAGTCTGGTCAATAGTATAGTGCTATTGTTTTGTCATACTTCCCCAGTTAATGAATAGCTTTATAAACTCAATCAAAAACCCACTGTATACGTATGCAAATAAGTATGTGTGTGTTTTAAAATAGTAAATCATTACGAATGTGTATAAAAATCCGAGTGACACTAATAGTAGTTACTACTCTCGGCAAGCATTAAGTCGTCGTTATTTGTCTAACTAGATTTAGCAGTCAACACTCACCATATCATCAGCATATTCTTTAGAACGAGTTCCAGTAGATTTTGTGGAAGTTCCCACCGACTGATGTAAAGGGCCACCGGCTTGGGTGCCTTCACTCTTGGCCATATCAACATCGGATTGACCGCCTAAAGCATCTTCGGGACCAGCTTGAGAGCCAACATGGTTTTGGGAACAAATATCGCCAGAAGAAACACCAGCAGCATTGGCTGCGCCACCAGCACCACCACACACGCCACCATTGGTAGCTGCGGCAGCATCTTGAGTTTTAATTTGACGACCTAAAGTATCTAAAGGAAAATGAAGCAAGAAATTAAATATTCAAACTAAAAATCATATAAAGAGAGAGCTAACTTACCACCAGCAGAGCCCAGACCTTGGTTACCGCCACCACCACCACCGCTGGCGACATTGTCATAGAGTGAAGTGCTGCTCGTAGCATTTGTGACTTTCTGATGTGCTTGTCCATCGGCATCGGCAGCAACGCGGGAACCCACATTGCGTGGCAAAGTGGAAGAACCTGCAAAAGTTATGATGATGAATATGATGAGGATGTTGTTGATGGCATTTGGCAATGGAAAGAAAACAAAAGATTTAAATTAAAAAAAAAAAAAACAAAATAAACTAAAAATCTACATGGGATTATATAAAAAACAAAATAAAAAAACATCACAGAAAAAACTAAACGAAAAATAAACTTAAATCTTAAGAAATGACTTAAATTCAGAACTCAAAATCAAAAAAGGGAATTTAGTTTGGAAAGGATTAAGAGGGATTGGGTACATAAAAGTGTGAACACTTTTCTTTGATTTTTTTTTTGGAAATAATTAAAAATAGTGTTGTTCTTAGTATTTTTAAAAAAATAATTATTATTTTCTTGTTCAAGGAAGTTAAGTAGGTGTTAATTTGGTTTTAATTGAATTTTGACTTTTAGCAAGACAAGAATTAAAAAAAAATTACAAACAAATTTTTTGTTTTTGTTTTTTTTTTTTTTGTATCTTCCTCACCTCGTACTCTGGGATCATTTCTCAAGCGTGCATATTGTTCGGCTGTCATACAAGTGCATTGTGGCTCACTGCGTACTCGTGAGGGTGAGGCCGGTGTGCTTAATGGCTTTCTCTTGGCTTTGACTTTTCCCTTGCCAGGCGGATCCAATTTCAGCGAATAACTTGATGAGGCCTTTCGTGAAAATTTGAAAGAAGGCGACTGTAAAACGTCGCACTATCATTAGGTTAGTTGAATGGGATTCACAAGGTTCTGTGTGTGCGGTTCTCTTTCTTTCTCTCTTTCTATCTCTCTGTTTCTAACTGTTCGATCGATCTTAGGATTGAATCGACTTTTTTAACTATGACAGTTATTACATTTCATTAACTCTTTCCATTTTGTTTAGAAAATTGCAACAATTTGAATTGAAATGTTTTGAAATGCTCTTAAGCATTCGAAAGAAAGTTTTTGTCATTTAAAAATTTTAACTGGAAAGATTTGTTTTATATATTGGAGGAAAATTAAGAAATTTTTGTTTAACTTTTAACAACTTACTGTTACGTATTTAAGACGAGTATTGTCGCTATTGGATGGAATTCTAAATAGTGAACTGTAAAGTAGAACTTACGGCTAACTTTTTTATTTGTTTCTTTGATTTCTTTGTAATTTAAGGTACTTTTTGTATGCGTATGTAAGTATTAACTATTTTTATGTATATTTGTGTGGTATTTATGCCTACATTTTTAATTAATATTCTTATTAAAATAGTTACTCTATTATTTTAACTGTTTTCTGCTTAATGCCTAGTGTAGTGTTAACTGTGCCCCTAAAAGTATGCATTCTTTCGTATGTTTTATAAATTAAATTTATATTAATTAGAAATTTTGATTTTAGTATTAGGATTGTCCTATTTTGGTACAACAGTATTTTGTTGTTAGGATTAATTTTATATATCCAGTAAATAATGCTTTGTTATATCGTTTCTTATTATGATTCTTCATAGAATTTAAATTTTATAAATTTTTTTTATAATGCCATTAATTTTGAACTAGAACTAGAACTAGAACTGAACTAGAACTGAACTAGAACTGAACTAGAACTGAACTAGAACTGAACTAGAACTGAACTAGAACTGAACTAGAACTGAACTAGAACTGAACTAGAACTGAACTAGAACTGAACTAGAACTGAACTAGAACTGAACTAGAACTGAACTAGAACTGAACTAGAACTGAACTAGAACTGAACTAGAACTGAACTAGAACTGAACTAGAACTGAACTAGAACTGAACTAGAACTGACTAGAACTGAACTAGAACTGAACTAGAACTGAACTGAACTAGAACTGAACTAGAACTGAACTAGAACTGAACTAGAACTGAACTAGAACTGAACTAGAACTGAACTAGAACTGAACTAGAACTGAACTAGAACTGAACTAACTGAACTAGAACTGAACTAGAACTGAACTAGAACTGAACTAGAACTGAACTAGAACTGAACTAGAACTGAACTAGAACTGAACTAGAACTGAACTAGAACTGAACTAGAACTGAACTAGAACTGAACTAGAACTGAACTAGAACTGAACTAGAACTGAACTAGAACTGAACTAGAACTGAACTAGAACTGAACTAGAACTGAACTAGAACTGAACTAGAACTGAACTAGAACTGAACTAGAACTGAACTAGAACTGAACTAGAACTGAACTAGAACTGAACTAGAACTGAACTAGAAATGAACTAGAACTGAACTAGAACTGAACTAGAACTGAACTAGAACTGAACTAGAACTGAACTAGAACTGAACTAGAACTGAACTAGAACTGAACTGAACTAGAACTGAACTAGAACTGAACTAGAACTGAACTAGAACTGAACTAGAACTGAACTAGAACTGAACTAGAACTGAACTAGAAACTGAACTAGAACTGAACTAGAACTGAACTAGAACTGAAACTAGAACTGAACTAGAACTGAACTAGAACTGAACTAGAACTGAACTAGAACTGAACTAGAACTGAACTAGAACTGAACTAGAACTGAACTAGAACTGAACTAGAACTGAACTAGAACTGAACTAGAACTGAACTAGAACTGAACTAGAACTGAACTAGAACTGAACTAGAACTGAACTAGAACTGAACTAGAACTGAACTAGAACTGAACTAGAACTGAACTAGAACTGAACTAGAACTGAACTAGAACTGAACTAGAACTGAACTAGAACTGAACTAGAACTGAACTAGAACTGACTGAACTGAACTGAACTAGAACTGAACTAGAACTGAAACTAGAACTGAACTAGAACTGAACTAGAACTGAACTTAGAACTGAACTAGAACTGAACTAGAACTGAACTAGAACTGAACTAGAACTGAACTAGAACTGAACTAGAACTGAACTAGAACTGAACTAGAACTGAACTAGAACTGAACTAGAACTGAACTAGAACTGAACTAGAACTGAACTAGAACTGAACTAGAACTGAACTAGAACTGAACTAGAACTGAACTAGAACTGAACTAGAACTGAACTAGAACTGAACTAGAAACTAGAACTGAAAACTGAACTAGAACTGAACTAGAACTGAACTAGAACTGAACTAGAACTGAGCTAGAACTGAGCTAGAACTGAGCTAGAACTGAACTAGAACTGAACTAGAACCAGGACTTCATATTAATCATCATATTAATCTATAAACTGTAAGGGTCAAAGGTAACATATTTATAGATCCGTAAAGTGATATTATTAGTAGTTGCACGGTCGATTTTAATGCAACTTACGTGAGACCAATTCTGTACTCAATTTGAAGAATAGTGAAAAATATTGAAATATAAGAAATAAGCCCATGCTGTATGTGGGCTCAAATCGAGGAGCTAATTTTCAAGGGCAAAATATCGTATTTTAATCTGACATTTGCATAATTTTTGTTATTAGCTTTTTATAGCAAAGTTCTAAATCAAAATGTTTAAAATTACAATTCTCAAAGTCTCAGGTCTAAACGAAATGATTAATGGCCGGAATATTTATAACTTTTCATATAACGATGCATTTTAAATGCAAATCTTAATATTTAAATATAGTAGTTAAACAAAACTAATAATTTAATAGTAATTTATTTACATAGTACATATTTTTACCGGAAACCACTTTAAATAGACAAAAAATATTTTGAAATCTTTGTGATCAGAGTTAAAAATTACAATCTAATAGTAGATACATTAAATGCTAAACAAAAGAATGCATTCTTTTAAAACTAACAATAAGTGCAATTTCAATAATTTTATTCAACTAACTAAATTATTATATTTTATTTATGTAATTAATTGTTATTTAGAATTTGTTTTCATCTTCTAATATGTATGTTTTAGTTTGTATCAAAATAAATATTTTAATTACTGGTTGCAGTTGCAAATTGTTCCTTATTGTTGTTGTTGTTTTTTTTTTGTTAATTTACTCCTAAACTAACTAAATACTAAACTTATTTAGTATATTCCTTGTTGTTGTACTTCTAAACGAACACTGTACAGTACAGAGTGTGCTGTGGCTGTGTAAGTAGTACGAGCCCACTGTACTTTTGTTTAATGTATAGAAATATATCATTTGAAATCTAAGACATTTTCTTATTTGTTAATATATTGTTGTTTTTGTTAACGAGTATGTTGTTGTTGTAGTTTTCTTTGTTTATAATTGTAGTTGTTTTTGTTGTTGGGTTTTTATTATGCATTTTTATCTAAATTTGTTTTAAAGTGCATTTATTTATTCTTTATTTATTTAGTTTTAATTATTTGAAAATTAAGAATTTTTGGTGCAATTGATAGCAAAAGTAGGGCAATAGAGATCGAAAAAATAAACTCTGATTTAATCTAAGAAACCGCTGGGTGTGAAAACTTAAGGAGTTTTTCTTGGGATTATAAGTGAGTGGGATAAGGGATTGTTTTTTCAATAATCGGGACTTAGTAGGTGAACGGAATCAAAATACTGGATACGTGCGATTGCTCTATAACGTTTTGCATTTTTCTTTGGCATTATTAAGAGAAACATATTTTGTTTTAGTTTTTTTTTTTTTTATCATAAATTAATTATTTTAGCATATTTTTGCAAAATGCCACCAAAAATGCAAAACGTTTTTTTTTTGTTTTTAAATTTATTTTTTAATTATTTTGTTTAATATATAAAAAGTTATTTATTATTACAAATTTTATAATAAGAGAAAAAGTTAGACAGAAAATGTTGATGTACATACATGGTCATTTAAAAGATTTTAAATAAAAAATTAAACAAATAAATAAAAAACACAAAAAATCAATAAAAACCAAAAAAACATAAACAAAGTGAATTGAAATGATTTGAAAGTATATAAGAACAATTTATGAACAAAGTATTAACAAAAAATTATTTAAGAAAATGATTGAATTTGGAATTTTGAAAAATTATATATATTTTTTTCGTTTTGTTTTGTGGTCGAGTTCATGAATATAATTCAATGCAAAAAAGAGAAGGAGAAAAAAGAAATAAAAGAGTACAAAATACAAATATAAATAATTTTAGTGTTTGACTTTAATGCATAGACAAACTAAATTCGCTTTTGGCTCTTTTTTTAAATATTTAAATAAAAAGAAGAAACTAAATCAAATTTAAAGAAAATATAAATAAAAACAAACATATAAAAGTAAAATAACTTAAATGCTTTTTTTAAATCCTTATATACAAAATTCTTTATTTTGCATGAATATTGATTGATAGTTTAAGTTTAAGTATGTGTTAATATATAGAAAAAATTCGAAAAGAAATGTATGTACAATTGTATGCGTGGTTGTGAGTGATCGTGTGGCTAAGTGAATGAATATGATTTAGTGTACTATCACAGTTAGTGTAGTATTCGAAATTTCTATAAAAAACTACTAATTTTGATATGACTAGATTTGTATGTAATACAGTCATAACTGTTTTAACTGACCTAAGCTAGTATATAATTTCTAACGTGACTAGTTCTAGACGAAAGTCCAGAAAGAGGTGCAATTGATAATTACTTCACAAAGTAAATTTACAAATATTAAATGCTATTTAAAGATTAATGAAATACACTGAAACTAAATTTGAATACCCCTAGTTTTCTTGGAATACAAAGAACATATTAATAAGAAATATAGTAAATATTTAAGTACATAAATATGAAAGAATCCAGAGATCTCAGAGAACTTTCGGTTTGAAATAAAAATTTCATATACGGAAGTCTTATTCAAACTTTGAATAAAAACAACATGTGAACTAGAACTGAACTAGGACTGAGCTAGAACTAAACTAGAACTTAACAAGAACTGAACTAGAACTGAAATAGAACTGAACTAGAACTGAACTAGAACTGAACTAGAACTGAACTAGAACTGAACTAGAACTGAACTAGAACTGAACTAGAACTGAACTAGAACTGAACTAGAACTGAACTAGAACTGAACTAGAACTGAACTAGAACTGAACTAGAACTGAACTAGAACTGAACTAGAACTGAACTAGAACTGAACTAGAACTGAACTAGAACTGAACTAGAACTGAACTAGAACTGAACTAGAACTGAACTAGAACTGAACTAGAACTGAACTAGAACTGAACTAGAACTGAACTAGAACTGAACTAGAACTGAACTAGAACTGAACTAGAACTGAACTAGAACTGAACTAGAACTGAACTAGAACTGAACTAGAACTGAACTAGAACTGAACTAGAACTGAAGTAGAACTGAACTAGAACTGAACTAGAACTGAACTAGAACTGAACTAGAACTGAAGTAGAACTGAACTAGAACTGAACTAAAACTGAACTAGAACTGAACTAGAACTAACTGAACAGTGTAGTTTAGTTGTTGAAAACTAGTGTAAATCTGCTCTGGACAAATGAATGTAGGGCATGATACTGATTGAATGAACGAATGAAATGTAAGAAATGTGAAACCTAACCAACTTTAACGATTCAACGATTATTTACATAGTATCTTTTTCAGTTTAAATTATTATTTTTAACTTTTTTAATGTGTATGTACAATATTTCTCAATATTATGTAATTATGTATTTATGTTATACCGAAAACTAAAACGTTTAAAGGCAAATCATCTTCTTGAGATATTAATCGAATTGTTTTCTTTTTTATTTTATTTTTTTCGGATTTGCACTTCTGAACCTTGTTTGGGACGGCAAAAGCAAAGCAAACGTGGAAATTGTAACACACAAAGATTTAAAGAACAAGAGCTAAACATAGATAAATAGATAAATACATTTAGATATAGTTTACACTGGAAGAAAAAAGCTGTTGAAGTTTAGATAAGACGAAACGAAAGACATGAGACACAATTGAATACAAACAACAATTTGTATAATGGTAGAATGTCAGCACAGAACTTTGTTGTCGTTAAGGTGTTGATAGTGATCTTTTATGTAAATTTATGAAGATTTATATTATTATGATGAAATAAAGTATTCCAGGTTGGCTTTGCTTAACCGTTTGGGGAATACTTACACAACATTCACGAAATTGTTTGGCATCAATGGGTGATGTAAAATTGAGACCCCAAGTGTCATTGGTCATGGGATCCTTCCAGTAAACAAAACATTCTGAAGCCTGGCCAATGCGAGTACCTGGAGAAAATAAATAGTTAATAATAATTAGAAGGTAGAGTTGATATTAAAGTTTTACTAACCTGGTTGTACAAGTCGCACATCGAGTATCTTATCCACTTGACTGTTGTAGGCCGTTATGTGGAATACACATTCGGGTGAATCTTGTATGCATGATATATTGACAGGAACCAAATCTTCTGATACTTGTTGCCATTTAACTGTTCCAGCACCACTGGCTGAAACATGAAATACCTCCGCCCATAACCTGAACGAACTGTGGTGTATTAGACCCAGATATTTTGTTTTAGCAAATTACAAATACACATGCAGTAGTTTATACAAACACACACGCACATTGATATGTTAGGGATACACACACACAAACACATATATGAATACATAAGAAGGAAGTAAATAAAATTTGAAATTGTTCAATTGATTGATCAATTCGATTTTGGTTGGATGTGGATATATATTGCAGACACAAACAGGACATTTTTCAATTGTTGTTAGTTCGGTTGAAGTCGTTGGGTGTTGTTGGATTGTTTCAAAAATTTTGATGATACGTTTTGCATTTGGTTCGTTTTTTGCATTTTTCAATAGATCGCCAATTTTTTCAATAATTTATGTGAAGGTAGTGGTGGTGTTGGTTGTGGTGTGTGTATTTTTTCAATGGTTGTAATCATAATATTCAAGTCAAAATATTATTAAAAAAACATTTTTAATTATTTGTCAATTTATAGCAGGAAGATCAAAAGTTGTTGCAGAAAGTTGTGGCAGAAGGACAACAGTTGAAATTTTTTGTTGTTTGTGGTGATAGTAGTAGTAAATAGTAGCAGTAGTAGTAAGAGTTTTTTGGTAGTTTAAATTTTAGTGAAGGACAACAGGGTTGCAAAACATTTTAAGTTTTTTTTTGGATTTTGTATAGAAAAGAAAACAAATTTTTTTACTTGTTAAAACATAAATTTGAACGTTATAACAAAAAATAGATAAGTTTGAAACAAAATAGAAGTTTATGTACAGTAAATATGTTTTAACACAGAAATATTGTTAAGATATTGTTTAAACAATAACACTAAATATTCATAGAACTAGAACTGAACTAGAACTGAACTAGAACTGAACAAGAACTGAACTAGAACTGAACTAGAACTGAACTAGAACTGAACTAGAACTGAACTAGAACTGAACTAGAACTAAACTAGAAATGAACTAGAACTGAACTAGAACTGAACTAGAACTGAACTAGAACTGAACTAGAACTGAAGTAGAACTGAACTAGAACTGAACTAGAACTGAACTAGAACTGAACTAGAACTGAACTAGAACTGAACTAGAACTGAACTAGAACTGAACTAGAACTGAACTAGAACTGAACTAGAACTGAACTAGAACTGAACTAGAACTGAACTAGAACTGAACTAGAACTGAACTAGAACTGAACTAGAACTGAACTAGAACTGAACTAGAACTGAACTAGAACTGAACTAGAACTGAACTAGAACTGAACTAGAACTGAACTAGAACTGAACTAGAACTGAACTAGAACTGAACTAGAACTGAACTAGAACTGAACTAGAACTGAACTAGAACTGAACTAGAACTGAACTAGAACTGAACTAGAACTGAACTAGAACTGAACTAGAACTGAACTAGAACTGAACTAGAACTGAACTAGAACTGAACTAGAACTGAACTAGAAACTGAACTAGAACTGAACTAGAACTGAACTAGAACTGAACTAGAACTGAACTAGAACTGAACTAGAACTGACTAGAACTGAACTAGAACTGAACTAGAACTGAACTAGAACTGAACTAGAACTGAACTATGAACTGACTAACTAGAACTGAACTAGAACTGAACTAGAACTGAACTAGAACTGACTAGAACTGAACTAGAACTGAACTAGAAACTGAACTAGAACTGAACTAGAACTGAACTAGAACTGAACTAGAACTGAACTAGAACTGAACTAGAACTGAACTAGAACTGAACTAGAACTGAACTAGAACTGAACTAGAACTGAACTAGAACTGAACTAGAACTGAACTAGAACTGAACTAGAACTGAACTAGAACTGAACTAGAACGGAACTAGAACTGAACTAGAACTGAACTAGAAACTGAACTAGAACTGAACTAGAACTGAACTAGAACTGAACTAGAACTGAACTAGAACTGAACTAGACTGAACTAGAACTGAACTGAGAACTGAACTAGAACTGAACTAGAACTGAACTAGAACTGAACTAGAACTGAACTAGAACTGAACTAGAACTGAACTAGACTGAACTAGAACTGAACTAGAACTGAACTAGAACTGAAATAGAACTGAAATAGAACTGAACTAGAACTGAACTAGAACTGAACTACAAATATAGTCAAAGTTATTATTTCTTGTCATCATTTCTTCTAAAATATTTAGTGTTATTGTAATTTAACAAAGAAAAAAATTCATAGAAACTTTCAACTATAAACTTATGTAAATATTTTTAACAACCTTAATAAATGTCCATCACGACGTCTTGAACTTTGCCATGGAGAATCTTCGTAACGATACCCTTTACGCATCAATGGTGCGCACGAGCAGCTCAACTTATTACCCATGGCACAGCTAGTACAGCCACTGCTGGATTGAGCTAAAATTATTTGTGAGCAAATAAAGAGATAAATTGTTTAGTAAATGATATGAAATTTTAATTTAAATGACAATTTGGAATTGGATTAAGCCGATAGCAACCTTTACCTGATGCACCCCGATGTCACCACATCCCCGTAACGTCCGCCTGAGAAAGAGTTTGACCGCGATTTAAAGACTGGGAACGTTGATTGTGACGATAGCCGTGATAACGACTGCCACGCTGAAAAATAAATTTAAAAAAGAAAATACAATGAAAATAAATTGAATTTCCATAATACGTATATCGTTGTAGTAAGTTGTGGGCAGTTTCTCACAAAAAAATTTTGGTTGATATTTAATGATTTTTTTAAACCTGATATGAATGTTCAGTAAATTTTATGAAGGAAGTTTTAATTGTGAGCTAGGCCAATACTTTACTGTTCAGTTTCTGGGGGAACCAAAAATATTTGTTTTCAATAGAAAGACAATGGGGCGGGCCTGACTAGATCGTTATAGAATCGAATAAAAAGCTTTTGTAGATCTAAGAAGAAATCAAAATTCCAAAAAAAAAAACATTTCAAAGACTATAGACTAGACTATAGACTAGACTATAGACTAGACTATAGACTAGACTATAGACTAGACTATAGACTAGACTATAGACTAGACTATAGACTAGACTATAGACTAGACTATAGACTAGACTATAGACTAGACTATAGACTAGACTATAGACTAGACTATAGACTAGACTATAGACTAGACTATAGACTAGACTATATACTAGGCTATAGACTAGTCTATAGACTAGACTATAGACTAGACTATAGACTAGACTATAGACTAGACTATAGACTAGACTATAGACTAGACTATAGACTAGACTAAAGACTAGACTATAGACTAGACTATAGACTAGACTATATACTAGACTATAGACTAGACTATAGACTAGACTATAGACTAGACTATAGACTAAACTAAGACTAGACTGTAGACTAGACTATAGACTAGACTATAGACTAGACTATAGACTAGACTAAGACTAGACTAAGACTAGACTATAGACTAGACTAATAGACTATAGACTAGACTATAGACTAGACTATAGACTAGACTATAGACTAGACTATAGACTAGACTATAGACTAGACTATAGACTAGACTATAGACTAGACTATAGACTAGACTATAGACTAGACTATAGACTAGACTATAGACTAGACTATAGACTAGACTATAGACTAGACTATAGACTAGACTATAGACTAGACTATAGACTAGACTATAGACTAGACTATAGACTAGACTATAGACTAGACTATAGACTAGACTATAGACTAGACTATAGACTAGACTATAGACTAGACTATAGACTAGACTATAGACTAGACTATAGACTAGACTATAGACTAGACTATAGACTAGACTATAGACTAGACTATAGACTAGACTATAGACTAGACTATAGACTAGACTATAGACTAGACTATAGACTAGACTATAGACTAGACTATAGACTAGACTATAGACTAGACTATAGACTAGACTATAGACTAGACTATAGACTAGACTATAGACTAGACTATATACTAGACTAGACTATAGACTAGACTATAGACTAGACTATAGACTAGACTATAGACTATAGACTAGACTATAGACTAGACTATAGACTAGACTATAGACTAGACTATAGACTAGACTATAGACTAGACTATAGACTAGACTATAGACTAGACTATAGACTAGACTATAGACTAGACTATAGACTAGACTGTAGACTAGACTATAGACTAGACTATAGACTAGACTATAGACTAGACTATAGACTAGACTATAGACTAGACTATAGACTAGACAATAGAATAGACTATAGACTAGACTATAGACTAGACTATAGACTAGACTATAGACTAGACTATAGACTAGACTATAGACTAGACTATAGACTAGACTATAGACTAGACTATAGACTAGACTATAGACTAGACTATATAGACTAGACTATAGACTAGACTATAGACTAGACTATAGACTAGACTATAGACTAGACTATAGACTAGACTATAGACTAGACTATAGACTAGACTATAGACTATAGACTAGACTAGACTATAGACTAGACTATAGACTAGACTATAGACTAGACTAGACTAGACTATAGACTAGACTATAGACTAGACTATAGACTAGACTAAAGACTAGACTATAGACTAGACTATAGACTAGACTATATACTAGACTATAGACTAGACTATAGACTAGACTATATACTAGACTATAGACTAGACTATAGACTAGACTATAGACTAGACTATAGACTAGACTATAGACTAGACTATAGACTAGACTATAGACTAGACTATAGACTAGACTATAGACTAGACTAGACAATAGACTAGACTATAGACTAGACTATAGACTAGACTATAGACTAGACTATAGACTAAACTATAGACTAGACTATAGACTAGATTATTGACTAGACTATAGACTAGATTATAGACTAGACTATAGGCAGGCTTATGGGCTATATACTAAAGTATATATTGGATTATAAACTAGAATGTAGACTGGCTTATCTACTATAGTCTAAACTATAGACTGGCTTATAGACTCACTAGACTACAGACTGACTACTATGTGGACTACTTATCAAAAGTTTATATGTTAGAAAAAGTACCGAATATGTCGTAGTGGTACCGCCGTATTTTTCGGTATCCAAAAGTACTGAAAAAAGGACTAATGTACTGAATTGTTCATGCTTGTATAGAACAAACTTCTTGCGGGTATCTTTCCTTTCACTTGCTATATGCATAAGTAAATTTAAATATAATATTCACAAACCTCCTCCCTACGACAAATGAATATGATTTTTTTTTTATTAAAATATTTGAATTTTTAGAAGTTTTTGAACAATTTTTTTTATTTAATTTTTTATTTAACATTAACAAAATTTTTGGTTGACCCTCGTAATTTTGTTTCTTTGCCAAAGTGTCTTTATTTGATAAATTTCTTATGTATTTACATTTGTTTTGATTTGTTTTCAACTATTAGTTGTTTTAGATATTTATTAACTTTTATATTTGTTTATTTTTTAAACAAGTGATAATTGAGTTTAATTTAACTTTTGTTTTTCAACACTTTCATTCACAAATGCATGCGAAGTCTTTAGATAAACAATTTTCAATAAAACAACCAACTACATATTGGTAATATATTTGCATTGAACAACTAGAGAATGCAACAAACCACCAACAAACAGCAAAAAAATAACGACCACACAAATTCAATTTGAGAAACTAAAAAAAAAATTGAGTGATAAACATTTTAAGAATTAAGCTTAAAATCTTTTAAAACTTTGTTCCACTGTAAATATATTATTTATTTGTAGAATTTTGTAAATTTTGCAATTGTTATAATTTTGTCTCACTGTAATCAGATGGCTGCAAGTAGGTTGACAATAAAAATCGGTTTGTTTTGGTTGTTGTTTTTAGTTCGCAATTGCACTTCTTCTCACTCACAACATGTAATTTTTAAGGTGAAGATAATTAATTAATACTCTTCTAAATTTCAATAAGAACACTTTTGATTAAATACCGTGCGTACAAGTAGAATTTATCAAGAATAAAATTGGCCTTTGGAATCATACAACTAAGAAAATTTAGTTTCAAAAGGAACGCACACACATGCTGACTAAAATAATTATGATTTCATTATTTTATTACGAGTATTATTTATGTTTGTTGGATTATAACGAGACATTAAGGCAACTTTAATTTCACTATAAATCATTCCAAAATCAAATTAACAAAATAAAACAGAACAACAATAATATACAATTACGCCGAATAAAAAAAAGAAAGGCACGATTCAAAATTTGAGTTTATTTTTAAATAATTTAAAATTTTCTACTCGTACACAAAATTTTACACTCTCTTGAGATTTATAACGTTAAATGAAAAACATCAATGTTTTTTTGTTTTGTTTATATCTTTGTAATATTAACACACACACGCACGATGTAGTATTTACAGTGATTTTAGCGGGTAGGCAGGCACACTTGCTACGATCAACTGAAATCACAAAATCAAAACAAACTTACAGTCTGTTGTAGTAGTTGGCATGTGGTGAGAAAAACCTCATCAAGAGCTGCCAAGAATAACGACGTCAGCCGGACAGCATCTGTTAGTGGTAACACATGACGTTTATCAAACAAAGTCTTAAAGCTCACGATCATGCTTCCGACGATGCTAATCTGTTTAGCATAAATATGTTTTTCTTTTTTCTCTTTTATTTCGCCCACATTGGGGAATTACTCATACATAGTACATATTAGCACCCACTACCTCTGAGAAAAGTGTTACATCTTAAAAATATCACGTTCACCGAGAGAAAGAGAGAGAGAGTGTGTTATAGGAACAGATGCTAATAGTAAGTGAAAACAAAAACAATAAATTATTTTCCTAGGTCTAAGATAAAATACATTTGTTGTATTCGCTCTGTCTCTAGGGAGAATAATTTTTTTCTAATAAATCTATCATTTTCGGTTTTGTTTATAGAAAGGTGAAAAGCATTGAGTTAGGCGATTGTTACGTACATTTTTCTCACTAGATTCCCATAATTATTTATACGCAAATGAAAGAACATTGACCTAATTTCAAAATTATGCGAATTTTTGAAATCAGCAAAGAGAACAACGCCTCATAAGACTTGTTTTTGTTTGGAAGATTTCAAAATTTACTTTAATCTCTAATAATGAAGCCAATTTTCTATTAGATCCCCAATATATTACTTATACGCCAAGAAATAAGTTTTAGTTTTAAACAAAGATTACACAGGCCAACAAATTTTTAAGCCAGAAACCTAAACATAGAGGATTGAGTTACGCCAAATTCGAATTTGAACTTTAAGCTCTAAAGAAAATTATGTGGACTGATACTCATAAAATGATTGATTGATGAATCTACGTTTACATAAAATGTAATTATCCTGAATTTCATAAGGAGGTTATTGATCGATTTTAACCATTTTCAATAGGCTTCTTCCCTAGAATAATAGAAGATCATGTACCTAATTTTAATGAATTAACTTCAATATTACGACCTGTAGTTTGATTACAATGTTTACAAGCCCTATTTGGGGGTTCAGTTGATGGCTATTTGAAATAATGAACCGATCTTAACCAATAATAGACCATTTTACCAAATTTTAAAGATATATCTTAAAAATTTCGACCTGTAGTTTGATTACAAGGTTCACATTGACGGACAGACGGACAGAGCTAAATCGACTCAGAAAATAATTATTTATACTATAAAGTGGATGCAGGACCAATATTATTACAAACATCAGCATAGGTTATAAATATATCTCATTTAATCGGACACTTCTCCTACAACAACACGAAAGTTCTGTATGCTATGTTCTGAAGGCACACTTAGTCGTAATTCATGTTCACATTTTAAATGCACGCCCAGATTACGAACCGAATTACACGATTGTCCACTTAACGTCAGAACATAGCATTAGTTGCATTTTAACTGTCGGTTATTCGTTTCTCTTGTAAAGAGTTCTGTTTCTGACCATCAGTATTACAGATAGATACTAATTTAGAAATAAAATCTGGAAAAAAGATCACTTAGGGGAGTGGATTGAATAACACAAAGGTTCTGTGATCCTCTTTGCTAATTCTTAATTTCTTACTACTCAGTTAAATTTGAACTATATCTACATATATCTTAATTTATCACAGTAATATTGCTGTGACATTTTATAAAAGATTTGATTATATTGAGGGCAGTAAAAGATTCTTTTTCATATTTTTCAGATAGTATATCACATTTATTTATAAAGCAATTATATATCGACCTGATATTATAGGAAACACTTTTTAATGAAGTTTCAAAATCCGCCTTGCATGAATATTTTTGCAATATTCGAACTTTGGCCATTTTTTCTTCCACAAAATTTTTACAAAAATCCTTACTCTTTTTATAGATTATTAAATTTAACGCAATTTCTTATGCTTTTTGAAGAAACATGCAATTTTTTATTTTGCTATAATAATAAAAATTTAATTTCAACTAAAATAAATAGAAAATGTTTCATAGAAAAATCGAATTTTAGTCAATTTTACTCATGGGAAATTTGAAAAGTAATAACATAAACATATTAAAAATTATTACAAATTGCTATTACTTTCATAATTGTAATAACGTTCATATACTTATGAAAAACATGTCAACAATTCGTAATAATTTGTAACTGTTTTTTTTTTTTTTTTTGTTACAAAGAGGAATTTTGTGAGAAAAGTAGAGGGTTTCCTCTGTTTGTGAAAATGTAAAGCTTTTTATTATCAGTGAGTGGTAATTCTTAGATTTCGTAAAGTTTGTTCGCAATTCGAACTTAATAGAGTTTCTAATAATTTGGAAAAACTGGAAATCACTGGAGTTCACGATCCATATAATAGTACCGACTAACTAACGTAAGACGTCACCCTTTTTTATATCAATGAAAATTCTCTGATGAAAATTTGATTTTTCGAAAGAGGATCAATATTGAGTTAATTAAAGGCTGGCCTTCATCCTTTGGTGAAAAGATTTATATGTTTAAACTGCAAATGATTTAGAATCATACCGAAAATCGGTGTATCATTTAAGATTATATAGTACTTAGTTGTCCCAATATCTCATAGTACATTATTTATACTATAGATTAGACTATAGACTAGAATATAGACTAGACTATAGACTAGACTATAGACTAGACTATAGACTAGACTATAGACTAGACTATAGACTAGACTATAGACTAGACTATAGACTAGACTATAGACTAGACTATAGACTAGACTATAGACTAGACTATAGACTAGACTATAGACTAGACTATAGACTAGACTATAGACTAGACTATAGACTAGACTATAGACTAGACTATAGACTAGACTATAGACTAGACTATAGACTAGACTATAGACTAGACTATAGACTAGACTATAGACTAGACTAGACTAGACTATGACACTATAGACTAGACTATAGACTAGACTATAGACTAGACTATAGACTAGACTATAGACTAGACTATAGACTAGACTATAGACTAGACTATAGACTAGACTATAGACTAGACTATAGACTAGACTATAGACTAGACTATAGACTAGACTATAGACTAGACTATAGACTAGACTATAGACTAGACTATAGACTAGACTATAGACTAGACTATAGACTAGACTATAGACTAGACTATAGACTAGACTATAGACTAGACTATAGACTAGACTATAGACTAGACTATAGACTAGACTATAGACTAGACTATAGACTAGACTATAGACTAGACTATAGACTAGACTATAGACTAGACTATAGACTAGACTATAGACTAGACTATAGACTAGACTATAGACTAGACTATAGACTAGACTATAGACTAGACTATAGACTAGACTATAGACTAGACTATAGACTAGACTATACTAGACTATAGACTAGATAGACTAGACTATAGACTAGATAGACTATAGACTAGACTATAGACTAGACTATAGACTAGACTATAGACTAGACTATAGACTAGACTATAGACTAGACTATAGACTAGACTATAGACTAGACTATAGACTAGACTATAGACTAGACTATAGACTAGACTAGACTAGACTATAGACTAGACTATAGACTAGACTATAGACTAGACTATAGACTAGACTATAGACTAGACTATAGACTAGACTATAGACTAGACTATAGACTAGACTATAGACTAGACTATAGACTAGACTATAGACTAGACTATAGACTAGACTATAGACTAGACTATAGACTAGACTATAGACTAGACTATAGACTAGACTATAGACTAGACTATAGACTAGACTATAGACTAGACTATAGACTAGACTATAGACTAGACTATAGACTAGACTATAGACTAGACTATAGACTAGACTATAGACTAGACTATAGACTAGACTATAGACTAGACTATAGACTAGACTATAGACTAGACTATAGACTAGACTATAGACTAGACAATAGACTAGACTATAGACTAGACTATAGACTAGACAATAGACTAGACTATAGACTAGACAATAGACTAGACTATAGACTAGACTATAGACTAGACTATAGACTAGACTATAGACTAGACTATAGACTAGACTATAGACTAGACTATAGACTAGACTATAGACTAGACTATAGACTAGACTATAGACTAGACTATAGACTAGACTATAGACTAGACTATAGACTAGACTATAGACTAGACTATAGACTAGACTATAGACTAGACTATAGACTAGACTATAGACTAGACTAGACTATAGACTAGACTATAGACTAGACTATAGACTAGACTATAGACTAGACTATAGACTAGACTATAGACTAGACTATAGACTAGACTATAGACTAGACTATAGACTAGACTATAGACTAGACTATAGACTAGACTATAGACTAGACTATAGACTAGACTATAGACTAGACTATAGACTAGACTATAGACTAGACTATAGACTAGACTATAGACTAGTTGGACTTTAAGTTAAAACTACCAAAGATATCGTATGGGGCACCGCCGTATTTTTCGGTATCAAGTACGGTATCAAATACTGAAAAAAGTACTGAATTTTCCACGTCTGTTCTAACATATTATATAAGGCAAATCTTTGGTTCCCTATATAACTACCTTTAGATCATTTTAATCCAGAGAAATATCCCTTAATATTTGAATTACAAAAAATTTAAATAACAAAATATCCTGTGAAATTTTCCCTTTGGGGCAATGCAATTTGTTGCATTTGATTGACTATTAAGGCTTGTAAGATTGTAGCAGTAGTATGCAAGTTGCTGATCTATCTCTTTGTAATTTACGTACCTCATGTCCCCAGTTTTCAGCATTCAATTTAGCAGCAGCATCAACACTTTCCTTGTTACCCATTTTGTGTGTGTTTTTTTTTTTGTTTTTAGGAAAGTTGTCGTTTAACGATGATGATAATGATTTGTCGTTTTATTTAGAAAACCCTTTCGGTTACAGGAGATATAAAGAACTTTTTTTTTCTAGCTTAAGTTCTTAATAAATTTGCTGCTGTTGTGTTGGTTGTCTTGAAGTTATTTAGTAGTTTTTTTTTTTGTAATATATTTAAGTGTTGATATTGTTGTTGTTGTATGTTGTAATTTTAGTTGTTGCTTGAAGGACTCCAAGGAGTTAACCTTTTTAATTTAATATTCACCTTAATAATTTAAAAACTTTAACTAGGAAAAATGGTGGTGGTGTGTGTGAAAGAGTAGTGTATAAGCGACACTTTTTTTCTAGTTCCTTTTAAATTTATTTATTTTTTATTTATTTATAAGTGCAGTTGTATGAGTGTGTTTTAATGTATGTTTGTTTGTATGATTACTTGTTGTATACAGTAGAGTTAAATTGTTTTTAGGGGGATTGTTTGCTCCAAATACTTTAGTTTCCAGTAGGTTTTTTGTTTGTGTTTTTTTTTTTAGTAGGTTGTCAAAAATAATGATGATGGTTGCTGTTGTTGTTTCTGTTATGTTGTTTATTTTCAAACGTGCTAAAAATGTCAGTGTTTATACACTTGTTATTCGAAATTTTCTAAAATATGAATTCGAAATTAACGTGTGTTTTTTGTCTATTATCTTTCCTTTCCTTTTTGAAGTTGCTTAGTTAATCTGCTCTCGCTTTCTTTTCTATATTTTTTAAATTATTCTCTCGTTTTTAGCTTTTCTTTTTTTATGTGTTTCTTCTTATTTAAAATTCTCTTTGTCACGTACTATTTTATGTGTCTGTATGTACTTAAGTGAGAATGTGTGTGTGTGTGGTTTTATTAATATGTTTTACTTTCGTTTAAAATATCCTGTCGAGAATTTTTTTACTTTTATTTTTAATTAAAATTTATTTGTTGTTTTTTTTTTAATAGATCAATTTGAGGAATTTAGATTTTTTTTTAGGAATATTTTAATAATTTTGCTTGTTTGTTTATGAATTAAAAATTTTATATTTTAAAGTTTTTTTGCATGGCACACCCACTATTTGACGTATTATGACGTAGAATTTTTTAAGTTTTTCTTTTTAAGTTTTTAGTTTTATTATTATTTTAATATTATTAGAATTTTATGTTGATTTAATATTTTTTTTTGCAATTTTTCTTATATAAATTTATATACATATTTTGAAACTATTTGTGTAGACACCAAAAAAAAGTTAAATTTTCACTTTCTCCTAAAAATATCTAGGTAAAATATTCTTGTGTAACGCCTTAAAGTATGCTATGCACTGACATCGTGATTTTTGATGCTGCCATACTTGCTGATGCTGCTATTTGTGCTCTATACTCTCAACTGCACGTCGTTCGTTAGCAAATGCAATGATATATTTCGTTGCTGACTATTTTCCTTCTTTTTTTTCGCTATTTACTGTTGTTGCTATTTATTTTGGAATTTTGGTTGCAAAATTAACAACAACACAGCTGGATGCTAACAGCCAAAACGAAAGTCATATAGTGATGATAATCACTACAGAGAAATCGATAAGAAACCGTTAAAACAAATACAAAATAATAGTTTTTTTCAAATTTGTTTAAAATTTCAACAAATATTTAGAAATTTTCAACTAGGAATACAAAGGGTAAAATTGCTTTGTTAGAGATTTGCATTCATTCATAAATATTTGGTATATAAGAAAGAGTATTTGAAATTATTATGATTTGTTTAATGTAAACACTAACTTGGCTGGTAGCTGACTTTTTTTCCATACATTTCTTTTTGATATTTGCGTCAGTAGCATCTCAACTCACTTTCATATACACAAACACTTGCATACAAATAAAATTTCGAAGTTTACAATCGTGTAGGTGTCAACACTTGTTTTCTTCGTTAAGTTGAGAGAGAGAGAAAGCAAGTGAGAGAGAGAGCCAAACAGCATCCTTTTATAAGCAACTGTCAAATTAATTTTCCAAATACCACGATATCTAAACGAAAACTCATACTCCACCTTTAGCATTCGATTCGTTTTAAAACTAACTAATACATGCAAGCAAACACACACTCACACACCTATAGCAAACATACATACATTTAAATATTTAAAAGTTTGTTAATACATTTATATGTATGTATGTGTATCTTCAAGCACATAAGTAAAAGTTATAATATTAAAGAGTTTTAAACTGATTAGTTTAGTTTGTTTGCTTCATCTATTGCTGTTTTTTGTTTCTTCACTACATCTGCATCCTTTACATCCTCTACTCATTTCCTTCTATATCATAAAACAACAAAAAAACACCATTCAAAGTTTTATTTTGTTTAAGAGGCCAACAAAAGCAAGAGCAAAGAAAAAAAAAAACACAGTTGCATAAATTACCACGCCTTAATTTTTAATTATTTTATTATTAACAACTCTCGTACAAGCACAGAAATAGGAAAACTTAATTTCTTTTTAATAAAATTGTTAAGTTTGCTTTTCTTTTCCAGAAATTGTTATAAATTTTCTTTTTAATTTTGTATATTTATGTTTTTTTCATATATTTTTTTTGATTCTAGTTTCCCTGCGCGTTACATCTATAGTTTTTCCTAAAAGTATATACACTTTTTTCACACACACAATTTTCACCTTTTTTTGGAAATTTTGTTATTTTTTCTTTTATAGATTTTTTCTATTATTTATTTATATATATTTTTTTAATACTTTATGTATTAAACGTTTTAACACTTTCAATTAACACTTTTTTTAAGGAATTCCACACAAATTTCCTTTATTTTTCTTTTTATAAATATTTAATTTCCTCTTTTTAAATGAGGACTTTCTAGATGGTTTTCTTCTATATATTCCTTTTTTTTTTTTGCTTCTTTTGGTTTCTATTCATCCAAATATATATATATTTTTTCAAAAGCTTCTTACAACACTGCACACAACCGTCGTCAATGAAATTCGTTAAATGTTTGCTACTAGTCTTTTTGAAATTCGAACTTGGATGCTGCCACTGCTACTGACTGCTGCTGCCAGTTGTTTCAATTCTATCAACTCAGCTGTGTGCTTTGTATTCTTCATACACAGGCAGACAGACACTCTTTTTACATATACATACATGCAATGTTGTTTTTTTTTATCCTGTTGTTGAGAGTGTTGGAAAATTTAGAGAGCGAGAGAGTGTTCAAAGAAAATGGTCCTGTTTTTAAAAACAATTTTTCTAACGTTTCACACATATGATTTTGTTAGTGTTGTTAATTTGCTGAAGATGTGGTTTATAAATGTTTTTAAATTTTGTAAACAATCAAAATTTAATCTATAGGAATAAGACTTTAATTCTCCAAATTAATGTTTTACTTGTTTTGAAGTTTTGATGCTAAAGCTGATGCTTTTTATTTTCATTCTGTTTCAATCCAGGTTATGTTTGAGTTATTTAAATTCTTGAAAGGTTCGCTACTTTTGAAATCTGCTTTACCATAGAGCAGCTTGGTATTTTCGGGAAGAAAGTATAACTTTAATCCTTTTACCGAGAAGTTTAAGCTTCCTTCTAACGATATAAGTGCTTCGGCACTTGATGATACAATGACTTATTATGGGAAACAGTTAAGGTTGCAATCCGATGACATAATTGCTATAGTTCCAGTGCCATGTTTACTGTTCAATTTGCTAGTAAGAAGAAAATCCGTTATTTTGTTCCTTTATGGAAATCTACTTAGAGTTTCAACAGTAGTAGTCCACTGTTTTAGACCAAAAGTTTGTTTATGTTTAATTTAAGGCCTATTCTCAAGTCAATGTCTTTCAAATGTTGGTACTTTATTATGCCTGGAATCATTAGGTTGTAAAGCCATTCAGTTGCACAAAAGAGCGGATGTTGTATAATATAGTAAATTCGGAAAAATACACCAAGGATCTATCGGACATGTTGTGCCCTCCTTTACTTTGAAATATTTGTTCCGTTGTTAGATACTCAGTTTCCTGGAAGTAATTCCTTAAAATGTTAATCCTGTGCGTCCACTTAGAATCATTCTAACCTCAGATTTGGTAGTGAAAAATGTAAAAACCATATCTTTCAATACTTTGATCCACCGCGGTCTAGAGTTTTGTCCTCTTTCTTATTCCAATAACTTCTGCGGTATTCGCAATTTAGTGGAGGTTTTATCTATTATTTGAAGGCTTTATATTTTATAAAATATTTTCCCATGCAATCTATTCCTGACGTGTTCCTTTTACAGATCTGTTAGATCGTTTTAATATCAAATGCCTTTCGTCTCAATCTTCCATCTGCAACGAATGGACAGTGAGAGAGAAGGAGAAGTCAAACAGATCTATCAGATTATTTAAATAGTAATCGTTTTGCATTTAAAATCTTCCATCAGCAAAAATTAAACAATGGCAGAAGAGATTGATCTTCTTCGCATTCCGACAACTTTGTTGAAGTCGAAACGTTGGTTTTTGTTTAGAATTTTTAAAAATTTGTTTTATATCGAGGCCGTAGCATTGAAACAACTTGAAAATTTAGATTTTTAACTTATTGAAGGCATATCAGTAGTAGAAGTTTTGGCAATTGAAACAATGAACGAGGGCCAGGAGTTTTGTCATATTTGTATTCCAAAAACTTTTGCAAAAGTCTTAATTTAAATACTTGTTGCTATACATTTCAAATCTTCAATCACTAATCAGTGAGCAATGCCTGAGAAAAAGAACAATGCATTGATCTTCTTTCGCATTCTTATAACTTTTATAGTAGTCTAACAGATCGGGTAGATCTTTAAATATCAATCGCTTTGAACCTCAAATCTTTCATCAGCTACAAGTGAACAGTGACAGAGGAGAAGAATAATGTATGGATCTTCTTTCGCTTCCCAAATAACTTTCTTAGAAGTCGAAGAGCATTGTGATTATAGTTACTGCCTTAGGTATAGTATTGTTTTACATCTCTCAGATTGTAATTGGACACTTAGTCGTCTTTCTGATTTCGATTTTAAGAATTTGTTCGATAAATTAAAGTTATATGGCTGGATACATAAAGTGCAAACACCGACACGTGTCCACCGGATTGCTCAATTGAAAGTATCACCATAGTGAGCCGCAGTATCCGAATTCGGCTGGAAATGCAACGGCTCTGAATGCATCCCGCCAACCAAATTGGGATTCCTTAAGTGAGGTATGATTTGACCTCGACTATATATAAGAAGAGCTTATGAGCTCCGTGGGAGATCTGTTCCTCTTTGCCTCAGATATTGAGAAAAAATCCAATTATTCCATGGATCCCAGTGGGATTTGGGATGATTTCCTGAAGCATCTCTATCAACTTCCTCATTTGTGTTACAGTAAGCCATTTTATAGGACGCTTAGCTATGCTATCACTCACCTCCTTCGCCATTCAGAGTCAGAACCCTCACCTATATTTAAAGGCTAAGACAGCTTAGTGCTCCCTTTGAGTACCTACTCCTCTTTCAACTCTTAACCTCTACATTATTGCCAACAAGGGCCAAAGTACCCACTAACTTTAATTCGATTCCTACATACCATATCAAATGCCGCCGAATACTTTTTGGAAGCTTTAATTCTTTGAGTGATATTTTTAGCATTCAATTAAGTTGGGATCCAGAGTAGTGCAAAATCACCTTTAGCAATCTAAACAACCTAATTATATTAAGGATTTGAACTAAATTAAAACACAAACATATCCAAATAATTAAAATATTAATTTTTAAAAGCAATAACAAAAGTAGAAATTTTATTAATAAACTCTATTTTCTAATAACAAATGCAAGTTTTGGACAAAAAACATTAACAAACAACAACATTATGCCAACACTACAAACAACTAACAACACACATTTCTACATACATATGTATTTATCTGTGTGTGTGTCTCTTTGTGTGCAAATGTATGTGTGATAACGTCACACAGTCATAATCATTCTAACAGATGATTTATTAACGAAACATTCTGATGCTTCAAAAATCATCAACCACCTCAAAACGAACATCTATGTACATTGTAAATAATGATGTACACACACAGACATTCTCCAGAGTCATTCAGCCAGCCAGTCAACCCCCCTTTTCAACCAACCTCCCCCTCAAAGTATAAGTTTCTTTCCTTTTTTCTTTCTTCCCTTCACGTGCAAAAATTCAAACCAATATATCCCGTTGAACGACGACGACAACATAATAACAACAATCTTTGTACATTAAACAACAAAGATGCTGAGATGAAATTACACAAAACAGAAAAACAATTTTAGCGTCTGCGTATTAGAAATGAATAAAAGGAAAAAAAAATACATTTACGTACGTCTATGTCTTTCTTTATCCTGAAATTTCATTTCATTCTGTGAACATTGTGAAACTAAACGAAACCAAAGGACTTTCGAAGAATAACATCACATAAACAGACAGCGAAAGGATGTGAGATATTAACCCTTAATTGAGACAAAGAAGCAAATATGAATGAATTGAAACAACTTGTTAAATAAAAGGAATTTGGGGGAACTTTTGAAAGCTATTCTAATGGAATTTAAAAGTCGAAATATAATAGAACTTTTAGTTGGATTATCAATAATCCAGTACAAAGTACATATTCCACAAATAGTTTAGTTATGAAAGCAGTCGGTTCTTATGGTCATACGTTTGTTCGAAGAAACACGTTTATTCTCCGTTAGATACATCTGTGGTTGGGTAGTTAATATACCAATATTTCATTCCGATATAGCCAGACACTGGCTGAACACCTGTTTCTCCTCTTTCTCATTCCTAAAAAATACTGCAGAAGTCATAATTTTTAATCCGCTTATGTCTAAATTAATCGATTGTCAATGATATTACAAACAACTCCAGAGGATCACATTAAGTTAGAACTAACATATGATCTGTGTCTAATATTTAGTTCCTAGTCAAACTGGAACATTCTGGAATTCATCATAAGGATACTTCCGATAAAACCTAATAACAATATGGTGATGTGATCAGTGGAAAAGATATCGCGTTCTGATGGCTTCTAGAATAGTTGGTTTCTGGGATCCATATGTTTATTTTCGTCGTTAAACATCAGATGTTTTTTTCAACGAATCTGTTCGGATCATATCCAAATCAATTGAACTATAGGGGACTATTTGACGATATAATTTCTACATGAAACTTATTGGATAAAACTAGATAGGGAAAGAGCTGAATCATTCAGCTTTATGTCGATTAATTATGGAAAAGCAATACGAAAGCTATAAGAAGATACAAAATAATATCCAACGAGATAATTACTTCAACCTCTTGATTAACCCACAAGAAAAGTGTTTCGACTTTCAGTCGCTTAACTATTTTTAGACAAGACTGATCTATGTCAACAAGAATTCGAAGTGCTTTTATGGTAGTTTTTCAATCACAGGGTGAGTTGATTGACCACCCTTTGTGCTTCTTGTACATGGTTCTACCGGTCCTTTGCTCAAGTACTCGAGCTATATTATCTGTGACCATTATCGCTGCCCCGTTGCTTAACTTCCGAGATGCAAAATATCACTTCGCTTTGACAACTATGTAGATGGGAAGACCTCTGTTGAGTCGACAACAGCACCTACAGACGTATTCGGTAGACCGAATCTCGAATCAATCAAATAAGCCGCGAACTTGTTTTTACTCACAGAGAACATACTGTACTATATCTGGTATGAACAGAGTAAACCCTGAACATACTCGGACAAGGAAGGTACATTCTATGGTATCCCTTCTATAAGATACTTTACATCTATCACCATACAATCCAGCACACCTCTCATTCATCCGTCACTCATAGAGTACAACATCCGACACACTAACTCTAGGTATACGGAAGGGTGAGGCCCGTATACCCATCCCGTATCATATACATACATACAATTGACACCGACTTACTTTCAACGCTTATCCCAAAGTCACTAATCTGTGGGGTATATGTTGTCTCGAAACGAATTTATCCCGAATTATAGACTTTATCGTGCATCAGTCTTTTAACAAACATTCTCTTCCCCCGAAAGAATCTATCCAATAACAGGAACAAGACAAAGTCCGAAACTCTGCCCTTGTGATTCCAGATTATGAGGTTCTCTGGTTCGACCCCATTTCAAGGAAATGCCGAAGATACATTTGATTATCACCAGTTAAAAGTCCCGGCAGACTAGAGGTACTGATATCACCTCTATTCCCCGGGATTACAATAACACCACGATGGAAAAGATTCTTCAAGGTAACATGCCCGGCAAGATAATGATCTATGACCACAAGGTAACGATGTCAGAAGAGCTCCAGATTAACATCAAAAGTAATTTTTGTGTTGTTCAGCCTATTCATTCGTAACAGCACTTTCGTGGTAAGTATTTGGACCTAAATGATTTGAGTTGAAATAGCCCAATACAACTTGATCCTGCGAAAGAGCTCTGGGGCCAGAGACCAGAGAAAACTCTTCTATTGGACTGAGCAGTGCTGAATCCGAATCTGGGCTAGAAATAATTCATCCTTTCAGGTTTTCCAGATATCGTGTCATGAAAAAAGTCCGTTTTTGGACATATTTGAGAAGATATGTATAAAAGCGCAAAGACACCTTTATTTATAAAATTAGTTATGCAATCTGAAAATCCAATCTGTCGACTGTAAAATAAAAAGCTCTGTAATACTTTCTTCTTTTTTTGAGATACAGATCTAAGCTTGAAGACACAGTTTTTTTAATTGCATGTCACGATATCGGAGAAACTTGATGTGATGATAAAATTCTGAGATTCGGAGGAAGTATAACCTTCTCTTCTCCCTTAAGTATAGTAGATATATTTTATTGATAACTTAATGAATCCTTTCTAAATTAGTTCCTAATTTCAAATCCTTTTTAGATTCAAGAGAACAATGCACTTTTATCAGTACAGAATTCGTTAGTCTGAACAGATGCAACAGGTGTTTTCCCTAAACTTTTGAGGGAATTTGGAAACGTAATCAATTAATTCGCATAATTTATATATGAAATGGACTTAGGTTTTGTTTTAAGGCAAAGTTTGCGGAAAATTTCAAGCTGTATAAGTTATCCATTGTTTTGTCACCAACTGTTGTTGGAATAAACACTGAAATTTTATGATCGTTAAAAGCATTCCGCCATTAGAAAGTAAAACAATACATTAACAAAAAGGACATTTTCATGCACTTGCTCCTTTTCACCATTCTTATATGGTTTTACAAGGCCATCAAGAAGTATAAAATGAAAACAGAAAGTGTTAACAAAAGCAAAAACAAGACAAATACATAAATTGAAAGAATAACGAAGGAAATCAACAGCCACACCTGTTTAACAAAAGTGCAACACAAAGTAAAAGTTCATTAAAGTAAGCTCTTGCATTAAAATAAGGAAAATGAAGAAGAAAATAAAAGAACAACAATAGAGTGCTTTAATGTCATTTTGCAATAGTTATTAAATTACAATTCTAACAATATTTAAAATATTCATATTTACATTGTATCCTTTTTACTTGAGTAAAATGTACGTCATCAATTCTACGCACACAAACAGACACAATGATAAATTTCAAGTATATGTATGTGTGTTTATTGCTGTGATGCATTTGAAATTACTCGTACGTTCCCTTCAAACATTTAAAAGAGAAAACTATTGCGCATCACCCCAGACGCCACGTCAGAAACACTTCTGGACGATTGTCAGACGAGAACGCACATTTTACAAAAACAAAATACATTGATTTCGAATTTTCATCTTCTAGAAATATACTTTTAAGTTACTTCCGGATGATAGTTAGAAGAGTGCATCCATTTTGCTTAAACAAAAAACCATGACTGTTGAATTTTTTTTATCTGGAAGTATATGTTTTAGTGACTTCTGTATGAGAGTTGGGTGAGAACACACATTTTACAATAACAAAATACATTGTTTCCTAATTTGTATCTTCTTGATTTGTATGTTTATGTCACTTCTGGGAGACAGTTTGAAGAGTGTTCACATTAATGTTGAATTTTATTCATCTGGAAGCGTGGATTGTAGTCACTTCTAGACGATTGTCAGACGAGAGCGCACATTTTACAAAAACAAAATACATTGATTTCTAATTTTCGCCGTCTGGAAGTATACTTTTAGGTTACTTCCGGATGATAGTAAGAAGAGTACAAAAACAAAAAAATATAAATACTCCATTTTTAGCCAGAACGCGAAAAAAATAAAAATAAATAATGCAGAAATTTTGCTAAGTTCAGTGATGTTTTGTGTTTTGTCCAGTCATGTTCAGTTTTAATTATTCATTGTAAAACTTAAATGAGTTATTGAATAATATTCATAATATTCATAGAAAAATAGTGTAATTAATATATTGTGAATCTTAAGTAATAAAAAACAATATGATAGTGTTATGTTAAAAGTCAACTGTTAATAAACATTTAAGAAGGTTTTGTTAATTGGTGAAGTTTATTAAATATATACCAAAAAGTAATTATCTTCAAGGATTATATAAATAAAATTAAAAAGTAAGTTGTCATATTTTACATTAAAATACTATTTTAGGAATAAGTTAACAACTCTAAACGGCTTCCATTTCCATAATTTTTAAACGAAGTTCTAATATGTTTAACCTATTTAGATTTATTTGAGTTAAATCTTAACTTTCAATATTTTTTAAACTATTTGCGCGTTTAGGTCCTCTTTCTAGATTACGTATGATCACTTTGAGCTAAAATTTTATTTGTATTTCATTATCGTAACAAAAAAAAAAAAAAAAAATACATTAAAATTTTACTTAAGTATTTAAAGGCTAGCTGGAATCATTATATTCAAATTAATACTACTGTTTTATACATACATAAATTATTTTTTGACTTGGGTCACTCGACACGAAATTGCCTATATAAGATATTTAATATTAAAATCAGATATTTTTAAAACCACCTTTTTTAAATAAATACAATTCTATTAATTTTCATATAGCTTTGGATTTAATTATTTTAATTATAGGTACTTTTTAATTATTAACACCAGGTCTTTCTATGACCTTTATATGATACTAATATTATTAATATTGAACATGCCATTCCCAATATATTGAACCTAAGTAGACAGTTTTTGAACGTGTATAACTCCTTAATTAGAAGAAAGCAAACAAAAAATAGTATTGCAGTATTAGTGTCAAAAGCAATATCCTGTTTAGGGTCGTTAAGGTGTTTCTATCGTTAGTGATTGTAAATAATTTTAAAAATGATCCATGACTTAGTAATTTCAGATCTTTATAGACGGTTTAGTTCCAAGTTATTTAAAAAATGTTCACGAAAGGTAATGTTTTTATTGATTCAAAACAATAAATAAATTAATTAATTAATTTTTAATTATTTTATTTTTTTTAGAAAGCAGTAGCTAATATTGTACCCCCTATTAAAATACTTCTAACTGAAATAAAATATAAAAAAGGGATCTGGTAAGTTATATATGTCTTATTTCATCACGCGGTTCCATTAAAAATGTCGATTATTTGCAGAAAATGTAAAAAATGGATCTGACCGTTTAAACTTTGGTGGGAAATGTATTGATCATAAGAGAATCCTATTTTTATTGCTTCCTAAAGTGTAACAGGTAATTTCAACAAATACAAAAGTACTTATGTACATATATTCAATATTAATTATAACATTATTTTTGTTTATTTCATTGAAGGATTAATGTGTTCCAAAATATAACTCTTACAATTTGATGGATTGATCATAAAATTTATGAAGAACTACAAAAATATTTTAGAGTCCAACGTTTTACAATTCCTGAAAATTATCTTATTATAAGGTAATAATTCTAAATTTTTGATACATATGTACATTAGACCGGCTCACTCTGTATGGAAAGCAAAAACGTGTTTTTGTTACCCCTCTCAAAATTCCCAAAATATTTTAAGTCTAGCGATGACCGTTCGTGAGCTGGACCAAATCAATAAAAGATATTTTGGAATTATTTTTTTTTTAATTTTTGTTTGTTTTGCAACAAAATATCCAATACGGGGTATCGTTTTAAAGGTATTTTAAAGCCGCGTCCTATGATGTATTAATCATAAATAACCGTCTGTTTATAATTGTCATATTCCAAAATATTTAAAATGTTAGGTTTTTCACTAAGAAAAAATAAAATGTATGTACAATTTTGCGCACCACTAGACTTCAAAAAACCTTTCAAATGATACCACATACTGTATATATTGATTAAGAACTGCTGTATAATTTAAAACAAAATAACTAAAAAGGGACTTTTTTGTAACCGGTTCAGCTCACGAACGGCCATCGATAGAAATATTTTGGGAACCATTATAAAACATAACAAAGATTTTTTGAAGCTGGGTAAAATATTGAATTTAACATGAAGAATCATCATATTACATAACAGCGAATATTTTGAGGGGGGTAACTCAAGCACCATTTTTTGTGAGCCCGTCTAATGTACATATATTACTTTTTTTAGATTAGTTGTTAAATCAATTATTTTTTCTACTATTTTAATTTCAATTATTTCAATAAAAACTATAAAATTTCATTTTATTTAGATTTATTTTTATAGATTTTATTTTGGTGAGTATACAAATAGAAGAAGAGAAAACTCATCTTCTAGAAGACGAGAATACTCATCCTCTAGAAGACGAGAATACTCATCTTCTAGAAGAAGAGAAAACTCATCTACTAGAAGATAAGATAGGAACACTTCTAGATGATACTAGGTAGTCACTTCAAGAAGTGACTTCCTAGTCACATCTAGAAGAGTCTTTGGCAATACCTTACTTCCAAGAGTCATCTAGAAGTTTCTTCTGCGGGTCTTCCAGAAGTATCTTCCACGTTACTCTTAGACGTTCCCCAGCTCGGCATCAGTTCTTCCCGACTGGTGACAAGAATTCTTATACTTCCGCAACATCGCTGGCGAGCTTTTAACACGTTTGGAAGTTTCATACGGGTAACTTCCGCAATAGAAAATGTTTGTAGGGTTTACGTTTTAATTAAAAACAACAACAACAACGTGTGTATTATTTAAATACAAAAAAGGCAAAAGAGAGAGTAGAATAAACATCATCAGCATCTTTAACCAGCAGCCTCGTCAGAAATTTCATTTAGATGCTGAAGTACCTACCAGAGCATCGCATCCCTAGTCAATGCACACACACACTGTGTTACACTCGCCCCTGTGTGTGTATGTTAAATGTTAAAAATCAAAAGCTTCTCTTGGAGCTTATCAAACACAAAGTAAATAAAAAAACACACACACACACAATATTTTTATAAAAACTATCTTTTAAAGTTGTTTGTGTTTCAAATATGTATGTATGAATGTATGTGTATTTTATGCATGTGCGTGTGTGCTTGTGTGTGTGTGTAAATGACATAGTTTTTTAGGGCATCTAGAGGGTGTGGTTCCCTAACGCCAAAATGTTTGATAGTTTGACACAGATTTTTTTTAGAAAGTTGCGAAAAAGCTTGCTAATAAAGAAATACAAAAACAACTGCATTTTTGCAGCCGGCAAATATTGTTGTTACAAACTCACACACACACTTACATGAGAACTATACACAGATACTATTTTATACATTCATATTTACTTTTTATCCTTCTTTTTTTTAATTAACTCTTGAAGCTAAAGGCATGTTCAGTTTGCTTTAATATTTTACGAAATAGGCATAATGTTTATTTGATCTTACATTGCATTTGTAGGAGCAATCAATGTTATTAATTTGAAAATTGCAACTTTTCTAATATATTTCATCTCATCTTCAAACAAGTTGTAGTTTTATTATTAATTATAAATATCATTAGAAAGGTCTGTTGAAAACGCGATAGAAAAGAATCGGAAGGACCTCGAATTACAAAAATATTGCTCCATAAGCGACTCCTTTGTTCCATATAACTCCTCTTACTGAACATCACTTTATTATGAATAAATCGTTTAAAAATTAAACCAGTTTTTTCACAAAAAATTTTTAGTATAACAGTTTTTCTATAGAAAATTTTATGTATAACAGTTTGTTTTATTCAACAATTTAGTATTAGCTTAGTTTGTATAACAATATTTTCTATAGAAATCCGTTCCTATAACAGATTTTTTCAATGAAAATATGTTTGTAGAACAGTTTTTTCTGTGAAAATCAGTCTGCATGACTGTTTTTATATAAAACAGTTTGTATAACAGTTTTATTTAATGAAAAACTATCTTAATATCCGCCATTTTTCTAAGGAGCAGATAATTTTATAAAAATAAGAGATAGACATATCTACCATCTCTTTCTCTCACATACAAAATCAAAAGTTTCATATTAAAAGTTTACCTGTGTGAACCGGCACTAAGTAGTCTTTATAACAGTTTATTCCATAGATCACTTTTAAAACCCAGTTTTTTTCACCAATAATGTTTAGTATAACAGTTTTTCTATAGAAAATTGTATGTATAACAGTTTATTTTATTCAACAATTTTGCAAATAATTTGTATAACAATATTTTCTATAGAAATCCGTTCCTATAACAGATTTTTTTATGAAAATATGTTGTATAACAGTTTTTCCTGTGCAAATCAGCCTGCATGACTGTTTTTTTATGTAAAACTGTTTGTATAACAGTATATTCCATCGAAATCTGTTTCTATAACTGATTTCTGTCTATATAACAGTTTATTCTAGAGCTTTTTAAGTATAACAGTATATTAATATTAATTTAATACTACGCTGTGACAATAGTATGTTGTATTTAGGGTTCTATAGTTGAAACGAAAAGTCGACTTTTCGACTTTTCAACTTTTTTCATTTAGTTTAGTTTTTGCTTTTTATGAAAAGTCGATTTTTCGACTTTTTTCATTTAATTAAAAGTCGACTTTTAGACTTTTCGCCTGTATTTTATAAATAGTCGACTTTTCGACTTTTTCCAACTTTTCGATTTTTTTCGACTTTTTGACTATTTTTGACTTTTTTCAAATTTTTTTCGACTATTTTTTCGACTATTTTTTTATTTTTTTCGAGTTTTTCCGACTATTTTAGAGCTTTTGTCTTATTTTCCACTTTTTTAAAATTTCCGACTATTTTTGTCTTTTTTCTACAATTTTCGAATTTTTCGACTTTTCAACTTTTTTCGACTTTTTCCGACTTTTTCCAACTTTTCGATTTTTTTCGAATTTTCGGTTTTCAGACTTTTCGACTTTTATTAACAAAGTCGACTTTTCGACTTTTTTCGCAGACGATAGTCGAGTTATCGACTTTTTTGGAACAAAATAGTCGACTTCGACTTTTCGACTTTTTTCGACAAAAAATCGATTGTTCGATTATTCGAAAGATTTATAGAACCCTAGTTGTATTGCAACATCTATGTTTCATTAAAAAATTAAATGTACAGTTTTTATTACTAATACCAGATGACGCAGTTTGTGAGACAAGTCTCGCAATCAGTGTTGTAAGAAAAATTTTCACTCATGTCCCCAATAATCACTGGTTAGAAGTCCCCAATAATCCCCATTTTAAATTGAAATCCCCATAATTTTCCCCAAAAAATCCTCATAATTGATTGATAAACATGTCTCATATATTGCGCCATCTGTTAGTCACTGTTGAATTAAACTAATAAAAATTGTCTTTGATAAGCGTACATTTCATTTTTAAATGAAATATAGATGGCGCAATATAACATATTTATTTATGTTTTTGTGTGTATTATAAACACCCTGTTGTATATATATTAAACCAACAACATGGTGTTTCATATTATTTCTTTTAATTTTCTTTTACTCGGCTCTTTCTAAACAAACATGTTTATTCTTGTTCTTCATTTCATTTTAGTTTTTTGCGCGTCTTTGAAAAGTACGCTAATTGGAAGTTTTGAATTATAATTTTTCACAAAATTTGTTTATATCACCATTTAATGTTAAGTTAATAAGTTTTTTCCTGCGATATGGATGAAGAATTCTTGAAATTTTTAGTTAAAGATGGTATTTCTACAAATATTGGGCCCAATACCAAAGGTAAAAGAATAATTTCATGGAAAACAATTATGGTTGTATGTAATTTGTCATATTTTGTGTCAATTAGAAATTCTATTGCAACAGGCGGAAAGTGAATATTGTAATGGTAATATGATTGCCTCAATATTTTATCAAACCTATTCTTTGTATCAATCCTCGCAAGAGCGTTACAATCATAGTTCCGGAAAGTGTAATGAAAATAAGGCTGAAATGTCTAACAAGGCCGAAGTGGAGACTTTAATGGCTGAAATGAATGCCAAAGAAATTTCGGAGTTTAGCAGGTAAGTGTCAAACCTGCAGAACTTCAAATGTGAAGTTATTTATTACTTTATGTTTTTCCAGCAATTCCCTTATGCAATATGTTAGTAAATCACTTACAAAAATGTCTCAAAAGACTAAAATCAAGCAGTCATCTGCGCAAGCCTCCAATAGTCTAGAAAATTGCAATTTTCTTAAAGATATAACAAGTCCCGCGGAGGGCATAACAAAATTAGTAGAAATTTGTGAACAATTACCGGAGGGTAAGTTAAAATAACACCTATCATTTATTCATTGATTAATATTTTCCCTTAATGCCAGAATGGACTATTATCCAATTGTGTAAAGGTCCCCGGGCAGAAACCACCTATTCCATATTTCCCAAAATCCATGAAAGTGATGCTGCCATATATATGACCTTAATAAAACATGGCCGTAGTGCGGAATATAGTACGCCTATATGTTTGCGTTTCTCTAGTGCCGAACAAAAGAAACTTTATGAAAGTTTCGGCTGTATAGTCAGTCGTTTTCAACAATGTGTTAAAATAGATCCCAAAGAAGTTAATACCACCGAGGCTAAACGTTTCTATTGGTCACTCTTGGAGGAGCTTAATCAATTTATAGCAGTAAGCTGATTTATATAAAATTTGTAAATTCCTTAATAATTTTTTTTGGGGGTTTTTTCTTAAGACTACCTGTACGGATTTGTGCAATTTTTTCTATCCGTGGAATTTTTTATTTACTGGTATAGCCTTTTCAAAGTCTCAACAAAATCTAGCACGTCAACGTTGGTCAAAGGTTGACGAATTTTGTGATATGTATGGTTGGGAGAGTGATGCTAGGGTCTTACTATCTTTGGCTGCTTCTAATGCAGAATCTTTGGATTTAGTACAAATAGAGGATATTTGTTCTATACTTACTACAAATTCTAAGGATCATGCCATTGCATGTGATATGTTGAAAAAGATGCAAACGGAAACTGGTAAGTTTTTCATTATAGTTTTTTAATTTTAATTAATTATTTAATGGAATGTAAACGCTTTATGAGTAAAATTCATCTATATATAATTAATAATTGATCTATGGAACACTGGCTATAATAGTTATGTATCTACTCTTGTATACATTTTTCTTCTAGACAGTAGCAATGGAAACAAAGTGCAACATTTTCCATGTATTTTAATTGTTGATGAGGTATGTATTTATTTCATTTACACATTCTAGGAACTGGTCTAATCATTCTATATATTTTAGTAGCTTCCAATCTAAAACTTGCACAATTTTTCAATTCACTTTCGGATTCACATTTTGTAAAAATTATAATTTTTAGTAAATATTTCAAATTTTTATTAAAACTTTGCATTCTTAGTGCAAAAATCAAATTTTTAATGAAAAATTTAGTTTTTAGAGAAAAATTGAATTTTTGGAAAAAAATTAATTATTGTTTATTTTTTTAATTTTTAGCAAATTTCGGATTTTATATCAAAATTTTAGTGAAATTTAAAATTTTAGAAAAAAACAAGTAAGAGTGTTATATTCGGCTATGCCGAATCTTATATACCCACCATCAAACCTCGTTTGACTAGAATGAAACTTACTTATGTCGAATTTCATCTATATACTCGTATTTTTTAGGCCAGTTATAAGCGTTAAAGTAATTTTCTGATGGGGACCTTATATAAGGGGTAGGGTCAATTATGGGTCGATCCTAATATAATATGGTAGACAGAATTTGGTTCGTATTAAATTTATTTGTGTCGAATTTCATCGCTACACTCGTATTTTTAAGCCATTAATGAGCGTTAAAGTCATTTTCTGAAGGGGACCTTATATGGAGGGTAGGGTCAATTATGGACCGATCCACATAAAATTTTGCATAATGATTTTGGATCATAAGAAACTTACTTATGTCGAATTTTATCGCTATATTCGTATTTTTAAACAAGTTATGGCTGTTAAAGCTGCTTTTCGAGGGGCCACTTGTATGGGGGCTATCAGAAAATGTGGACCGATATTGCCCATTTTCAATACCAAACAAACCTTACCTGTAAGAAATATTTATGTGAAATTTCAACCCTCTAGCTCTTTCCATTGGGACTCTATCGTGCTTTCAACAGACAGACACACAGACGGACAGACATGGCTAGATCGACTTAGAATTTAATGAGGACCCAGAATATATATACTTTTGTGGGTCTATGACCAATATTTCGATGTGTTACAAACGGAATGACAAAATCAATATACCCCCCATCTTTTTTGATGGTGGGTATAAAAACACTGAAAACTTTACTCAGTGAAAATTTGAATTTTTTGAATTTTTAGTAAAAAATTGAATTTGTATTTTTAATAATAAATTAATTATTTAAAAATATGCAGTTTTAAATCAATAATCGAATGTTTAACTTTTTACAAAAAATAAAATTTTTTAATTTGTTACAATTGTCTTAGAAACAACTTTTTCCTTAATAGTAAGAAGGAAACTTATAGATGCGTGCACGTTCAAACACTTTCTATTGAAAAGACATTAATTGATCTAGACCCCAGACTATCTTTTCCCTCTTTGAATATATTACAAAAATGCTTTACTAACATACTTCAAAATCAATTTCATTACCTTAGCGCCTAGATCATTTCTTTTGGGAAGAAATCAATGTTCAACAAGAGTTTACCCGTGTTAATTCCATACAATGTCTATATCGTTTATATCATTATTACAAATCGGACATAAAACAAGGTTATTTATGTGTCAATATAACAGATGGTTGTTGCCTACTAAATCCAGGTTGGTATCAACTAAATAAAAAAAAAAATAACAAAATATTCCATTTCCAACAAATTTTCTAACAATTTCTATATACTTTTGTCGTTTCAATGAACTAGATAAAAATTTACCCAAAATGGAGTCACGTATGGTTAGTTTTTTTGAATATTGGACACCGCATTGGACAATGTTAGTGGGACAACGACCGAACCAAGATGAACTCTTCAATAAGTATTTAAGTCGCAGTTGTTATGTGTACGTTTCAATATACAATTGTATATGTATATTGAGGGCAGCATATGTGTGCATAAGTTTATGAGTGTGTGTGTCTAAGATGAAATCTTATTTTCTTGCAGCTATGCTGGTCATGGTTCTGGTTTACAATATATAAATGGTCGCAAAATTACCAAACATCAAATGCATTGTGTGGTTTTTTTATTTGGTTGTGATTCCTCACGTCTACATTCAAGTGGCCTGTATAGTGAATTAGTAGGACCTCATTTGTACTATCAGGCAGCAATGTGGTAAGGAAACAATAAATAATGAAAACTTTTTACTTCTGAACTCTACTAAATAATTTGTATTGGTCAATGGGTTTTTTTATAACCATTTTTTTCTACTTTTCCTTTTATGCTTCATTATTTTGGTGCATGCATGAATGAACAAATGTCGTGTGTGTGTTATTAGTCCTGCGTTAGTTGGCACTTTAATGCCTGGCCTAGATTGTAATATGGATAAGATAGCCACGGAAATACTTAGTCGTTGGATTGCACCCAAATCTACAAATGTTTTGCCCTGGAATGAAATTGATGAAAGAGCCTGGATAAAAGAATTTATCATTAAACGTAAGTAGAGCAAATGTACAAATGTACTGACACATGTATGCATGTGGAAAATATTGTACTAAGCATCCAATAATTATTTCCTTTTACATTTTGCTTAAATTTATAACAATAGCCAAAACTTGTACGACTACGGCAAAGTCTAGTACAACACCACCATCTGTGGCCACCACACCCAATTATAATGTGGGTAGTTTGTGTACCATTTTAGCCAGAGTTCATCAGCGTGTGTGTGAACCAAAACTCTATAATACTGTACCCTATGTTTGTCGTGGTCTACCAGTCTGGAATTGTAATGTAGAACCACTAACTACCTCGACAACTTGAATTGAAAGTAAAAAATTCAGCAGAGAAAGGAAGCTGTCCAAACATGTAAGTCATTTAAATTTTTCTATTTAGTTTTTATTTAGAAGAATTATGAATGAATACGCTTAACAACAGTAATACAAGTTTCACTGAAATAAAATAAATCAAATAATATATTTTTCAAATTTTCAAATGTTTTCTAAATTTTAAAGCATTCTCTATATATTGGGCTTCTCTGCATATAAGTTTTAAGATGTGTTGGTACTATGCTTTTATCAAAAGTTCGGCTTTATCACTGTAGTTTCAACTATAGCGTAGTCTATAGCTTAGCCTTTAGTCTAGTCTATAGTCTAGTATATAGTCTAGTCTATAGTCTAGTCTATAGTCTAGTCTATAGTCTAGTCTAAAGTCTAGTCTATAGTCTAGTCTAGTTTATAGTCTAGTCTATATTCTAGTCTATAGTCTAGTCTATAGTCTAGTCTATAGTCTAGTCTATAGTCTAGTCTAGTTTATAGTCTAGTCTATAGTCTAGTCTATAGTCTAGTCTATAGTCTAGTCTATAGTCTAGTCTATAGTCTAGTCTATAGTCTAGTCTATAGTCTAGTCTATAGTCTAGTCTATAGTCTAGTCTATAGTCTAGTCTATAGTCTAGTCTATAGTCTAGTCTATAGTCTAGTCTATAGTCTAGTCTATAGTCTAGTAGTCTAGTCTAGTAGTCTAGTCTATAGTCTAGTCTATAGTCTAGTCTATAGTCTAGTCTATAGTCTAGTCTAGTCTATAGTCTAGTCTATAGTCTAGTCTATAGTCTAGTCTATAGTCTAGTCTATAGTCTAGTCTATAGTCTAGTCTATAGTCTAGTCTATAGTCTAGTCTAGTCTATAGTCTAGTCTATAGTCTAGTCTATAGTCTAGTCTAGTCTAGTCTATAGTCTAGTCTATAGTCTAGTCTATAGTCTAGTCTATAGTCTAGTCTATAGTCTAGTCTATAGTCTAGTCTATAGTCTAGTCTATAGTCTAGTCTATAGTCTAGTCTATAGTCTAGTCTATAGTCTAGTCTATAGTCTAGTCTATAGTCTAGTCTATAGTCTAGTCTATAGTCTAGTCTATAGTCTAGTCTATAGTCTAGTCTATAGTCTAGTCTATAGTCTAGTCTATAGTCTAGTCTATAGTCTAGTCTATAGTCTAGTCTATAGTCTAGTCTATAGTCTAGTCTATAGTCTAGTCTAGTCTAGTCTATAGTCTAGTCTATAGTCTAGTCTATAGTCTAGGTCTATAGTCTAGTCTATAGTCTAGTCTATAGTCTAGTCTATAGTCTAGTCTATAGTCTAGTCTATAGTCTAGTCTATAGTCTAGTCTATAGTCTAGTCTATAGTCTAGTCTATAGTCTAGTCTATAGTCTAGTCTATAGTCTAGTCTATAGTCTAGCTATAGTCTAGTCTATAGTCTAGTCTTTAGTCTAGTCATAGTCTAGTGTCTAGTCTATAGTCTAGTCTATAGTCTAGTCTATAGTCTAGTCTATAGTCTAGTCTATAGTCTAGTCTATAGTCTAGTCTATAGTCTAGTCTATAATCTAGTCTATAGTCTAGTCTATAATCCGATTTGTAGTAGTTTTACTTAAAATTTTAATTTCTAGAGATAATTTTTTAAAAGTATATCATTAGGGGTTAAAGAGATTTCCACATTTAGTACATGGCTTAAATTGTAATTATTGTTCTCAACTAAAATCCATTTGCATTACTAAGTTTTATTTGCTTTTCCCTATTCACTACTATTTGTCTACGACAGCAACAAGAATAAAAATAAATAAAAAGTTTTCTTTTTGTATAAGAATTCTAAATTAAATCTTAAGTTTCTGCTTCTTCTTCTCTCTCTAACACTTGCATTTTTTACTTAACTTCTCAGCAGCAGTGTCACTTCCGCTTCACCTAGTTTTATTAGCATTATTTAAAATGTTTGTGTAGTTGTTGTATTAGTCTTCTCATGTACCTACTTTTTCTTTGCATTAAAATACTCTTTCTAAAAAAGGGATTGCTTGTGTTAATGATTATGCAATAATAAATTTTATTTCATTTTCTATACTGCATTATGCCAACAACGAAAAACTAAAAAGAAATTGAGAGTAATGTGATTTTCTATGACTTTGAGCGCTAAATCAATTTTGTTTTTTGCATTGTTTCTCAATACTTGCACTATTCTAGTTTAATATTAAGTATACTATTCAGTAGTATTCAGCAATTATTCAATGTTCAGTTGCTTTCTTTCTTTCACTCAGTTCTCGGTAGAAAGCAAAAGGCTACATTAAAATTTAATTAAAATCAGTGATCTGTTAACATGTTAAAAAGTTAAATATAATAATAATGTACTTTTCTAAGTTTGCTCTAGTTCTCGAAAAAAAAACTCTACGACATCTTTTTAAGTAGTTTGTATAAGTTTGTGTGAGAAATAAAACTTTGTTCTTGCACGACTTAAGGAAACTATACACACACACTACACTCTACATACTACAAATTCGTAATGAAATGCAAATGTTTTCCTTGTTGTTAAATACTACAACAGCAACGAACGACAACATATTATCATACGTATTATTCGTATTATATATTCATATTCCTGTACATACAACGAATGCAGATGATGATGATGATGAAACTACTTGAGATGTGTAACCATTTACACTAACACACTTAAAAATGTGAATGGATACAACAATGACTACAACGACCAACAAACATGAACCGGAGATAACCTGAAACCCAAAAAAGGAAGACACAAGAATCGATACTTGCTTGTCATCCATCTAGGAACAAAAAATATATTTTATATATAAAAAATATATATATAATCATAAAAAAAGAAAACTGAATAAAATAATATAAAATTGTACCCAAGGCGAATAAAAAAAAGAAATGAAATGCAACAAAAAAGTCGTAGCATGTGTATTGAAAGCACATTATGTTAGTAAGGATGTGCTACATGTTCTCTCTACACACACACACACACGCTGCCTTGTATTTATATTGAAAAGGAAATAATATATAAATGTTATAATATACGAGATGTTTACAAGCCTCACATCAAAAACAAAATATATTTTTTTATTATTATTATTATGAAGAAGGACCATATACTAAATATGTGAAATATTCTATATTATGTACTTATACTTTTGTGCCACAAACACTACAAACCATCTTAAAAAAGAATTAAATCTTTAGGAAATAATAAGTAAAACAAATTACAAAATTATCCCACTTTGTTTATGATGTTTGTAATTAGATTGTCATTAGGTTCTTTAACTTGACTATAAACCTCTTGCGAACTTTTTTATATGAATTATTCTCTTTCCTTTAACAGAAATTCTTATCAGTTTATTATTATCTAAAATGCATATTATAATATTTTACTATAAATAGTTAACATTTTTATACGTAGATTGTTACTCTTAATTCAAGTGTTATTTATAATGTCAAGTATAATTTAGATTAAATACCATATTATGCAGTTAATTAATCTATTGAAAATTTTGCCTTGCAAATAAAATAAATTAGGGGTAAAACATTTGAATATTTTTATACCCTACAACACTATAGCGGGGGAGGGTATTATGCATTTGAGCTGAGGTTTGTAACACCCAAGAATACACCCTCCTTAAAGTATACCAATCGAATCACTTTCTGAGTCGATTTAACTATGTCCGTCCGTCCGTCTGTCTGTCTGTCCGTCTGTGTGTCCATGTAAACTTTGCGCGCACAGGTCGCAACTTCCAAGATAATTTTATGAAATTTGGCGCATACTCTTATTTTGCCCTATCCCCTATACAAAGTCCTCTTCAGAGAATCACTTGAAGGTCAAAATTCACTTATAAACGCTAATATCCCGATCACTAAGTAAAAGTTATCCCAACTTTAACACCTAAATGAGCAAATGAGTCAAGGAGGAGTCATCCCAATTTTAACATCAAACTATGAAAGACACCATAAATACTGCGGTTTTAAAGGCATCACTGTCACAGCTAAGGTCGGGATGCAGCCACAGCTTTAACGTCTACATGTCCCGCATAGACCGTGCAGTCCCTTATGTATGCCAAGCATGTGATCGGTGATATCCCTTCATATTTAACTGTCTATCTCAGCCTACTTTATGTAGTAATTTATGGACTTATCCAGCATAAGTTGCTTAAATTTGTAGGCTTAGACCCCCGGATAAAAAATTGCGTAGTTTTACTTGTTACATTAACAACAAATTTATAAAAGTTATAAACAAACTTTTGTTGAAATCAGACATTCTTTTAAAACAAGCTTATATTTTGAGATTTTTTAAAACAATTTTTAAGAATAAATACTCTCAAATAACTGTCATCAACACATATTGTATAAATCTCTCTCAAGTATGATGATGGGTTTGATATTAAATGTAGCAGACAAGTTTTCTTTTTTTTCTAGTTTTCAAAATATAATGAATCGATTTTTTTTTTGTATTTTACACACAAAAAAAAAAAAATAATAATAATAAACTTACCTGATTCTAATTTCACTTATCCTTTAATATTTTTGTAGACAGTAAAATATTTTCTATACGACGGGCTTTTTCTTTCAAATGATTTTCAATTTAAAACCAACACTAAAGTGTTATGTTTTTTTTAATTATGTTATTTTTAATTAAATTAAAGAGGATTTTTTAAATATTTTATTTTTCCATTATTTTTGTTTTATTATTTATTGCTGCTTTTTTTCAACTTTGTTCTGCAATTTTATATACATATACATATATATTTTTTTATTATTTTAATAATGAATTTTTGTGCACCTTTTTAAAAGCGAACAGAAAGAAATAAAAAAGTCAACACAGAAATGTATTAATGGATGCATGAATGAATGACTGAATAAAATTGTAGCAATGAGGGTTTTAATTTTCTATGAATATTTTAAAGCAGTTGTTCTTAATGTATTTTAAAGGAATACTTTTATTGAAAACTGGGCCAAGTAAAGTGTTTAAGGATGTGTAAGAGTTAGGTTCATATATTTTTTTCTTTCCTAATTTGTTATGTTTCTCGAGTCAAGCAGACATCTGTAAAAGATCTAAAGTTATATATTATTCTAAATGGACATTTGTAATTGAGAAACATAATGATCAAGATGAGTCTTTCATTTCGTTTGCAATTTCTGCAATATAATCATCCTATCCTATAAAATATCAAGATCTTTACAGATAGTCGATTACGATATGTCCGCCTGTCAATCTGTATGTTTGTTGAAATCAATTATCTGAAGACAGATGAGTGTTTCATTCCGTTTGCAATTTCTACAATGTAATTCAGTCCTATAAAATATCTGGATCCTTACGGATAGTTGATTAACTATTTCCGTCTATATATCTGTATGTTCGTTAAAATCTAAATAGATTTATATACATATTCAACCATATTATTTAATAATTCTATCAGAAATGATTTTGAGAAGTTTCCTATCCTAATAATAACGGAGATATAGTAAATATTACGAAACAATTTATGAAATAAGAATTTTTGTTATTATGTACATAGGAACTGTGCTGACATCATGGCGTTCCCACGACAATTGGATTTCCACTCCAGAACGACCAGATTCCCAACCCATTGCCTTCACAGTTGTATCAACGGAAAGTTGTAACAGATATATTGTTATTTGTTGTTGTATTTAGTTTTTATACATAAGAGGTGAATGACTCGTCAGACCTGGAAAATTAGTACTTTTTGATATCGAACATTTTCGCAATAATATAATAGTATGTACATATTATAGTATATAGTCTAGTCTATAGTCTAGTCTATAGTCTAGTCTATAGTCTAGTCTATAGTCTAGCCTATAGTCTAGTCTATAGTCTAGTCTATAGTCTAGTCTATAGTCTAGTCTATAGTCTAGTCTATAGCCTAGTCTATAGTCTAGTCTATAGTCTAGTCTATAGTCTAGTCTATAGTCTAGTCTATAGTCTAGTCTATAGTCTAGTCTATAGTCTAGTCTATAGTCTAGTCTATAGTCTAGTCTATAGTCTAGACTATAGACTAGACTATAGACTAGAGTCTATAGTCTAGTCTATAGTCTAGTCTATAGTCTAGTCTATAGTCTAGTCTATAGTCTAGTCTATAGTCTAGTCTATAGTCTAGTCTATAGTCTAGTCTATAGTCTAGTCTATAGTCTAGTCTATAGTCTAGTCTATAGTCTAGTCTATAGTCTAGTCTATAGTCTAGTCTATAGTCTAGTCTATAGTCTAGTCTATAGTCTAGTCTATAGTCTAGTCTATAGTCTAGTCTATAGTCTAGTCTATAGTCTAGTCTATAGTCTAGTCTATAGTCTAGTCTATAGTCTAGTCTATAGTCTAGTCTATAGTCTAGTCTATAGTCTAGTCTATAGTCTAGTCTATAGCCTAGTCTATAGTCTAGTCTATAGTCTGGTCTATAGTCTAGTCTATAGCCTAGTCTATAGTCTAGTCTATAGTCTAGTCTATAGTCTAGTCTATAGTCTAGTCTATAGTCTAGTCTATAGTCTAGTCTATAGTCTAGTCTATAGTCTATAGTCTAGTATATTCTAGTCTAAGTCTATAGTCTAGTCTATAGTCTAGTCTATAGTCTAGTCTATAGTCTAGTCTATAGTCTAGTCTATAGTCTAGTCTATAGTCTAGTCTATAGTCTAGTCTATAGTCTAGTCTATAGTCTAGTCTATAGTCTAGTCTATAGTCTAGTCTATAGTCTAGTCTATAGTCTAGTCTATAGTCTAGTCTATAGTCTAGTCTATAGTCTAGTCTATAGTCTAGTCTATAGTCTAGTCTATAGTCTAGTCTATAGTCTAGTCTATAGTCTAGTCTATAGTCTAGTCTATAGTCTAGTCTATAGTCTAGTCTATAGTCTAGTCTATAGTCTAGTCTATAGTCTAGTCTATAGTCTAGTCTATAGTCTAGTCTATAGTCTAGTCTATAGTCTAGTCTATAGTCTAGTCTATAGTCTAGTCTATAGTCTAGTCTATAGTCTAGTCTATAGTCTAGTCTATAGTCTAGTCTATAGTCTAGTCTATAGTCTAGTCTATAGTCTAGTCTATAGTCTAGTCTATAGTCTAGTCTATAGTCTAGTCTATAGTCTAGTCTATAGTCTAGTCTATAGTCTAGTCTATAGTCTAGTCTATAGTCTAGTCTATAGTCTAGTCTATAGTCTAGTCTATAGTCTAGTCTATAGTCTAGTCTATAGTCTAGTCTATAGTCTAGTCTATAGTCTAGTCTATAGTCTAGTCTATAGTCTAGTCTATAGTCTAGTCTATAGTCTAGTCTATAGTCTAGTCTATAGTCTAGTCTATAGTCTAGTCTATAGTCTAGTCTATAGTCTAGTCTATAGTCTAGTCTATAGTCTAGTCTATAGTCTAGTCTATAGTCTAGTCTATAGTCTAGTCTATAGTCTAGTCTATAGTCTAGTCGATAGTCTAGTCTATAGTCTAGTCTATAGTCTAGTCTATAGTCTAGTCTATAGTCTAGTCTAGTCTAGTCTATAGTCTAGTCCATAGTCTAGTCTATAGTCTAGTCTATAGTCTAGTCTTTATAGTCCAGTCTATAGTCTAGTCTAAAGTCTAGTCTATAGTCTAGTCTATAGTCTAGTCTATAGTCTAGTCTATAGTCTAGTCTATAGTCTAGTCTATAGACTAATCTATAGTCTTGTCTATAATCTAGTCTCTATAGTCTTTAGTATAGCCTATAGACTAGCCTAGTCTATAATTCTGTTTATAGCATAGTCTACTATGTAGTCAACAGTCTATAGTCTAGTTTGTAGTCTAGCGGAAAATTAGTTTAGTGCTTTTAAACTTATTAATAATAATCATTACCAATTGAATATTTATTCGGACTTAAATTTAAGTCTCACTTGGGAAAACATTTTCTAAATCAATTTTTATTGGACACAACAGCATTATAGAACGGAAATTGGCTTTTTATAATTCCCACATTCAATTTCTTCAAAACTTGTGAGATTGTTGATAAGAAGCCGTAGTGGGCTCGAAAAACTTATAACTCGAAAAACTTATAACAACAAAACTTATAAGATCTAAAAAAATTAACAATTCACAATCTATATCAATTTATAAAAGTATCCCGATAAAAGTTTAGTATAAAAATATTTAAATCAAAAATTTTAAACCACTAGTCAAAATCCCGTTTAAGAACCCCTGCTTACAACGTAAAACTCAAGTATTTTCTTTATGATGATTCTAACATTATTAAGTGTTGCATAGTGGCCTATTAAAATTATAAGGCAGAGGTGTAAAACAGAAAAAATGTGCCACTAACAAACACCAACAAAGCCAACTGATTAAAAGAAAAGAACCAGCTTTTTATGGGAGTGCCTTTAAGGTTTTTCTACTTTTTATCTTCGTTATTTTTTTACATTTTTTGTTGTAGGATTTTGCATGTCTTGCGTTAATAATTTTCTTGCGATTTTCTTACGAATCCTTTAGTTTTAGTTGTTGTTGTTGTTAATGTTGCTACAATATTTCATTTCTCTAGAGGTTTTTATAACATTATTCATTTATTGTTTTTTATTATAAAAAAATAGAATAAAAAGGATTTATTAAAACAATAGATAGACGTGTATTCTGATGATGTCAAGGAAAATGTTGATTGTTGTTGTGTTGTTTGTTGCTGCTTTTGTTGTTGTTGTTATTGTCTTTTATAATTGTGTTGTTTTTGTTTTAGGAATTCAGTTTTTGGGTCATGGCAATCTTTAGAAAAAGGGTTAACATACGATTTGTTGTTATTTCAAGGGAATACAATTCAATTGTTCTTGCAGAGTAGAGCATAGAAACATTTTTTCCTTACACTTGTCGGTTTTTTCCCTCCAAAAATGTGTGTATGTGTGCGTGTGTGAGTGGTAGGTGTAGTGGTTGCACTACTGCCATCACTGCTTCTTATGCTGCTTTTAGTACAAGTATATATGGAGGAGCACTCTTCAACATGATATAAAAATATAATCTGAACAAACTCAATAACTCATGGCTTACAACGTTAAAGCTTAAACACACGCCCTTTTGCTGCTGCTTACACTTACTGAACTAAACTAACTGACTGACTGACAGACTGGCAGACTGACTCTACATATTCATTCATTCAACTTGTATCATGGATTTCATGGTGTAAAGATAGATAGAGCTCCTGTTTTTTTTTTTTTTTTTGAAATCCTTATTTCTGTTGTTTTTCTTGTTGTGTTCTTGTGTGTGTGTCTTGTCTTGTTGTGTATCCTCATCAGTGTACGCATTTTCCTAGTAGGGTATGATGATTATGTAATGTAGGTTGAAGTATTTTAACGACAAAAACCAAAAGAATATAAAAAAATAACGAAACCAATATCAAGGAATTTTAACTATAAATCTTACAAAAATTGTTGTTGTTTTCAATGTTAGTTTTAGTTTTTAACAAAAACAAATGAAGCTTTAACAAAAACTATTTTATAGCCCCAAACACAACACTTTGAAATATATTTTTTAAATTTTAACACAACTTTTTTTTAAAAAAAGTTTTACATTTTTAAAAAAATTATTAAATTTTTGTTATCTTTAAAAATTTGCTTAATTTTTAAATGATTTATTTCTTTAAAAGCAAATATTCTTTTGTTTATGTTATTTTAACACTTATTTAATTTAATTTTTTAATTTGTAAAAAATGTTTTAATTTTCTTTTTATTTTGTTATTTTAATATATTCCGTCCTTATTATTAGTCGCGTTTGTATGCTGGCACAGTCGAATTATAACTGTGGTGCTGCAACTATTTTGCGCGTTAGCTGATTTTGCATCCTTTTTGAGTTAGAAGGAAAGCTATCATTAGATGTTGTTGTAGTTGCTGTTGCCTGTTTTTTACAAATGTGCGCTTGTTTGTACGTCCATTACAATGTGACATCCGTTGGCTTTTGGCCAAGCCTTATACTCTAAAGGCTCTCCTTAAAAAAGAGAAACTACCACAACTGACAACATCACATGGGGGGGAAAAAATAAGTAAATAAATGTAGAAGAAATAAAAACAAAATAAATAAGCAAAAACAACAATAACATAAATAATAATCATATTACAAATAGTTAAAATTTCTTTCATTCAAAGCCTTATGCCGCATACACTCCACAAAAGTTTTCCTTTGTCCAAAAGAACATTTCGTTTCTTACTTAAGGATGTTTGTTTACTTGTGAGTGTGTTGTTATTCTCTACGTTTGACTGTATGTCTGTCCATTCAACCATCTACTACTATTTTGTGCTTAAAAGTTGCCTACTTTTTTGTTTTCACTCGATTTGGTTTTTAGGGGGTGTTGTTGTGGTTGTGGTGGCTTGCATCGGCTTCTCGGTTGTACGCGTTAAAGGATTCTGCGTTGCCGTAGCATTAAATAAACAAACAATGAAACTAATGTAAAATTCCTACAATGTGTGTAACATTTTTAGCACGTGACAAATGTTTTGTTAAGCTTTCTTATCAGTTGCTTTTTATGCGCATGTTGTCTGTGTCTATTATAAGCTTTTGGTATAGTAAATGTTTTAAATGGCTATCAGGGGTTTTACTTGAGCTTTCAAATTGATACAATTTTGTACTGAAATTAAAATAATTATAATTTCCGTTATTTTTTTAACAACAATGGAGAACGTTTAGGAAAGTGCTTATTAATCAAAGCTTTTTGAAATTTAAACTTTGCTAATATTTCAATTATCTTTTTGTTATTTAGATGTTTAAGGCAAAGATTTTTATTAACGTGCTTATTAAATTTTATCAAAATTTAAATACAATTTTTAACCAAACTTTTCTCAATTTCAATTTTGATAAAACTTTTTTTGGTAATAATTTGGATCTGTGTAAAAAATCGAATTTTTAATGGAAAATAGAGAAAAAAAAACAACTACTTCAAATTCTTGAATAGCTTCCATTGAACTAGGGATTTCAAAAGATATTGTACGATTATAATCCATCAACTCTTTCTAGAAACTAATCCCAAACTTGGCAATTCCGAACAAATTACTGAGATAAGAACTAGTTCCTAAAAAAGGTGTGTTTCCCTAGATCTACTTCTTAGAGAGTGACAAATTCGAACCATTCCATTGATTGAATGTCCGTTTCATAATGCATCCTCAAAACCAGTTCCACAGGTGACAATTGCAAACAAAGTACTAAAGTACTACTCACTACTTCCAGATTTAAATCAGCCGATTTGATTCACAATATTTCGGATATTTTTGAGGCATAACTGAGATAGCTCATCCAAACCAGAGAAAGCAGCAAAGCCGAAACAATGTTCTCTACTTTCATTGAATGTTGGGCAATAACAAAGGAGGTGAGGTATTGTTTTCTCTTCCTCCTCATTATGACAACTCCTACAGTAGTCGTTATATTCGAGACCCATTCTTCTCACGTAATTGCTAATTGTACAGTGTTCCTTTATGACTTTCCCTACGGAAGCTTAACAATAAGCTTGAGCTGGGAGCATCGTATAGAGGCCAAATTAACCTCGAAGTTAAACAGTTGGTTTCGTTACAGCATTGGCTGAGTGGAACTCGGTTACTGAATTCCTAGCAGGAATTCGTATATGGAAGCGTTTGTCGTAACGAACCACATGCGTTTAGTCTGATTGTAGAATTAAGGACCAGTGGAATCGCCACCGGGTCAGCTGGTAACTAATTAGCAGGGCCTTCGTAGGCGTCCTCCTCATTGCTCCCGTGCATTGTTTCGTAGGGTGCACAATGAGAAGCGCTTTTCATTGCCTGCCATCATATGATAACACAATAGAACATTATGGGCTTAACAACTGCTTTAAAGTTCCAGTTCATACATTTAGGGTTAAGGCCTAATTAGAAGCCACCGTTCTCTTACAGGTGTAAATAGCTATATTAGCCTTATTAATCCTGTTTTGTATAGATTTCATGCAATGTATCAAGTAAATTATCAGATATCAATACCTTAACATTGTCAGGATAAGCGACAGTCTTAGTTCTCCTTTTATCAAATTCAGTTAGCAAAGACTTCATAGCCACATTTCAGAGTAAGGGAGACAGAACTATCCCCCCCCCTGGGATGTGCCACGACTGGCAAGTTTTGAAACATTGACTCCACTAATGGGCCTATTACTCAGAAGTTCTTTAATAAGCTGCTGAGTTTGGGGAAAATGCTTTCGGTTGATATAGCTGTCGCTGGATTAACAATCTTTGGACGAGTATGACTTGGGTCGTTTAGGATCGAAGATCCAATTGTCATGGGAAAGCTTCTATTTTAGTAAAACTATAAAAATGGAAAAATGTTGAACTGTCTCTCAAAAATAGTGATAATTATAACTGAAAGGGAGTCATATACAAAACGTTTACTGAGTACCAGTTCCGAATATGATATTTTTAAATACAAATCGTAGATCTTAACGCTAAACACATAATAAATTTTACTTTAATTTCTAAAAAAATATTTCAAATCCTTCAACTTTCTAAGTATTTGTTATAGACATATCAATAAATACGATAAATTGTAGTAAAAGTTTAGAAAAAGAAACTCTAAACATGTATACGTACAATAAAATGATTTCTTTTTCTCAGTATGACACTCGACATACAAAGAAAAATATCATAATGGATTGAAAATGGATTTGAGCAAATACAAAAAAAAAAGTAAAGAAATAACTTCAACTTCTTTAATACAAATATGTACAAAAATGAATGTATGTATGTTTCATACATAGAAATATAAAAGTTTCATTTAGAGTTTTTTAAACTTTTGTTTTAAGACTTTTAACACAGAATACAAACTGTGTATAGGGAAGTTGATTTGTAAAAGAAATAAGTTTTAAAATATAAATAACACTAAATTTAAGAAAAAAAGTCTTTTATTAAGTAAAAATAATTTATAAACTAAAACTATTTATTTGCAAAACTCTTTCTTATATGTATATACAAACTTTTTTACTACAAATATCTAGTTTGGAGAAATAGTGAGGTATGTAGTTTTAATAGGATTACATTTACGGAACTATATTTTAAAACATTTTATTTTTTACTTTAATCCTGAGTTTTAAAAAACTATATTTTTATAAATGGTTTTACTGTCTTATTAAATATCTACTAAAATTATAAACTAAATTGTACTTTGTATATTTAGCCTCATTTTTTTTTCTGTTAAATTAGCATTAGACCATAAAAAAAAGAATTGCCAAAAGTTGTACTAATATTTCCATTATCCTTTTAAATTTTCTCTATCAAATAATGTTATCTGCCTTCACCTTGTTGGTTATTCGCTTCATTTTCACTGTTAAAGGAATGTTCATCTTTCGAGGAATGTTGTAGAGAGTTGTTTGAGGAATTCTGGGAAAAATATTTAATAAAATAAAAAAAAATAAAATTTAAAATATGTTGTCTTTAAAACTAACCTGTTTGGTGGGACAATTAGCAAATAAATGATCGTCTTGTTTACACAAATGACAACGTTTAGGCTGAGGTCCCAAATGACATTTCGAAGCAATATGATTAGCAAATTCACCACAATTATAGCAGCGTACACGACGATGACGTTTTTTGGTACGCGGTCGAAAGGTGCTGCCATGACAATCGGAACCTTTAAAAGAGTAATAAGTTTATAATTGTTGTAATATTTGCTAAATTAGTTTAACTTACCATGACTGCCAGATACACGTGTAGCCTCTAGACCTCTTTCAGTTAAATGACATTCAAATTCAACATCTTCTTGTTCTCCCAATGAGCGAAATCCAGTCATTTGTATGACACTCTAATTATAAATAATTTTTAGGTTAAAAATTTGTAATTAAAATTCAAATGAAAGTTAAACTTACTTGGTGTACAAACACTTCCTGGCCACCATCATTGGGTGTTATAAAACCCCAACCTTTGGCCACATTAAACCATTTGCATTTGCCATAACGAACTCCTTCGGTTTCATAAGGTTCTGAAATTAATAAAAGAAAGATATTAAATTAATAATTAATTAGACTTTTTTAATATTTTAATAAGTATCCGATATCAAAAAAATTTTATCCATTTTCTAGATTGCATGTCGACTCTATAAAGATACCGTTAGACTAGTTTCAAAGGCGATAATTTCAATAAAAAATCATTGGTGTTAACGTGAAAGTAGAATGCAATTAGAACTAGTTAATCTACAAAACTTAACTGATATAAAAAACCTTAATCTGAATCACTCACTGAATCACTCAACTTGAAGGTCAAAGTTTATAAAATTAGATTTTCATTATGCTTTTTATTCAACACTATAACTTGAGTAACTTGTAACTTGGCAAGATAGATAGATAGATAGATAGATAGATAGATAGATAGATAGATAGATAGATAGATAGATAGATAGATAGATAATAGATAGATAGATAGATAGATAGATAGATAGATAGATAGATAGATAGATAGATAGATAGATAGATAGATAGATAGATAGATAGATAGATAGATAGATAGATAGATAGATAGATAGATAGATAGATAGAAGATAGATAGATAGATAGATAGATAGATAGATAGATAGATAGATAGATAGATAGATAGATAGATAGATAGATAGATAGATAGATAGATAGATAGATAGATAGATAGATAGATAGATAGATAGATAGATAGATAGATAGATAGATAGATAGATAGATAGATAGATAGATAGATAGATAGAAGATAGATAGTAGATAGATAGATAGATAGATAGATAGATAGATAGATAGATAGATAGATAGATAGATAGATAGATAGATAGATAGATAGATAGATAGAGTTCACTGCAGCTCAATCTGTTGGTTTTTCACAAGTCATGGAATGTAGGAATGTAAAAGTGATCAACTAACTGATTGTTTCTATTCCCATGAAACTATTTACGTGACTAGTAGCTTTTCAGTTACTTTCGCCCTATTAGACCACCTACAATTTAATCATTTCAAAGTTCTGCCTACATAATTCGTAACAATGAATGAATGAATTTCAGTTTTCAAGTATTTTCCATGTTCGTCTTTACTACGTAGTACGTCTTGAAAAATATTTTTGTTATTTTCATTTTAGTGTTTGTTTTTTTTTTTTTTTTCGTTTTCATTTCATTTCGTTTTTGTTTTGTTTGTTTTATTTTGATTACATTGCTTTTATAGCTTTCTTTCTTTATCGTCTGTACAACAACATATTCTCACGTTTGGAAAAACATACATTCTACACACACATTACACGCATTTTAAACCAACAAACATAATTATTTCGGATTAAAATGAAATTGAAAGTAAAGTATACCACCCAAAAAAAGCTTTTTAATCTAAACAACTTGTTTTAGTGGTTGTTTAATTAAACAACTTTTCATATAGTTTCCAAATTTGTAAAATTCAATCTAAATCAGATATTGTTATCATGGACCCATAAAGCACAGGTTTAATGAACAAAATTTAGATATCAGCTCTAGTTTATGATATTAAATTTTGGTTTTAAAAAATATTTATCAAATTAAAAAATCATTATTGATATTTTGAGAAAGTTGTTCAATTCAACCGGCTTAAGTTTACTTCAGATTTATACTGCCCATATCAATGTTTGTTGGGTTTAATCATTTTTCAGGCCCCTACACTCGCATACCACATATTCAGAGATCGTAAGTGGCGTCGTTATCAAAATACGATTGCCTCATTCAAAACACTGTGTCCCCGACCAACAACAAATTACGAGAATTTATTTAGTGAATTGAATGAATTTTGAACAAACATTTGAATTTGAATGCGAGTGAGTATGAATGGAATGCGTTGCAGATGGAATGTTGTTGTTGAATATTTCCGTATATGCTAGTGTGTGTATATGAAAAGAGATAATATTGTTGTTGTTTTGGAAGCAAAACTAATTCAAGTACACATGTACTACCACTAACAATGGCTTTAAAATATTAGAAAAACTTTAAACTATTTGATTGAAATCTATCTTTGCTTATTCCCAACAAAATCCTTTCTTCCACATAGACAAACCCCGAAACTTTGCATATTCTAACAATGAAGAGACACATACACACGGTGGCCTAAACATACAATTTTTTATTTATTTTAATTAACTAGCTTCTTGCTCATAGATCGATCGGTGAGTGGTTGAAAGCTTGTTAGAGAAAAAAACGTGTTTGTTCTAATTTTTTTCTTATTATTACAAACAACGTAAGCTTTTTTCTAGTTGTTTTTGTTATTGCTTTCATAGTTTTGGGATTAATATTAGAAAAGAAACCAGTTTATGTGTCTAAAAAGAAATACGCAGCTCAGCACGCATATCATTCATACGTACATATGTTTATGGGAGTCTATTGGTGGGAATCTGTTTCGTTTCGATAGTTCTGTTCGAGAAAACTGAAATATGTATGTAGTTTGTCATTTACATTTGAGTTAAGTTTAATTTGTCTCTGTGTTGTTTATTTCATTTAAGAAATCTTTATGATGATCATACGCTTGTAGATAGTGCTGTGAGCTTGTAGCCATCTTGATTCCTGTGTTAAAGGAAACGCATGAATCTCATAGTTCGCACGGTAGTTTAAATTATGTGAATATTGTTTAACAAGTTAATATTAATTAGTGATATACCATCTCTTTGCATTTATTAATGTTCTTGAAGTGGTTGAGGACTATTTATCCTTTCAGAAATCCTTTAAGAAATTTTTTTTAAAATTTTATATCGTGATGAATTAACTGAAAATTTTATAATTTTCTGCAGGATATTCTTTATCTATGATTTTAAAGCATCAAATATCTTCGTGATAAAAATTTTATTCTATTAGACATGCTTTCGATAATTTTGGTATTTGAATTAAATATTATTAAATAACTTTGTGTTCGAGATATATGTTTTTTTAGGGATTTTGCTTATATCTTTTGAATTATGCACATAATTTGGAATTAGTTATTGTCAAATAAATAAGGTCAACAAAATTTTAAGGCAACTCGAAGGGAGATATCATATCAAGTATGGCCAAAAAACGTCTCAAATATGGCCATGACACGATATCTTAAAAACCTGATGAGATGGATTCAGATTCCAGATGCGGATCCTTTAGAATTTGGGTTTTGACTTTTTTTTAAATAACGTAAACGTCTATTACAAGATCTATGAGAAATATTTTAATGTTAGTATGTATGTATGTGCTTCGACTATAAAAGTATTGTTCAAAGTACGATTTAGCTTGACCGACCAAACGTTCGGATTCGATGTTTGGAAGTAAGCTCTCAATAATCTGCAAACTAATAGAATACGTTACAAATAAAACTATAAATTTAATATTTAAAGACCTTTTACGAAGCTACACTTCATATCTCGTAAGATACGTCACTGATTGAAATCGAAAAGCAAAAGAAAACTCACCATAAAGGTTTTAGAACCCATGGAATACATATATTTTTTTTTTTCATAAGCTAGACTCATCACAATATATATACCGAAATTCAAGAGATGGGCAAAACGTATTTCAACTAATAAATTTTTCACAAATATTGCTGATATTTTAAAACAGCACCCTTGAGTTGATCACTCTAGCGATATCGTATCGATGTCGTTATAATTTCTTTCTAATGTTTCTACTATAAATCTCGAAAACTCGAAAATATACCTAAGTACTACAAATTTCAAATTACAGACAAACTTCGATATAATGAATCTCAAGGGGATAGCAAAATACTTCGTTATAAATACGCGAATAACGCTATAAATATGTATCAGTGAAACTTTGACATAACGAAATTACAAGAAATACGAATATAGTTATAACGATACTAAAGTTTTTGTATCTAAAGTCTATTCTATCCAAAAATATTAGTAACAAACAAAAAAGTACAGTCGGGCCTGGCCGACGATATGATATGAATTATTCTAAATCGATTAGATTGATCGATTTATGATGGGTGTAGGACCTATATTTGTGCGTTTTTTATTCCATATAAAACATTATAGAAATTTTGGGCCCCTCTTCCCGATCGTTGATTAAAACTTTGAACGGAGCTTTGTAGTCTTCTTCCAAATCTAGGTATTAGTTCCAATATTGATTTTGGCAGCAATTTTTTTTGGGAAAATCTTTTTCGATCGCATACAGATATAAAACAAGTCTACATGAACTTTGAATTTTATATGAATATAAATCTTCATATATGTCAACACTGGACACGACTGACTTTGCTTTAAATTTCATTTTGGTTTATTTGTACTTTGTTATATAGAAGCTTTTGGGCGAATACTTCGCTATATTGAGGTTTTTTTTTAATTCAGAATTTCTTCCTTATATACAGAGGTTTTTTCAAGGGACTGAAAAAACAATTCGTAATATTGAGTTTTTCGTTATAACGAGGTTCGTTATATCGAAGTTTTACTGGGTAAAATATTCGCTTACTAATCTATGTACAAATTCTAATATGTTCCAAAAACGTATAAATATCTTCTCCAGGTGTCCATAAGAGGCACTTTATAAATGGATTTGAATATTTTGGTTTCCCTGGTCATAAACCTGGTGTAGATGTAAAACCAAGTCTAGATGATCTTTGAATTTTATATGAAGATAAATCTTCCTATATGGAAACACTGGATACGACTGACTTTGCTTTAAATTTGATTTTGTTTTATTTGGACTTCGTTATATAGAAGATTTTGGGGCGAATACTTCGCTATATTGAGGTTTTTTTAGTTCAGCATTTCTTCCTTATATAAAGAGGTTTTTTTCAAGAGATTGAAAAAACAATTCGTTTTTCGTTATAACGAGGTTCGTTAAAACGTATAAATATCTTCTCCAGGTGTCCATAAGAGGCACTTTATAAATGGATTTGAATATTTTGGTTTCCCTGGTCATAACCCAGGTGTAGATTTATTGTGTAATAAATTTTATGAAAACAATATTTTACAAAAGTTATAAAATACAGTTTTTCCTTTTCTAAATGCAAATCCAAATTTCATTACAGATACACAGAAAGAAATCGTATTTTAACTTTATTTTTCTCAATTTTAGCCTAACTCGTACTTAAAAATGTAAGAACGATTTTATTACTTAAAACTAGTAATCATTCTTAAAATAATTACACATTGAGATTTATTAAAAAAATCGAAAGAAAAAATTCTTAAAAGGAATATGAATTTCTATTTTCATAATTTTTCGATATTACGTTTTTCGATCCAATACTTTATGTTTTTAGTACAATATAATGTTTTCATAAAACTTATAATGCTATTGGGATTTATAACAGTAAAATACAATACTAGGATAAAATCTCTTATACAAAGTTCTCTTATACAAAATCATGATCACTCTCCCAACTATTATATTTAGATGCAAATAGAAATACATGTTTCTATGATTTCTAACCCCCATTACTTTATATCTAGCGCTAGAGTGTGTGTACTCATAAATTCTATTTCTGGATAATAATTTAAGGGATGATAATAATAAATGTTTTTTTCAACACATTTTGCAGTTTGAATTTTCTTACTCAACCGAACCAATAAAACAAACAATACTTTTTTGTTCTTCAATAAAAAACTCTACAACAATACAAACAGATATCTTATTGGTATTTTTCTAAAAAAAATGTGAATGGTTTTTTATGTGAGTGTATAAATAAAAATGTTAAGACCTGTTGATGCAACATAATAATTTAGAGTTTTTTAAAAACTACTTACCTATTGGAGGTCTATTAGATCCCATTGTGTTTTGTTGGAGTGTACTGTCATCAAAATTGTTAGCTGCAGCACCATTATTATCATTTTCCATATTAGCTTGATTGTTTGAATTGATCATGTTGCTTGATAAGCTTTCTTAATATTTATTATTTTTTTTAATAATTCTTTTAGTCGTCTTTTAAAATTCACTTTAAATTTGTAACTTTAGTTGCTGTTGGATTTTTTATGTTGTATTTTTTTCAATATCAAATATTTGGTTTTATCACTTAATTGTTTGTTACAAAAATGTGTGTTTTTTGGGTAATTTATTTGGATTTGTGCGTGTTTGTTATTTATTTTCTTTTACTATTCGTTCTATCCGTTTTCTAATGCACACAAATGCTACGCATGACGCACACTGACATACTGACGTTTAGTTATGTTTAACTATTTCTAAGAACCCCCGAAAAAAAGAAATAAAACTATGGGAAATATTTAAAACTATCAGCAGCAGCAGCGGCTATGGCAATAGCAATAGAGCGATCTACAAAAATAACAAGAATGAAAGGAAAAAACAACAACAAAAACAAAATATATAGAAACCATCAACATTTTATCAATACGCAGTTTGCAGAGAACTTATACATATAAATAGACACACACACATATACGCACGCATAAAAGAACCCGAAATTGGAATCCACGACCATTAGAAATAGTACATACAGTATCATCAAAGGCATCATCATCATCACATCCAAAATAACAATAACAACAACAACTCAAGTAATAAGAAGAACAATTACATGGAATAGGGCTCAGTGTTTCTTTACTTACTTACTCCATTCATTTCTTCATTCATTCATCCATAGATGTTTGGATTAGTACTTATGATACCCCAATAGTTCTGGGCCACTCGTTCGAACTATCAGTTTTATCGAAAACCTCAAAACATATTTGATTTTCACTAACCAAAACTCCTTTATGATCTTTTGAATAGAAAGTGCTTTAAGTATTAAAAATTTCAGCTGTTATGTGAATTGATGGCTTCAGAAAGTTGTAGAAATAGAATAGGACTTAAATAAATGTAGACATTACATAAAATTTAGGGAGCTATAGCGGTCCGCATTGATCTTCACGTAAAGATATATGTATATACCCCTCAAATTTTAAAATAATCGGTGTAGCGGTTCAGGTGTAATTGACTGAAAATTAAAACTTATGCGCCATATGTCGGGCAAAACTTTACAAGAACACTTATCACGATCCCTGGAACACATATTTGATAGATAGATAGATAGATAGATAGATAGATAGATAGATAGATAGATAGATAGATAGATAGGTAGATAGATAGGTAGATAGATAGATAGATAGATAGATAGATAGATAGATAGATAGATAGATAGATAGATAGATCGATAGATCGATAGATCGATAGATCGATAGATAGATAGATAGATAGATAGATACATAGATAGATAGATATATTTAAAAGAACTTGCTCTAAAAATATTGAAAAAATTCTATGGATAGCAATATCTATTGACCTTATGCCAGGACCACGTCCTCAAAAAAAATTTCATTTCATTCTAATGTCTTAAACATCTGCAGAATTTTATATAGTTCTGATTACACTCATATCCAACTCCTAATTTAAAAAGTCTTGAGATTTTCAAATCTCTATACCGACCAATGGTTTTCCGTAACAACATGCCAGGTCATCCATGAATATGAAATATTAAAAATGTCTCAAATATTCCAAATAATCGAGAATTATCAAAGTAACTGCAGAAAGTGTTTAAAGCAGTAGTTAAACAACGCCGTACTTTACTTACATACTCAGGTCCAGAAATACAAGATAGAACGAAAGTTGTTCTAATCATAAAATTCAACATTACATTGACAGGGACATCATCTATGTTCCTTATATTCCCTTCATCAAATTCACAGAAATAGGGAAATAAAAGGAGCACATTTTTTTCTAGATATTGCCCTCAAATAAAGGGAAAATCGATGGAAACCCCTGTTCTAAACTCTGGAAGTATTATGAGTTCATCGACGACAAGCAGTCCGTTAATTGAAAACGGCCCGAAATTCTTTTTCCTTCTAAAGTTGCATTTAAGCAGAGACATTTTGTAAAATTCTTGAAACATTCAGCAGCAAAATTCGCTCAATGTAACTCTAAAGGATTTCAATCGTTATCAACTAATTAGTTTAAAAAATCCAGTAGTCAAATTTGAAAACATTTTAATATATTTTATTAGCTACAAATGTTTATCTTTTCGGGTATTCAGTTATATACTACGAAATACTAGAAGTTTCGCGGATCACTTTAGTGATTCAAAGTAATTACCCTCCTGTTTACTTTGGATCACAAAAAATGTTCATATCTTAGTTTTCTTATCTATGTCAATAGAACTCTTCCTTTTAACCAGTGAGGATTTTAAATGACAAGTAGAAACTATTAGTTCAGGACGGTCCCCTAAAACTGTTGGGTATACATTCATATACGTATGTATATCTGTTTTCTAGTGTATATGTTATTCTCAAACGTTTAGTAAAGTGCGTATGTTTTAAAGTTTAGAAATATAAAATGATTTCTTTGAGAAGGGTTTTTCTTGTAGGGTGCTGCACTCGCTATACCCCATGAACCCCGATAAATATAAACATAAAAACCAAAAAGCTTGCACAGAAGTATTCTCAAATACATGTTAACAATTAGTAAATAAAAATATTTTCTTTAAGTTTAATATAGTAAAGTCACAAACCTTAAAAGCTATTTACCTCCAATCCAACACTATATCTAATTCAATTAGGATGGCTCCTTAAACATAATATTCAGAAATATTCTTAAGTAAAGTAAGAACTTGATATAAAACTGGCCCTTGGGTGAAAGAAAACATAGAACAAATCCTGTGACTGATTTTTTGGGAGGTGGATTACGATTATTTGTGAACACTTAATACTAAGTTAAACAAGAAATGGACAAAAAGGAGGGAGCTAGGAAAAATTTTTTAAGTTTTGGATAAAAAAATCTAAACTTGAATTTTATTTTGAAAACTTTTTTTTCGGTCTTATCGTTATGTGCCGAGTTTTTATACATGTGTAATACTTATTTACTTCTTTATGTATTATTTGTTCATATTTAAACCCCTATTGCTTACATCCTATTGGCTAATCATTTTTTAGCAAATTAAAAAACTGATTGATAAAAAATTGCAATAAAAAAGTAGCACTCGAATAATATTTCCACCACAATTTTTCTAATGTGCTGCATAGTACAGTGACAAACAATAGTGTGACAATTCAATAAGGGTGAATTATAAATAGAAGCCGAATATATATATTTATAAGCAACCTTCAAATGCAAAAAGTGGCGATTTTTTGTAATTTTACAACAACGTTGTCAATTTGTTTATGGGTAAATTTTTGATAGTTACTGTGCATTTTACACACCACTATTGTGTATATAGTGTTGCAAATGTGTTAAAAACATCCCTCCTTATTTGTGGATAATGCAACTTATAGTTTGCAATTTGCAAATAATTGTTGACACGTGCCATTTGTTTTCGTGAAATACATAATCAACCCCCTTATACAGAGAAAAGTCACTATCATCTGTTTTTGTTAGATTGCACATGTGTGTGGATCACATGCCAACTGATCAGAAAATTTAAAAACTCAAGTTTCAAGAGACTTTATTAAATATTTCTGAGAGAATGATAAAATTTTTCAAACTATTATTTTTCTTCTTATTTTGTTGGTCTAACTCCCACAAATCGGAACATTTAAGAATTCTATTTATTCAATTTGTTATATTTATCTAATAACTATAATTTACAATATTAACGTCGATATTCTTGCGAAACTTGCGACTGGATAAAAATCGAAATCTCAAAAGAGAATTTAAGGGATCTCACATGATCAGACCGATCTAATTTTTTTAATATTCGATTGATTTTTCACTCTGAGTATTTTTTATAAAATGCCATTATGATACAAAATACAATTTTTCTGATAGATCGAGCACAACTTTCAAAATTTTCAAAATACTTAAAAAATCTTAAGTTATGTGTTGAATATCAACGGATTTTAAGTTTATCAAATGATTTAGAAAGCAAAAGCTAATGGTTTTCGAATGGTATATTGCTGTTTGTATAACTTTAAAACTTTTAAATCTTTCAGTTTTTCTATTACTGGTTTCTATTTCTTAAACATTTTATGAATTTGAAGCTTTCTTTTAAGGAACTTCTGAAAATAGTATAAAATGAATGTTTATTTTCGAATAAAACGCGACTTTGTTTTAAAAAATCCATTAACAATGGACTAAGTTATTAATATTTTTAGAAAAAACAAAATTTTTTTAAAAACAGATTTCTGGATGATGCTTTATATGAGTTGTATGGTCAAAAATGGTCCGACTTTCATAAAATTTGTTGGAAGGATTTGTCTGTATATAAAAGTTATTTATAGTTCATATTATAGTAATAATTGTATTTAAAAGAGAATTATGGACTTCAGGGCCCAAATTATGGCATACGATATCGATCGAAATCTCCATTTAGATTCTATTGAGATTTCGATCGATATCGTATGCCGTAATTGGGCCCCAGGTCAAGTTGGACTAGGATCATATACGGCGTGATAATTTTAAAAATTAGCAGTATCATTAAGACTTCAACAAAACTTATTTTTTATGATTTTTGCAAAAATCGGGGCTTTTCGGTGCTGTTGCCATCAACAGATGTTGCTGGGTGATGTGACAGAGCAACTTATGCTGGATTCCTCAACCCGTTGAGTATCTTTTACTCTTCACGTAGTAGGGCGTAGGGTGATCGACTCGATTTTTCAACCGGTTTTAAAACCAGTTTTTTCTGCTTTACCAGTGTCGGTTTTTTCTTAATGTTGATTTTTCGAATATCGAATAACCCGGTTTTTTTACTTTTTAAAACCCGGTTTCGAATACTTTTATTTGCTTTGTATTCAAAGATTATTTAAATGAAATTTTTAAGTAAATAATAATACAGCCCGTCTAAATTTTAAAAATATTCGAGTCGAGGAACTATCGTATATTTTTCTACAGCTCCTTTGGTTAAACTTTTTTGATTTTCCTAATTAATTAAAAAAATTTATTTGTAAAATTGATAACTGTTTGATAAAATTTTATCAATCTTAAGATTATATTCCAATTACCATAATTAATTTACGGCTGAAATTTTATGGAAGTGTTGGAATGCCTATGCAAATTTCCTAAACAGGGCTTTTAAAATAAGCTAGGATTACATAGTACCTTATGTTTAACAGAAGTGTCCCACTTTTTTCCAAATTTTTTTTATATTAAAGAAATAGTGTAAATCAGACGACTAGATCTAAAGTTATCTTTTAAACTGTTAAAAATCATTTCGGGCCATGTTTTATTAATCAAATTTAAACATAAGCAATAAGTTTTTCAAATTAAAATATATTTGTTTTATTTATAATGAAAAACCGGTTAACCGGTTTTTTCTGAATTTCCGGTAATATCAACCGGTTTTTTTTAAATGTCAACTGTTCGAACTATTCGAAAACCGGTTTTTGGAAAATGTCGAATAATCGATCACCCTAGTAGGGCGCCAGTATAGGTTGGGGAATTTTCAGGTTGACACTTGGTAGTTGCCTGTCATTCCCTAGATGGTTCTTTATGATCTAAAAATGGAACTGATGTAAGTTGGTGAACGATCGGACTTTTTACTTCAGGGAAGTTCTCGGTGCTCTTGCATATTATTTCATGCTACGCGACTTATGGTCGAGGCCTGCCACTCAACGACCCGGGGCATTTATTAACCAGTGATTTCTTTTTTCTTGTTGGGGTTTGCGTTGGGATTGATCGCATGCCTATCATTCCGCAACGGGACTACTATGTCAAGAGATTAGATAGCTCGTGTACTTCAGCAATGTGCTTGTACATGGACCGACACAAACATGTACATAAATTGCCACTTGAGTTCTTAATAGAGGGATTCAGGGGCGCGTGGTAGACCGTCCTAAGTCTACCCAGTGGATGAAAAATACCACCGTGAAATAAAGCGTCAAGGCAGGTGTTCACTTTAATCACTTAGACATTCTAACGGTTGGAAGACTGATACACGGTAAAGCTTATAAATCTAGATAAGTTCGCTGCTGTTGCTTAGACAACAGATACCCTACAAAGGAGTGGGACTAAGCATTGAAAATCAGTGGTTGTGAAGTGTATATGATACGGGATGGATGTTTATCGGGTGTTTTCCTCTATGAGTGTGTCGGATGAATGAGAAGTGTGCTGGGTTGAATGGTGATGGATGTAAGGTATCTTATACAAGTGATACCATTGAATTTTCCTTCCTTGTCCGGGTATTTTCAGTGTACTTTGTTCATACCGGATATACCACAGTGTGTTCTCTGTGAGTAAGTTCTCGGCTTATTTGATGAATTCGTATTTCGGTCTACTAATTACGTTTCTAGGTGCTGTTGCCGACTGCATCCCAGCTGCATGGTTGTAGACGGAAGTAATGTTTTTGCATTTTGGAAGTTAAGCAACGGGGCTGCACGTAAAGCACTGCGATCTCTTGGCCCTATAGTCCCCTTACAAACTTGCTTTCAGAAAATGACTTTAATTCCATAATTTGCTTATAAACACTAACTTCTAAGAGTTATGGCCGTATCCGTAACACAAAATTTTGACAGTGTTTGGGAAATTTCAAAAACATATTCTTATTATACTCGACACCACCAATAATATGACTTTCCGGTATTATTTTTTGTTGGATAGTATAATTTTATAACGATTACGAATTAGGAGTTACTAAAGATCGAGTAAAATTGATATTTCGTTCGATAAAAAATGTGACGATTTCCAGATTTTCACTGAAAAATGGCGGATCTTTGAAAAAACAGGAATTTATAAATAAAATTTTTAAAAGAAAAGTGGAAAAAGAAAAAATGATGGCCAATGGAAATATCAGGATTCACTTAATAGATCATTTTAGATTGTTTAATGTTTTCCTAGAAAAAACACTTGAATTTTCAACAATTGTTTCCCTTATCAGATCTAGTTTTAATTTCAAAATGAATACAATAAACAAAACATCTAGTCAAAAGATATCAATACAATTCGCTCACTGTTTTTTATATCAATTATTTGATATTTTAAAAATTCGCTTTTTTTCTCAACAAAACAAAATCACCGGATGCATTTTGCTTCATTATGACCAGTGCCCTAAGTGAGAGACATGTGCTATTGAAATTGTGAACCATTTGATATGAGAAATAAAAGTAACTATTTGGGATAAATAGTAGATCAAATTAATCCGCTTTAAATGGAACATACAATAAACCCAAATGGGGTTTACAAAAAGAAAAAGAAAATTGTAACGAGCGACTAAAATTAATACGCACAAAAACACACTGACTGGATGCCAGAGCGGAAGGTCCAGTAAACCTTATGTTGTTGATGTTTTAACTATCCATCCCATCCCTACATCAGAACTAAGGGTGCAAACATGCACAAATTATAACGCGTGCCAATAGGAGGGAGGGAATAAATAATCGAATGAATGACTGAATGAATAATAATTGTATGCAAAAATACATCCAGCTGTCTTTTCTACACACACACCACGATTATAATTCCAAACATTTTCAATAAATGTTTTGGGTATTTTTCTTTATTTTTATCAGGTCCATTTAAGAACAAAAGAACTGATGAAAACAAAATAATTTATATGTTTTGCTGTTTTTTAAGCCGACACGATAAAAATCGGAATACTTTTTTATTATTATGTATTTGTTTTATTGTAGAGGATTGCAAATTGAGATTTTGTTAATGTTTGGGTTGTTATAAATATTTGCATACGTTTTGCCCCCTAATGGGCAACTGACCATGAGTGAGTGCTGTTTTGCCTTGTTGTTATGTTGTAGTTAATTGACACATGATTGACATGTCATAGATTTCAATGTTTAGTGAAGTGCAATTAATGCAAATTGACAGTTTCTAATATTTTAGTGCACTATTTTTATTTCCTAGTTGCAATCATTTGTAATAGTGTGCGTATTCAAATGGATTATTGACACATTTATATTGCGAACATTTTATCTTTTCGAGATTTAGTTCTAGTAAAACAGTTTTATTTGCATATGTTAATAACGATAAAATACTAAGATTATTCGTCTAGATAACTTTTTACTAAGCGTTGAAAGTCTAAAAGTCTCATTTGTCTTCAGTTGAAAGTTAAAAGAAACTGAGGCCGATATTCGTCGCAATGTAAATCTAAAAAAAAAAAATAATTGCTCTTTTTTAGGATATTAGGATTTTATTACGTTATTTAGACTATCTATATCGATTTCGAACTTAAATATTTGTCTGACATCAAAATTTAACTCAGGGGCGAAACCTTAACTTCATAAATATAATAATAACAGAACTATAGTCTAGTCTATAGTCTAGTCTATAGTCTAGTCTATAGTCTAGTCTATAGTCTAGTCTATAGTCGAGTCTATAGTCGAGTCTATAGTCTAGTCTATAGTCTTGTCTATAGTCTAGTCTATAGTCTAGTCTATAGTCTAGTCTATAGTCTAGTCTATAGTCTAGTCTATAGTCTTGTCTATAGTCTAGTCTATAGTCTAGTCTATAGTCTAGTCTATAGTCTAGTCTATAGTCTAGTCTATAGTCTAGTCTATAGTCTAGTCTATAGTCTTGTCTATAGTTAGTCTATAGTCTAGTCTATAGTCTAGTCTATAGTCTAGTCTATAGTCTAGTCTATAGTCTAGTCTATAGTCTAGTCTATAGTCTAGTCTATAGTCTAGTCTATAGTCTAGTCTATAGTCTAGTCTATAGTCTAGTCTATAGTCTAGTCTATAGCCTAGTCTATCGTCTAGTCTATAGTCTAGTCTATAGTCTAGTCTATAGTCTAGTCTATAGTCTAGTCTATAGTCTAGTCTATAGTCTAGTCTATAGTCTAGTCTATAGTCTAGTCTATAGTCTAGTCTATAGTCTAGTCTATAGTCTAGTCTATAGTCTAGTCTATAGTCTAGTCTATAGTCTAGTCTATAGTCTAGTCTATAGTCTAGTCTAGTCTAGTCTATAGTCTAGTCTATAGTCTAGTCTATAGTCTAGTCTATAGTCTAGTCTATAGTCTAGTCTATAGTCTAGTCTATAGTCTAGTCTATAGTCTAGTCTATAGTCTAGTCTATAGTCTAGTCTATAGTCTAGTCTATAGTCTAGTCTATAGTCTAGTCTATAGTCTAGTCTATAGTCTAGTCTATAGTCTAGTCTATAGTCTAGTCTATAGTCTAGTCTATAGTCTAGTCTATAGTCTAGTCTATAGTCTAGTCTATAGTCTAGTCTATAGTCTAGTCTATAGTCTAGTCTATAGTCTAGTCTATAGTCTAGTCTAGTCTAGTCTATAGTCTAGTCTAGTCTAGTCTAGTCTAGTCTATAGTCTAGTCTATAGTCTAGTCTATAGTCTAGTCTAGTCTATTTTTACGGTACCGGTATTTTAGGGGTAACAATAGCTTAGCGATAACGGTTGTCAAATAGGTAAATTTTATTTCTCTATTGTTAATTGTTTCTATTAATAGGAGTTCATTTAACATTCGTTTTTGAATTGTGGTTTTAGTTTTGTGCAAAGAATGCACTTTTTTTGAAACTGGGCATTACTTTTGATTGTTGTCTTTGATAGGTGTGCTTCTTCTACTTCTACGTATGGTTGTTGTATTGAATAAACTAACATACTGTGGATGATAAGGCAGTTAATGCTAACAATGCTTTTCTCAAATAAACTAACAAGATAGCGTTAATTTCAAAGTTTCATAGATTTTCTTAAAAGATTTTTAGTTTTTCCTAGTGTTTCTTAACAAAATCAGACTCAAACTAGAGGAACTATATATACAAGTTTCAAATAAAACAAACGTTTTTTTGTAATGATTGATATCAGTTTTTTTTTCTCATTTCAATTTGATAATATAAGCATTTAAAAAATTAATGAAAATTAAAAAAACAATATACAAAGTAATTGAATATTAAATTAATTATATTAAATTTAAATTTTCTTACAATAGCTGGTATGATATAAGATATAGATTATTTATTTGTTGAAAAGAAAACTTAGTAAATTACCAATTAATAATTGAAAAAGTTTTTGGTCTTATTAACAATAAAATAATAATTTCTATTAAATTTTATATCAATTATTTTTAATTTAATATATAAATTATGTATGTATATGTATGTGTTCATTATCATTAATATCAAAATTCTTGTGTATTTTAGTTTATTGAAATTATAGTTTATTTTTGTTTTAATAAATATTAAGCATAAATTATTATGTTTAATGTTTAAAAGGGAAATCATTTAATAACTATGATCTCCCTTTTTGGGTTAATTATATTATTTAATTTATAAATTTATGTATATTATATACAATTTATATTCTATTTATACGTTTATATGTTACCCTATGTATATAGGTATGTATAAACATATGTATGTATTTGTGTACGTTTAGTAAATCAGAATACGATTTTTATGAATGCATGAATGAATTTAAGCATTAAGAGTTACGGCCGCTTTAATATTGTTGATTGTGTGAATAAATACAAGATACAAATGAAAATATATTTGTCAAATAATTTTGCTGATAATATAATTTATAATTTGTTTTGTATAATGATGAACATTAAATATTAATGTTTAATTGTTGCTTTTTAGTTTTGTTTTTAATAAATATTTTGTGTTTCTTTATAATTTTGTTAAATTATATATTAATTTGTATAATTATATAAAATATTTACATATTTATGTGTTTTTAGATAGAAATAAAAAGTTTTTTTTATTTTTTATTTCAATAATAGAAAAGGAAAAACTAGTTTTGAATAATGTTGCATTTAACCACATCGTATTAAACAAAGAATATTTGAACAATTTCTTAGTTTATTTTCGAATTGGTTCCATAAACATGAGATTTTGAACTAGAACTGAACTAGAACTGAACTGAACCAGAACTGAACTAGAACTGAACTAGAACTGAACTAGAACTGAACTTGAACTGAACTAGAACTGAACTAGAACTGAACTAGAACTGAACTAGAACTGAACTAGAAGTGAACTAGAACTGAACTAGAACTGAACTAGAACTGAACTAGAACTGAACTAGAACAGAACTAGAACTGAACTAGAACCGAACTAGAACTGAACTAGAACTGAACTAGAACAGAACTAGAACTGAACTAGAACTGAACTAGAACTGAACTAGAACTGAACTAGAACTGAACTAGAACTGAACTAGAACTGAACTAGAACTGAACTAGAACTGAACTAGAACTGAACTAGAACTGAACTAGAACTGAACTAGAACTGAACTAGAACTGAACTAGAACTGAACTAGAACTGAACTAGAACTGAACACTAGAACTGCACTAGAACTGAACTAGAACTGAACTAGAACTGAACTAGAACTGAACTAGAACTGAACTAGAACTGAACTAGAACTGAACTAGAACTGAACTAGAACTGAACTAGAACGATTCTGGTCTCTGAATTTCCCCATCACTTCAGGTTTTCCAGATATTATGTCTTATATGTTGGTCATATTAGTGACGCTGTATCAGCGCGAAAGCACCTTAATTTATAAAGTTTGTGATTTTATATGTAAGTTCAATCTGTCTACTTTAAAACAAAGGATTGACCTATTTTTATCTTCCCCATTCTTCGAGATATCTTAACAGAAAATTTAAAAATTTCAAAGGGCGATATCTCAACAAATACAAGAGATTGTTTTAGGATTGTTATAAAGAATGCGGAACGTTTTAAAATATCAGAATTTTCATATTTATAGTTGTTTTAAGCTTTAGATTAAGATATCTTGAAGAAGGAAGACGATATAAACCTTAATTTCAACGTTAACAGATTAGGCTTTCAGATGACTTAAGATATTTTATAAAGTGTCTTTGCACTAGTGTAGTGTCTAAAATATGGCCAAAAGCTTTTTTTCAATCTTTAGGATACGATATCTCAAATATCTGATGTGACTGAGAAATTCGGAGGCCGGATTCGATTTTTTTTTGTCTTTGGGCTTAAGACCAAATATTGTGTTATCCTGCCCTAGCAAACAATCGATCATGTGCGTACTATGTTCGAGAATCTTGCTTTGGTGATGTCAATTGACCTGACCACCTCGGAGTTAGGGATTTGACCCCTTTAAACTTTTTCCTGTTGATCAGAATTGATCCACACTGAAATGATATGCTGCAGCGAAGACAGTCCAGTTAGCCATATGAAATAGTGTCCCATAAAAAATGGGATTGAAGTTTCATGCATATCTATATAAATAAAAGAATAATGTTTGTTCGTAATCGATAAACTCCAGCTGTGAGAAATGTTCCGGTAAACTTTTTAATTTATCCTACAGATTGCGTCCAAGTTTTAATTTTCAGTCAATTACACCTAAACCGCTAAACCGATCATTTTGATGGGTACATAGACCTTTACGTGCGGACTCGATTAATTATAGGCCTGCAAAGTAGACCGTCCACCACCATTTGTTAATGGCGGTTCACACAGGCAAACTTTTGTCGAGAAACTTTTTCGTAATTCTCTTTTAAAATTTCCTTAATGTCTACACAGAGAAACTTTTTTCAGCAAAGTTTCCGAGTGCAAGAAACTCTGTACCGCGAGAGAGATAATAGACAAAATCAAAAATTTTGCTGTATGAACCTGATGCTTCTCATTCGTACAAAAACAAATTAATATGTAGTTTGCTGAAACATAAGTTTCTCTGTGTAGACATTAAGAAAACTTTAAAAGAGAATTAAGAAAAAGTTTTTCAACAAAAGTTTCCCTGTGTGAACTGGCACTAGGAAGAGTATATATAATCTGAAACTGTTTTATGAAATGGAATTAAAATTACCGACAGAGAGTGATAAGAGCTTTCAATAGGAGGGTAAATTTGGATGACTTCTTTACGTATTTCGTTGCTTTTAACACTAAGCCTTGGCTTAAGCAAAATATTGGCGGTTGTAGTCTCAAGCAATCTATCAGCATGAAGCAACAGAAACGATATAATTGACAACAACCAGTAGAATATAAGTGCGGGTTCAAACTGAGCATTTTTTTTGATTTTGTATGAGAGAGACTAAAGGGGAATGTTAAATTCTAACTTTTTCTCTCCCACAAATTCAAAAAGTTGTTCGACCACTGATCGGCAAAACAAAATAATTAGCTCTTTAGACTTTTAAAATATTTAAAACATGTTTGAGTTTAAAAAATTTATGAAAACGAGAGAAAAATCTTTGCTGACACCCGATCTAGACCAGTGGCAGTGTCTGCTATTTTTTTGAAAGTTCGTAACGCGAGTTAAACTTTGACAATGATGAGTTAAATGTAACATTATGCAAATTAAAAATATCCTTTTCTTGTATAAATTTTATTTAATATAATTTATAATTAATGTTTCTTTTAATGATGATTCTTACAAACTAAAGCAGTCATTTATTCTCCATTTATTTTTAAGTGTGATTTTTTTTTAAAAAAATACACAAAGTTTAAAGCAAAGAAAAAGAAAAATTTTCAAAAATTTTTAAACCAAAAGAAAAGTAAAATTTAAACCACAAAAAACCCAGTGGCATTTAACTCTATAGGAACTTTCGTAAACAAAAATCAGTCTTCCTTTTTTTCTTTATTAATTGTTACTTGTTGCTGGGTTTAGTAAACGAATTTTGAAAAACTAAACAAAAAGTTAAAACTTAACGAATGGAATGGAAAAAAAAAACTTAAATTATAAAATAAAAAAACGTTTTTTTTTGTTTTTGCATTATTGAGTAAATGTTTTGTGTGGGTTTTTTATTATTTTTTTTCTTTTTTGTTTATTAATTTTTTTTATATAATTATATATATTTTTTTGTAAAAATTGTTTTAATATAAATATATAATCATTTTTTTTAATAATTTTATTTTTATTTATATTTTATTGTATTTATGTATTGATTGATGTATTGTTGTAGTTGGTTGGTTTTATCTTAATATTGAGAAAAAAAAGTAAAAATATAATTTTTAATTAGAATAATCTATATATATAATTTTTGTTGTTTAAGGAAAACTATGTTTACAGTTATAGTTAGTTTAATATAAAGAAGAGGAGAGAGAGAGAGAGGGAGGGTCTTTTTTAACTTATCTCTTTAATTTTTTTAGATATTTTTTTTTTTTGAAGATTATTAGAGATTAGTTATCTGTTTTATAAAGTTGTTGTTTTTATTTTCCTCCTGTTGTTGTTGTTGTTGTGTTTTATTTATATTATAATTTACAAAATTTGCTTAAAACTAATCAGCCTCATGTATAAATTTTTAAAAATTTAATTTTTTTGTTATTTGTTTTTTTTTTTTTAATAATTTGTTTGTTGTGGTTTTTAAGATTAATTGCTATAAATTTACAAATTGTTGTTGTTTAAGTAATTATTACTTAAAAGTGTTTTTGTTAAAGAATTTTGTTTCAAAAAAAGCGAGGATTAGGGAATTTTTAAACAAAAAAAAAAAAATAAATTTCAAAAATAAAAATTTAAAACGGTGGGTTTTTGATAAAAAATTAAAAAAAAGAAGTTTTGAAATAATAATTATTTAAAAAAAATCCTTGGTAATTTTTAAGAATTTGGGGAAGAAATTTTTAAAATTAAATTTAACTTAAATAATAATTATATTTAGGTTTTTTTATATAGTTTCTATAAATACTGCTTAAATGTGTTTTTTTTTTCTTTTATCAAAACTATTTACACGACATAATATGAATAATTTATTTAATTTTAATTAATGCTTAATTATATATAATTAATAATAATATTAAATATTATTTAATTATTAAGTTTTCTAAATTTAAATTGTTATTTTTATAATTTTTTTTTTGAAAAAACATAATTCTTTGCAATAATATTTTCCCAAAAATGTCACCTGTTTTATTTGGCCACTGAAAACTGCTTAACAATTCTTTAAAATTGTCAAAAATCATTATGATCTTCACTCTCTTTTGTCTAAATCATTTTGTAAATGAATTGAATTTTGTTTTTTAAAGAGAAAAAGTCTTAATGGTTTCCCTGTAGACAAATAAAACCAGGTTTAAAAGCACCGATTTTCAGCTACGATTTAGTATTTTTTTTTTTAATTCTACTAATAACACTACACATTTATTATATGTATATAAATATTTTCAAAAAAAAAAAATCTACAATTAATTACTAATTTTTATGATTATACACACTTAGAGAAAAAAATAAGTAAAGTAAATACCATAACTAACTGTTTCAAAATTGTAAAGAAAAACACTTGGCGGCAATTGTTAAAAATATTTACATTTAAATCTGTTAATTTTAAACAAAAAAAAAACCTATTGTTTCTAGCCTTGTGTCTGTCTGTCCATATTGATTTTTTTTTATAAAATTTTTACATTTTTTTACAAATACTTTTCTATTAATTTGTGTGTTGAAATAAAAAATTTACTAAAAATTTTATAAAAATCTAATGAAATAAGGCAACTTTTATGTAATTTCCATCTAATTTGTTTTTTGTTTTTCTATAACGATTTTTACAATTTTTTTCTTTTTTTTAATTACAAACTACTATTTTTTATTAAATGCACTTTTAATGACGCTGTCGTAGAGTAATGTTTAGACATTTTTCCTTATTATTTTTTTTTGATTTATAATTTAGTTTAAATGAATTAATTATAATTGTTTAATTGAAATTATCTTTACATACTAATATATGCAAGAATATAAGTTATACAATATATTTTTTTCCATAAAAAGAAAAGAAATTAATTTATAACTCCTCAACTTAAAAGTTGTTTTAAAACAACTTTAAGCCTAAACAGAGCTTTTTAAAATTTTGTTTTTTTTTTTTAATAATTGGCTGCCAATTGTTGAGATCGTTTTTCTTTTGTTCAGTTATAATTTTGCTATAAATTCCTTTATAAGTTCAAAATTCCATGTTTAATACAAAATAAGCTTAATTTACTTTTTGTTTCTTTAATAATACCGACAATTTTTTGTTTAATTATTGCACTCATTTTATGGTTGTTGATTTTGTGTGGTTCCATAGGAAAAAACAAAAAAGCTTTTCCTAAAGCTGTGGTTAAGACAAGCCTAAGCATTACATTACATAAGAAGCTTTCTTTTTGCCTAGTTGCTTGTTGGCATAGTTTACAACACTTAAGCACTCAGAGAGAGAGAGAGAGTGAGAGAGAGGTTGATCTATTGAGCTTTCAACTGCTAAGTTGTTTTATAATTTACGTACACTCTATGATCATGGGTTGATTTGATTCTATGACAGAGGGTCGGGAATCTTGTGGTGGACCCAAGGGATGTTGTGAGGCTGCATGGGCAGCAGCTGCAGCGGCTGCTGCTGCATGTGCTGCCGCCGCTGCTGCTACATGGGCATGGGACATATTGTTGGGTCCTGTGGGGCCAGAATCATGGTTATTGTTTGGCATCATGTGTAGCTGGGGTTTAACTTTGAGTGATTGATGTTGTAGTAAATGTTGTTGGTGTGGATGTAGAAGTTGTTGTTGCTGCTGATGGGTATGTTGTTGGTGCTGGTGTTGATGCTGATGTTGATGGATTTGGTTGGCAGTTGTGAGCAACATGGTGGCAGCCGCAGCCGAGGAGGGAGGTGGCAAATGTTGATGCAGCATAGGAACGTGTTGCTGTTGCATGTGACTATGCGTTTGTTGTGACGAATGGCCCATGCCGCGTCCTGGGTTCAAATGTTCGGCATGGCGCAAATGTGGATGTATATGCTGTTGTATTTGTTCGAATGCTTCTCTAGAATCTGGTTCAGGATGGTCCTTGTCTATAAATAAACAAAAATGCATACAAAATTAGTTTAAAAACAAAATCAGGAAATTTATATTCTAGAAAGTTCTTTCTTTCAAACCCCTCAAAACTTACCTAAACATTCCGAAGTTGCTGCTGCCGCCATAGCCAATTCTTCTTCTAAATTATTGGGCTTGCAACTGGTCGTCTTCCAATGCGTACGTAAACCTGATGCACTTATATATTTCTTATCACAACCTTGACACACATACGGCCGATCATTGGTATGCAAACGTTTGTGCAATTTCAAATGCACAAACTGTGTAAACTTTTGCGGACATAAATCGCAAGCGTATGGCTTTTGACCGCTGTGTAAGCGTAAATGAGTCTTCAAATTCGATGTTGATGAGAAACGTTTCTTGCAAATATCGCACTGGTGAGGTTTTTCACCCGTATGCACCAGATGATGTTTCTGCAAGTGGGCCAATTGGGTGAAACTCTTGGTACAGACATTACATTTGAAGGGTCTTTCACCAGAATGAGTACGTAGATGTACCTTTAAATTGCTTAATTGGCCGAAAGTTTTACAGCAAACATTGCATTCGTAATGCATTTTACCATCTTTCTTTTTGAGCGGATAGGGTAAGGAGCGATAGCCGCGGGAAGCCAAGGAGTTGGGACTCAAAGGACTGCCACTGCGTGGACAAGAGTTGCCATCCGGACTGAGGCTGCTGGGTGGTGAAATGCGCAAAGGGGATAGTCTCTGTAGGGGAGTGAGGGGCTGCATTAGGGGATGATTTAGCATTTGTGTACTGCCTTGCAGTAGATGCAAGTTTTGATTGGAACCACTGGAGGAATGCGATTGTCTGTCGAAGGGGGATTGAGCACTGTGGGGTGGTGAGTGGAAAGTGGAGGTGGGTGCATGTAAAACGCTCACTGATTGTCCATTTAAACTGCTGTTGGAATAAGAGGAGTAGGTGGAATAAGGCGGTGTATGTTGACCATCATTGACATAGGCGCCATGCACACCATTTGGTGAGAATAAAACATGATGCTGTTGTAGAGAAGGTGGTGGTGGAGAGCAGAGATCTTTCTTACATGTGGTAGAGTTTAGGTGTAATTCAGCTTCGTTGTCGTGTGCATTATGCTCTGCCACCATGTTGGAACTAGAATCGGGGCTAACAGCATTGCCATAGCGATGAGACTTCTTGTAAGAATAAGCCATTTCAGTGGGTGACGAAGGGGGAGGTGTGGCGGAGTTAGCTTGACGGCATGCCACTACCACAGCAGCGGCGGCAGCTGCCGTTTCCAAACGATGCTGATGTTGACCAGTCAGTATTGTTTCCAAAATGCTAGAGGGAGGTGTATAACGTATGTAGCCTTGACCAGCAGGTGGTGGAGAGCTGGATTCGGCTTCATAGTAGGGTTTAGTTAAAGGCACTATTGTGCGCTTTTGGCTGCTTTCCAATACAATAACTGTACTTGAGGCTGGTTGTGTGGTGGTGGCAGTAGTTTCATCATTAACACTTCTCGACGAACGAAAATCTACATCCATCATTTCATCGATTTGTGTGGAGGAGGTGCAATCCGTACGATTCTCATCCTCACTTGAGCTGGCCGCAATGTGCAAATCATCCTGTTTGATAGATGAGATATTGGTGTTAGTGATGGTGGTGGTGGCATTGTTTGCTTCAGTCTTGGTACTATTCTTAAATTCATATTTTAGAGGCATTTTCACTTTGAACTTTCTATATTCATTTTTGCAGCATTCACCTGCTGAGACTGCGGCCGTTACATTCGCCGAGGGCACCGATGTAACTGTACTGCAGGGTTTTTGGGAATGGGCAATAACGGTTTCTTTGGGAGCAATGGCTTTCTTAGAACAATCTAAAACATAATTGTGTTCACTCTCGGTATCACTATCATCACCGCCCGAAGGCGTTAGACGATCTTCATGATACTCGTTGCTGTGATAGCCCTCATCGGAACGTACCGAACGTACGCTACCATCATTTGGCGTCAGCTGGTGTTCGTATTGGGCTTCTTTGTGCGAAATGGGAGAACTTCCCACATCTTTGTGGTCCTTTTGATTAACGCACTCTTGGTCCATGGCTAGGTGATGATGATCCTGTACAATGACCGAGGTAGGTTCTTGTTTCAGATGTAAAACACTTTGATGAGGCTGATGTAGCGTTGAGTGTCTGATCAGCGTTCTTGACTGATGACCAGACTGATGGCTGTGTTGGATATGCGGGTGTGTGTTTTGTGTTTGATTGACATTAGGTGGGGAGGGACTAAGAGTGGGAGAACGCCTATCATTGCGTGCACCCGAAGACAAGGGAGGTGGTAAATGAAGGCCCATTACATAGGTAATATGATTGTAGGCAACTTCTGGCGGAATTTCAGGGGCGGGCATATCATAAGGCGAACAGGCTCTCTTCTTGACACACACATATTCCTCTTCTGTTTCGGGTTCATGTTCCTCCTCTGCCTCCATCTCACCTTCTTCATCCTCATCGGCCACCTCTTTACAGGCACCAAATAAAGTACGTTCAGGGTCCACATCATAACCCAAACGTTTGGCGAAATCCTTACAATACCACACCATTAATTCTTCATTGGGCATGATATCGCGTGTGGTATAAAAATAGATGTTCTCCTGATGCTGGCAAGCCACCAAGTTCATGGTGTCCAGACTATAGGCCGAAGCCACATAACGCATCCAATTCGACTGTGAACGATCGGAGCCATCCAAATAATAATAATCATCATCTTTGAATATCTGTGAAGAGACAAGAGTAAACAAATTCTAAATTTAGTTTTAAGAAATTTCGAACAACAACAAAAATAACTTTGACACCGAACATTTCAAAATCTACTACAAATCATACAAAAATTAGAATTGAAAATTTGACCTCCAAGTCCAGGCATTACAGTCAGTTCCTAAGAAGACTGCTGCTTGTAGTCGGGAGGTTGCTGAGGCATACGCACGCAAAAATATACAAATATAAGTAAATTACACCAATAGTAGTAGTAGTAGTTTTACTTGGTTAGTAGTAAGTTGATTAGTTTAGATGGTTAGTTACTAGCAAATGTTACAACATACAAAGGAGTAAGGATAGTGTTAATTAGAGAAAAATACACAGATTAACAGAATTTTTGACAGTTATACACAGAGAGTAGATAGATAATAGGAAGGAAAGCTGTTTGTAGTAAAACAAATAAAAAGTTAAAGAAAAAAATAAAAACCAAATAAAAAATTAGTACCTTTATATTCCCGTATGTTATATGGCGTGTTCCCTGCACCTGATTGATGGTTGATTTTTTTAGATTTTTGTTTTAGGTTTTTTTTTAGTATTTTGTAATAGTTTTTATTTTTTTTTTTTTTGAGTTTTAGAGAGTTTTTGTGTAAGGGTCACATGAAATTAAAAAAAAAGAAAAAGTTTGGTTTTGTTGGGTTAATTTAAGTTTTGATGATGAGGTTTTTGATTTTGTTAGAAAAAATTTGATGATGGTTTGATGAGATTGACAGACAAATTACACTAGTGTTAAAGGGTTTACATAAAAGGGTTTGTTAGCAATAATATAGTTTATTGATGTTAGCACTCTCTCAGTTAAGGGCAATGGATAGATGGATAGTTTAAGCCGACAGCGAGAGAGAGAGAGAGTAGAAAAAAACGTATAAACTTGTATAAAATTAAAAATTTTTAGCTTACCCGCCAAAAGTAACGCGCCGTATTTGAATCGTTGGGATAATGAGGAGTTGGTACACCTTCAAAGGGACCAAAACGGGTACCACGTGGTATAACACCAGTACTCCAAATTCCTTCAGTCTAGTAATAATAAAAATAAAGAAATGATTAAGAAGTTTTATTAATTTGTGTTAAAATTTTTTATTACCTTAACATTTGGTGATGAAAAAACCATCGATGGTTTAAGTGTCAAACTGCGTGGCAGTGTTTTATCGGCTCTATTGCTAACGCCACGCTCACACTGTACATCGGGTACTATGTAAACGGCCAGGCGTTCAAAGTCTTCCTCTCTCATGCGGGTTACATCATAGTCCCGACTGCCATCTGGCGAGGGACTGCGTGCTGTTGTTGGCGGATTCATATCACTGGCTTGATGTGATTTCTGTTTTATTGTTGATGCTAAACTGCTGCTATTAATGCTGGACACTTGCATGTTGACGTCTAATTGTTGTTGTTGTTGTTGCTGTTGTGTTTCTATTTTTGTTTGAGATTGTGTGGCTACATTCATTTTGTTTTTTGTTTTTTCTTTTCTAATACATTAAAAAAATTGGTCCTTGCTGGAATTTTATTTTTGAAAATTTCCTTCCGTTTTCTTTTGTTTAGTGTTTAACGAAATCTTTAAATCTAAATGATTTATGTTGGTGTTGGTTTTGTTGGTTTGGTTTTTATTTTGGGTTGCTGATGTTATGTTGTTGATTTTGAAACTGCAAGTGAAAAACCGAAGAAAACTTTAATTAATTACAAATTTTACAAGGAAAATAAACATTTATTAAGTTCAATAAGTTTAAGTATTTATAGCCTTTTTTTCAGCTGACCTAAAGTTCAAGGTTAATATCGTTTGTATGCGCCTCGCCTTGACTTTGTGTTACATTTTATCAACCACAACATTTAATATACGTTTTCTACTTTTTGTGTCTGTGTGTGTGTATGTGTAATATATTTTGGATTGGCCTGCTGTAGCAAAAAAAGTATTTAAGAATTATTAAAAACTATTTTTGTTGTTGTTGTTGTTGTTGCATTTAGTATAACTAATTGCATACAATTGTTGCTGAATGTGTTGTTTCTATGATTGCTAGTCTATGAGTGGATCTGGTACGACGACATCCACCAACTTATCACCCCCACCATTGAACATTTGTAATAATGAATTTAGAACGATAAAAATACAGAGAAAAAAAAGTGCAAATAAACGAAAAGAATATAATGAATGTATATTGCAAAAGCAAATGAAATGCATGTCATAGAAATTCACTTTTACTTTAATTCGTTATAGTGTGTTGCGTCGTTCCTGACCGTCGTCTGGAGGTTAAACCCTTTACTCCCCGCTAGAGACCCCCTTTTGCTCTTCCTTTTACTTCTAGAGCACATATATAAATAGTTTCTTATTGTAACGGTAGTAGTGGCTAATATTTGCACTCACTACTAGTACTGAAAAGTAGTAGTGTGTGATGCTTTCGTCAGTTAGTTTAAATATTTGCTCAATTTCTTTTTGAGTAAGAGAGAGAGAGAGGAAAACATTTTTCTATTAGATGACTTGAGTTCTTTGATAAAAAAGCTTTTTGGTTATTTTTACTTATATAGTGACTCCTTAAGTTTTGAGAAAACAGCCTTTTGAAGGCTACATTTTAATTGAAATTTGTTGCTGTTTTTCTAGTTAGTTGTTGTTGTTGTATGCGGAAGCTTATTAGTTAAATTATTATCTTATCAATTAATGATTTTAATTCTTATCAATTTGTAAATAATATAAAATTTATATTATTTAAAGAACAAAGAGATTCCTTTTTGTTAATAAAACTCACCTTTTTAAAAACTTAAAAAACACTTGAAAACTACTCGGTTTTGGTACAAATTTTAAAATTATGCCGTAAATTCTTTTAAATTTAAAAACAAGTTTTGTTTTAACAAAAAATTACGAAAATATTTAAAAAAAAAATTAAAAAACTATATATAAACTTTCTACATTTACAAGTTTTCGTTATATAGTGTCTAATGATACTACTAAACTCATGGTGCTCTTTTTGCACCCTTACTTTAGCATTACAAATTGCACTCTGTTCTGGATGCACTCAGTTTAAGAACTTTTTTCCATAATTTTTTTTTTGTTTTTGATAACTACACAAACTTTTGTAAAAATTTCTATGAAATTATTCCAAACAAAGTGCTTTTGCTCTCATACCAACACTAACTCACTCATACATTTATAAACATATAAATAAATACGGAAATCCAAAATGCCGTAGATTTTCATATTTTTGTTTTTTTTTTATATATATACACACACACTACTGACCCATATAGAGGAATATTTTTTAAACTCAAAAATAATAAAATTGCAACTAACGCGCACTCATGCATTTCTGCTCAGAGATGTAAAGTTTAGTGTTGTGGTAAATGCAAGTGAAAAATGTTGGAAACAAGAAAAATAAAGCATAATAATGCTTAAAAGCTTTCTATATAACGAACAAAGTTAACATATAATTGCTTAGTTAAGGACATAAAGTTTCGTTAAGTTTTTTTCTTAATTTCCTTAAATATAAAATTTTGCTATTTTTAATTAATATCAGTTTAAAGTTTTTAAATTGCCAATAACAGTTTTTAAGAAATGCTTTAGTTTAAAAAATAAACTTTCGTTAAGTTTTTTTTTAAACTTTCGTTAAATTAAAAACTTGTGTATTTTAGAATAACATATAACACAAGCTTTTGTAATACATTTAAAAGTTTTTTAAAAAAGCTTTATTAAAGAAAATAAAGTTTCGTTAAGTTTATAAAACTTTCGTTAAGTAGGATTTTTATCTGCAGTTAACTAAAATCTTAATTAAGCTTTTAAAATATAGAAAAAAAATTTGAAAATATTACTTAACCAAGAAAATAACGTTTCGTTAAGTTTAAAAAACTTTCGTTAAGTAAGTTTTTTTTCTGTAGTGATGTCATATTTTATTTAAGCTTTTAGAATTTACAAAAGATATTCTTGATATGTTATTAAATAGCAAAAATAAAGTTTCGTTAAGTTGACAAAGCTTTCGTTAAGTATATTTTTTTTTTAAGATAATTAATAATTTCTATATGATATCGAAATATAAAAAAAAAACTTTAAAAATTAACATAATATAAGAAAAAGCTTTATAAGTTCAAAAAGCTTTCTTTGTGTTAATTTTAATAAAATTTAAAAAATATATATTAAATTGAAAATAACTTTCTTTTAGATTTTCACAAAAAGCTTTCAGTTTTCCAACTCTGTTTTATGAGCACTTATCCCCCCTGTTAGAACATGTTAAAAAAACCATGTAAGAGAGTAAAAATTTTAAATAAATATAAAAGTATGCGTGTAACTAAAAAAGTATAACTGAGTGTGTGTGTGTATAATTAAAAAATGAGTGAGTTTTATGAGTAGATTTTTTTGCTCTATAGGGTTGCAATTCTGTTTTACAATGCAAATATTAGCTTTTGTTCCTCTTCCGTGTTAAAAAATAAACTTAAATAAAAAAGCTTTTCCAAAGTAATTTATTTCGAAAACTTTAGATTATTCAAAAAATCCTGTTAAACACACATGACAAAAAATTTGTCAATGCTAATGCTTGACCTTGGTTAAAGTATTTAAAAAAAAAATGCCGGTTGAAATCTATAAAAAAAGCTCACCTGTAGGTTTTGTTAAAATATAAATTTGATAAAAAAATCCTTTGTAAGTTGAAGAATGTTTGTTAAGGCAGTGTTGGTTTATTAAAATTGTTTTTTTTTTAACTCTTACATAAAAATAGTTTTGTTTTTTTCTTTAAATTGTTTTTATAAAAAATTTAGTATTTCTTATTTTTTTTTAAATTTCAATTTTATTATCAGACAAAATAAATAAAATATAAATATTGTCTTTTTCTATTAACAGTTTATTGTACACTTTCAAGTTCAATAAAAAGAAAGAAGAAATGTTGATGAAATGTTTTCCGACGCACCGATTAGAATACAATACTAAACGAAACATAACCGACCGAGCCACTTGCAAAAACATTCTAAGTGCCAAAACATGCGGAAAACTGCGAAAGCGCGAAAATTTTTAACTACATAATAAAAACTATTCGGTAAAATGTAAAATAAAAAAAAATAAATAATAAAAAGAAATAATAATAGTTGTGGCGCTGATAGTTGTTCAAGTATTAGTAGTGGTGGTGATTGATAGTGATCGCGTCCCTGTATTAGTTAGAAATACGAAAAAATATAAAGCACATAATTTGTTGGTGGTGTAGGTTATGATTTAGTATTAATTTTTTTTTTTTTTTGATTAAAGAAGTTTTACAAGAAGGGTTAAATAATTAATAATTTTCTGATATTTGGTTATTTTTATCTCGCTCAATGCTTCCTATATATGTTGGCACTTAATTTTATTTATATATTTTGGTTGTTATTTTTGAATGGCGCCATTTTGTCACATTTTATTTAATTTCTAAAATTTACATTTACTCTTACATAGATACAAATTTATACTTTTAATTTTAATCATTTATGTGTAAATTTTCTTTTTTGAACAACTAGGAAGTGAAAAAATGAGAAATTTACGATTTTTTTTTTCAATTTCAAAAAAATATCGTCGTCTACTCAATTAAATGAAAACGAATTATAATTGTAATAAAAATAAAACAATTTCAATTGCAAGAAGCAAAAAAAAGAATGCTGCGACACAATTTATAAGTTTGGTTATCATCGTTTTCATTTCCCTCATTATTATCTTAGAACATCATTATCGTCATCATCTTGTTGTGCAAAATTTATCAATTGGCCTCTATTAAATAATGTCTGTACTTTATGGACTTTCTATGTTTTGGGGATGTTGGACTTATCATATCAGAATAATCCTTTAGAAAATTTTAAGATTAGGCAAGAGCATTAAGTTTCTTTTATTTATGTTTATTTTAAACCGAAAAATTTAGATTTTTAACTTTAAATTTAAAAACTTTCGAAAGCTTCCTAAAGCTTTCAGTAGAGCTTTCCAAATACATCCAGCAGTCTTTACAATTTCTATTAAAACTCTTCTAAAAGCTTGAGTTATGATCTTTATCTAAAGGAAGCGAAAGCTTCTCTATGTTATCCATAAAAGCTTTTAGCTTTGAACCAAATTTTGAAGCTTTTAAAGAGCTTTAAACTTAAATTTCTAAATTATTTCTTTTTCAAGTTTTAGGAAGCTTTTTAAAGACATATCGCTAAAGTTCTTATATAAAGCTTTTAAAGAAGGCTCTATTGAGTTTTGAGTAAATGATGGTTTTACATTAACAACATTAAAAAAAATCAATATAAAATATTTGGGAAAGTTATAAAAATAATATAAATATTTAAAGCTTTCACTTTAAGCTTTAAAATGCTAATATTAGTAAGCTTTTAAGCTTTAAAGTTATGACTGAATCTGTAAGTATTTATAAAAGCTGGAGTTATGACCTTTATCTAAAAGGAGCGAAAACTTTTCTATGTTATCCTTAAAAGCTTTTGGCTTTCAACCAAATGTTTAAGCTTTTAAAAAGCATTAAACTTAAATTTCCGAATTTTGTCTTTTTCAAGTAGCTTTATGAAGGCATTTCGCTAAAGTTCTTAAATGAAGCTTTTAAAGAAGACTCTATTGAGTTTTGAGTAAATGATGGTTTAAAAAAATCAGCTTTAAAATGCTAATATTTGTAAGCTTTTAAGCTGCAAAGTTATGGCTGAATCTGTAAGCATTAAACTGAGATTCTGTTAAGATTTCGGCTACAAAAAGCTTTTTAACTTAAAAGCTTTTATAACTTTAGAGCTTTAATGTTAAAGCAACTAAGTAAAATAATTAAAATATTAAAGAACGTTTTATTTTTTTAAATTATTGCAAAATTAAAAACTATTTAAAAAGGTTAACTTTTTTATGTGTAAAACTAAAAAGCTTTTAACAGAAACTTTTGAGTTATGGACTTTTAGAATTTATGATTTCCTTAAAACTGTTAAATTTTAAAAAATATTTAAATTTTCTTGTTATTTTCTTATGAATTCCCCCCTACGAACAGATTCTTATTTAATTGTAGTACAAAAATTTGAAGGACATTTGCTAGCGTAGGGGTGTGTATGTAAGCGAATGTGTCTGTGTATTTCAATTATTTTATTATATATGTTTTCAAGCGATAAGAAATTGCGAAATGTGTGTACAAATTGTAATCGTATAATTACACATAAACAGACATTCAACTTGAAAATGTGCACTCACCTTTACAGGAAGAGTACTTTGTTTTTCAAATATCAAATAAAATCATAATAAAGATTATTTATAAAGCTTTTTTATTAAATGTTACAAAAGCATTAATTAGCCAAATAGGTTAAGTTGCTAAAAAAACAATAGTTTTCTAAAACTATTAATTAAACTATTTCAAAGTTTTAAAAAAATTCTTTTAATAAAATTAGTTTGTCTTTTATACTACAACTAAGTACTCTTTTAATTGCAATTTCATTAATTATGTATTCATTTCTATTCTCTATTTATTTGTTAGTCACTTTGAACCCACTGTAGTGTAAACCTTTTGAGTAGCCATTGTGCATACATTTGACGACGAGTATGTGTATAAAAATTTTTTTTATTTATTTTTATATTTTTGCATTTTGCTTCAAGGTCATGATGCGCTTTGCTTTTATTGTTCCTCATATAGTTTTGTTAGTTGTTGTTGTTTTTGTAGTATTATTTATATTTTATATGTATATAGTTTTTTGAATTTGTTTATCATTTACACTCAATGCATTAGAGCTAGCAGCTACTATTGCAACTAAATAACTGACTAACTACGGCGACGTTTACGTTACATGTTGTTGTAGTTGTTGTTGATGATGATGTGTATTAATTTTTTCCTGGTTCTCAAGTGACTGTCTATCAAAGCAAAAAGATTGAAAATATGAACGCAAATATCTTAATTTTTTCGTTTTTGAAAATATAAATCATACGCACTGTGGTCTATTAGCACATAAATTTCTAAAAATTTTTTGTTATTATTTAGTACAGTTTTTATTTAAATTTTTTTTTCAGATATTTGTTTGTTTTTGTTAAAAGATGTACATTTATAATTTATAGTTTTTTTTATTTGCTTTACAATTTGTTGCAGTCTAGCTAAAACTACATGTTTAAGACAAATATTTTAAGTTTCATAGATGATTAGCAGCGTTAAATAAACGTTTTATACTTAATTATTGTTTCTTAATCCAATCTTGTAATTATACTAAACCCAGCAAAGTTACACCTATCCCACGTATAACCTAGCAAATCTTGCAACTTCTTTCTTTCTATATGAATTTAGCAACATTATCTAATGTTACTCTTGTAATAATACCAACCCTGGTATTTCTAGACATTTTCCTAAAGTAGCGACCTCTATAAATTCGTTTAAGACCTCCTCGTAAACTTTTACTTGTTTTCATTTCAAAAGGAAAATGCGTGCCAAGTGCAAGTGCAAAACCACATTTAGCAGCAGCAGTAACAACAACAACAACAATAAAATACAAACAAATATAAATGCATGGCATATATGCAATTTCGTTGCATATAAATACGAAAATACAATAATAATAATAAAACGCTTTCAGACTCATTTGTGGCTAATTATAAATAAAAAAAAAATTACTCTCGCCATTTAAACATTAAGAAGAACATAAAGAGAACATTTTCATTGAGGGGGTGAACGATGCTGCCGGCCACTAGTTAGACATTATTGATCAGTCACAAAACCGAAAAAAACTAAAACATACACCAAAATAACCGACAAAAAATTTGCGTTTTTAGTTGATGCGAAGATTCTATATAAATATTTACCGCCCTCTTTTCGGCTTTAGAGGTACTTGTACAATTGTGTAAATAGTTTTTTTTTTTTTTGTGAAATACTACTTACACAGTTTATTTATGTATTTTAGTATGTGTATATGTGTTTTATTTTGCTGCTGTCTAAGTATACTATAACTATAAAAATGTTGATGCAATCGAAACCAGGAAATACATTAAATCAGAAAAAACAGCGCAACAGTAGAAAAATTAAAACATACATAATTTTTATTGTTAAGGGTTTTTGTACTTAATTTTTAAAAATTTTTAAGATTTTTGTTTAGATAAAAAACCTAATAATTAATAACTATAGTTTAGAAGTTTAAAACTAATAGCTTAAGATAAGCTATTAGTTAGCTTTAAAAGCTTTTGTTGTTTAATTAGTTTTTGCCACGCCCTCTATGTTTTAAAATAACAATAAATCCAATTGGAAAAGCTTTAAAAGCTTTTTTACTCAAGCTTAAGATAAGCTATTAGTTAGCTTTAAAAGCTTTTGTTTTGTAATTAGTTTTTGCCACGCCCTCAATGTTTTAAAATAATAGTAAATTCAATAGGAAAAGCTTTAAAAGCTTTTTTACTCAAAGCAGCTTTTACCATGCCTCTTCAGAGTCCAGCAACTTATCTACTAATAATAAATCCAATAGGAAAAGCTTTAAAAGCTTTTTTACTTGAAGCAGCTTTTACCACCCCTCTTCAGAGTCCAGCAACTTATCTGCTACAGCTTAAGATAAGCTATTAGTTAGCTTTAAAAGCTTTTGTTGTTTAATTAGTTTTTGCCACGCCCTCAATGTTTTAAATTAATAATTAACGCAAGTAAAAGCTTTTTTACTTAAAGCAGCTTTCTATCCGCAACAGTTTTACTGCATTACTAAGGTTGCAAATCTCTCTTTTACTCATAAACTTTTTGCAATATATTTTATTTTGTATGCTTTGCTTGTTTCCTAACCAACCTTTTAAATAATTCAGCTTTTATTGCTCTAGCTTATTTAAGCTTTTTGATGTAAGAGCCTTTCCTTTTTTTATTTTGTATGCTTATATTATTTCCTAAAATTTAGTTTAAACTCCCCGAAATCTTATAGTTTTGCTTTTCGTTTTGCAATTAAGAAGCAAAACTTTTATTATAAAGCTTTTGAAAAGCTTTTATGTGAAAATTTCTCATAATTCGATCATTATTTACTTTCTTTTATTTGGATTCTATCTTTTTTACTTAATTTTAAAAATGTTGATACCTTTTTAAAATGTTCCATTAGGACCCACTACTAAGACCTATTTCATGACTAAAATAATAACATAGAAAGCTTTTTCATAGTAGACATTATGATTACTTCGTAAAAGTTCAAGAGAAGTATTTTTTATTAAAACATGCTTAACTTTGGAATGTGTGAATTTTCATAATTTTAGTGTCTTAAAAGGCTGTAATGTGGTACTTTAAGCTTTTAGCAATATCAGCGCATATCCTAATAAAATAACATAAAACAATATGATTAAAGACTTGAGAAGAGTTCGACTTAAAATTTTTTACAAATTCTTCCCAATATTATAATAATTTTTATGCAATTTTTGATTTTCTTCTTATTTCTTTTAGAAACATACATATTTTCATAAAGGATCTAAACTAAAAGCTTTACTCAATCTCTAAGATTTAAAATATACTCTCCAATATCACTATGTTGTCCTCTCCGGCTTTTAATTTCGCTAAACAAATAGATGATAAACTCTTAGACCTGGTAAGTAATATATATTTTTCTAATGTTATCTTTATTTTACATTATATACACTAACTATTTGTGTAACTAACTCGCTCAATTACTCACTTCCACGCTCTTACGCTTACTCACTCCCTAAAGCAAATTTATTTTTATACAAACTACACACACACATACCTACATAAAACGACAAAACGTCAGTAAGTGTGTCAAACGTACCGACTAAATGCATTTATCTCAACCGCAGTAAGTCTATGCAAACAATCGGAAAAAAAAGCTTTAGAAAAAAATATATACAATTGATAACAAGCTTTCAAGGCCAACAATTCTAATGCACTCTGTTTTTGTGTTGCTGTTGTTGTTATTGTTGTTTTGATGAGTATAAATTGCAAAGCACAAAAAAATAATTAATAATAGGGAAAAAAACAAAAACTAATAAAAACAGAAATTTTAGATAGTGCTGGGGTATTTTTTATAGTTAATTATACATTTTTTGTTGTTTGTTTTTAAGGCCCTTTCACTTCTAAAAAAACAAAAAAAAAAAAAACTTTCAATTGTTTCTAGCTTTATGACGCAGCCCTTAGTTAAACCCTACTAGCCCTGCTAACACCCCTGTTAGCTTTGTTTCCAGTGCTGCAGTTTTTAATTTTTCTTTATTTGACTTTTGTTAATGTTAGTGATGATCAGTTGTTTTTTGTTTTTATAATTTCTTTTTGAAATTAAATATATTGAGTTGCAGTTGTTGTTGTGCTGTGTTTGTTTTTAATTGACCTTGAATGCAGTTTATTTTGTTGTTGTTGCTGTTGTTGTCGTTGCATTTTATTTTGTTTCCTTCTCTGTGAATGAATGAGTGAGTGTTATTTAACACTTTTTTGCCATGTATTTCATATTGTTATTGTTGTTGCTGGTAATCTTTCTTTATTATTTTGTTTGTTGTTGTTGTCGTTTTAAATTGCAGCTACTGCTGCTTACTGCCTGCCACTGTGGCACGGCTGTTGTTACTTCTCAGCCAGTTAGTTAGTTAAAGGTATCATTGCACTTTAACCTTGAAACGTTGCAATTGTAAACTTTACATTGCGCCTGTGTTAAGAGAATGTTTTTCATTTCTTTTTTTACCAGAGAGAGAGAGAGTGAGAGATAATTTAGCTTTTACTTGTCATTTATTAATATTGCTGTAAAGAGCATAAAATTTCTTTTGTCGCAAATATATTAAGAGAAAAAATAACCATTTAATTATTTCTTTTATATAGTCATCTATAGAAAATCATAGAAAGTTGGGTGGTCCGGGTGTTGATGATGTGAGTTTTTGTTTTGTTGTTGCTGTAGTGATGTGTAAGGATGTGACGATGTTGATGGTTTTTGATGTCGTTTATATTCTCATATGTTTGTTGTTATTGTCACTTTCGATTGTGTGTTTTGTTCAAGTAGACATTATATTTATGCGTTTTACTTATACACATGCAAATTTATTCACATACACACACACGTTTTTTTTTTTTCAGGTGCTTTATGCTCAAATTAATTTATATGTAGAGAAAAATCCTTAAAGTATTTTGGCTTATCTAAGCCTTGGAGTGGAACTACTCTTATTCAAAAATTAAGTTGTGTTTGAATGTGAAATTTTACTTTTAGTTTTTTTGACTTTTTAATAGATATTTTTGAACTTTATTTTCAGAAATTATTAAATAAACGTTTAATTTTAATGTCAAATTTTATATAAAAATATTTATCAATTAGAAACCTTTCATATGATACCTTATTTGTTAAAATTGGTTATACAGGTCCCAAGTTATGTCATTTTTAACAAAACTAACTTTTATTCAAAATTAATTTAATTTCTAAAGGACCCAACTTCAAAGCCCTATAAAAAAGGAACCAAGTGTGATAAGCTTTTGATACAGCATTAAGAGTAGTATTATAATAGAAACTTAGATTGAAATGGTAAAAATAGAAATAGTATGAATGAACTAATTCCAAAGTTATGTCACTTTTAACAAAACTAACTTTTATTCAAAATTTCTAAAGGACCCAACTTCAAAGCCCTATAAAATAGGAACTAAAAGCGATAAGGAGTTAAATTAAAAAGCTTTTGATAGACCATTGAGAGTAAGAATTTTCAATTAGTTTCAATCTAGCTAACACTATTGGTTATACAGTTCCAAAGCTATGTCACTTTTAACGAAACTAACTTTTATTCAAAATTTCTAAAGGACCCAACTTCAATATCCTATGAAATAGGAACCAAGTGTGATAAGGAGTTAAATTAAAAAGCTTTTGATACACCATTAAGAGTAGTATTATAATGGAAAGTTTGATTGAAATGGTAAAAGCAGAAATAGTATGAATGAACTAATTCCAAAGTTATGACACTTTTAACAAAACTAACTTTTATCCAAAATTTCTAAAGGACCCAACTTCAAAGCCCTATAAAATAGGAACTAAAAGCGATAAGGAGTTAAATTAAAAAGCTTTTGATAGACCATTTAGAGTAGAATTTTAATAGAAAGTTTGATTGAAATTGAAAAACCAAAAATAGTAAAAATGAACTGCACAAAACAGCATTATATTTATTTTTATTTGAAATTTGTTTGAAAAATTATTTAAACAAATTTGTTAAAATGTTATAAAAAATTATACAATATTAAAAATAACATTTGAAACTTTGATATAAAATCTCATTTGTTAAAATCGGAAGTCCCGTTCCAAAGTTATGACATTTTAAAACATTATTTATTAAAACATGTTAAGGACCTAACTTCAAAGCTTTATAAAACGGCAACTAAGTACATTAAAGATATCAATTAAAAGGCATATGAAAAAAATCTGTTGTGCAAAATTTAGTTTTAAGAATTTTCCATAAAAAAGCAAAATTCTATAAAAAAGCTAATTAATTTTGACGTAGGTCAAATTATTGATTAGTTGCATTTGTAATTAAAAAAAAATAAAAACAAAAACAAAGGGCTGTAATTTTGTTTTATCAGTTACAAGCCTTATCAATAACTATAAAAAGAAAACAACAAACAAAACTAATGTTTATTTAATAAAAAAAAAAAAATAATAATAATTCTAAAATTGCGCAGTGAAAGTGTTTATTTGTTTAAAAGATTAGAAATATTAAAAATATTGCAATTGTTTTTAGTTAATTAAAATTTAACAAAAAACAATTTAAACATTTAAAATTTTATATAACCAAAAGAGCTTGCTACAACAACAGCAATAATTAAATACCAAAATAAAATAAAGTCTGAGATTTGTACGAGTCAAAGTTGAATGAACTTTAATGGCGTGTGTTGTTGTTCTGGTTGTTGGTGTTTAAAACCCGCAGCCAAAGAAGTAGAAGAAGAAGAAAGGGAAATAACCTTTTGTCTGTTAGTCAGTCTAACAGTTCGTTTTGGCTGTTTGTTTGTCTAACAGTCAGCAGGATTTCTGTGGTGTTGTTGTTGTTATTTTAATTTTTGTTGTTGTAGCTGTAATTAATCAAAACTCCTCTTAGACAGCTAAAGTTCTAATAATTTCTAGTATGTTGTTGTTGGTTTTGTTGTTGTTGTGGGTTGGTAATTGCAATTTCTTTTCTTTCTATTTTTATTTTATTTTTTTTGTCTAGTCGCACCCATTTGAATGTCAACAGCATGTGAAATGTTTTTGTAGTCATATTGAATACTTGACAGCATTTGCTGACGCTTATCCTTTTCGCTTTTAATGCATAAATCCTTCTTTCTATATATACATATGTATGTATATAAAGCAAGTGTTTGTCGTTACGAGTCGAGGCTGTTTGGTCGTTGACCTCGCCAAAGTTGACGCCGGTCGTCGCCTTTTAGTCTCGTGGGTATACACACCCAAATGAAAAGCGAAACATTATGTACAAAAAAAAAAAAATAAAACAACAAAAAAAAAACTTGCACTCGTCTCCACGTCTAGTCGCGAATAGTACAACAACCAAAAAATAATAAAAAAAAATTTAAAAACTTCAAACGGGCGTTGACTTTAATTCTTTTCTTTTTTTATGCAATTTTATTTTATTGCGGTTGTTGTTGTAGTGTTTAGCCTCGGACAAGGTCCGCAATTGCAGTAGAACAAGTACAACACACACACGCACTACAACGGCAAAGCCTTCCCTGCTCTAGGAGTTGTTTTAATATTAAAATAAAACACAACAAAAACCAAAAAAAAAGAATCGGAAAGGTTCACTTTGCTGCTGCTAATGTTGTAAAGTTCAGTGAACTTTTAGGCGTCGTAGTACGTCTACTGATTGTCTGCAAAAATTGAGCAAAATTTCACTTTTAATTTTCCCATCATTCAAAACAAGTGTTTATGAACCGACGACCACCACAAACCAAGACCACCTTAACCAAAACCCTCTCTCCCTCCCTCCCTATTCAATAAAATGTAAATGTTTTATTGTTGTCGAAGGTTCACGAGCACGCTGGGGACATGCGCTGTTTGGTTACTCCTCTAGAATAAATTTTGCAGACTTGTAGAGGACGTTGTTGCTGTTTTGTTATATGTTGTTGCTGTTTGTTTTTGGTTTCTGTCTACTGCTGCTACTGGTGCTGTTGTTGTTGCTTAATATTGCTGCTGTGTTTGGTTGATGTTGTTGTTGTTGTTATTATTGTTTGTTGTGGCTTTTGGGAAAACGGTCATTGAACCTGACAATGGCGTCAACGTTTCAAAGAAAAGGATAATGCAACATCAACATTAACAGCAGCAACAATAACATATACAAAACTGCTGCTGCCTAACCAGACCTGCACAATATATTTTGTATTATTTGATTTTCTTTTCAAAAGAAAGTTGGCTGAATGCTTGAATGATGTCGTGTTTTTGTTGTTGTTGTTGTTGCAAATCGATAGGTATGTTTTTTATTCCATAAAATTTTGAATTTAATTGATTTTTATTATAATTTCCTATAAACTTTACCTGTTTTTTCTTTTTGTTATAAACTATTCCTTATTTAGGTTTTATTTTAGATTTCTATTTAACTTATTGCTTAAATTAATCAGTCTTTGTTTCTCACTTAGTTTTAGTTAAAGAAAAGAACTTATTTTTATTTGTTACAACAATATTGATTGTTTTATTAGACTTTTTTTGGTTGCAAATGGTTTTCTTTTCTCACATTTTAAGTTTATTTTAAACGCGATTTAAATATATTAACAAATGCAAACATATCGCGAAAATATAAGGGATACCGGCGTAACAATTTACTGAATCCTGAACACATTGCGGTGGCAGCTCTTATAATTCTTTTTACCCAAAAATATAACACGTTTTCTTTTTAAATTTTAATTAATTTTAACTTTTTAAAACTATTTTTTATATTATTAAAGTTTTTTTTGTCTTAGTTGCAACACCTTTTTTAGTTGTTGTTGTCTTAAAACTATTTTGAAAATTCATAAAAAAATCAGTCTTTATTTACTGTTTCTGTTATTATTATTCGTATTAGACATGACCTGCCCTACACGTCAGCAGCCCGGGATAGGACTAAAATATTCTTGTTAGAACTTTTAACGTTTATGCTGCCGTTTATGCAGACGAAGGAATCTATCCGCCTGCCTGCCTTCCTGCAACACAGAACAAAACAATAACATCGTGTATAATCGTTGTTAAGGCAACGATGACAGACGAACATTATCATGGATGATGGTTGGTGGTGTTGCAAGTCCATGTCCATGAGTGTGTTGGTCTGTGTGTGTTTCAAGTTTTCAACACCATAAGAACACAGACACAGGACTTTACTGCTCTTGTTGTTGTTATTGTTTTTTTTGCTGATTATTATTAAAGCATAGGCATAGAATTGTATTATTGTTGTGGATGACTCCTTCGGTCTAGTCTGGTTTGGTCTGTAATGGTGTTATGGGTTTGCTTTAATGCAATGTTAGATTTGTATGTTTCTTGTGCTGCAAAGGATGAGCTTTTGTATTGTTCTTCCTTTTCGTTTAAGGTTGATAACCTCGGTTGGGGCAAATCATTTTGTGAAAGTACATTGAGAACTTTAGTGACGGTTGAAAAATTGCTGTATCATTTTGGAATTTATTAAGATTCTGCATATTTTATTTTTTTACTTTTTTGCTGAAAAAGCTTTTAAAGCTTATTTTTGGTGAAAGAAGCTTTTAAGCTTATTTTTGGTGAAAGAAGCTTTTAAGCTTATTTTTGGTGAAAGAAGCTTTTAAAGCTTATTTTTGGCGAAAAAGCTTTTAAAGCTTGTTTTTCTGAAAAAAGCTTTTAAGCTTATTGTTGGTGAAAACGATTTTAAAACTTATTTTTGGTGAAAAAGCTTTTAAAGCTTATTTTTGGGGGAAAGCTTTTAAAGCTCATTATTGGTGAAAAAGCTATTTGGTTAAAAAGCTCTTTTAAACTTTTTGGTAAAAGCAACAGAACAGAAAAGATGTAGCTTTTTAGGAACTTTGAAAGCTTTTACATATTTTTAAGTTATCTAAAAATTAAAGCTGTGTTAAGTATTCCAAATTTTATTTATAAAAAGTAAAAGAAATTGGTAAAAAACTTTTATGGACAAAAAGCTCTTTTAAGTTTTTAGCCAGAAGAAACGTTTAAAGCTTTTGGTGAAAGACATTTTAAAGGGTTTTGACAACAGAACTATTTAAACAATTTATAATAAAATAAAAAGCTCTTTAAGGCTTCTGAGAGCTTTTGTATATTCCCAAGTTATTAAAAAGTGAAACACTAATAAATTTTGTTCATTTTTAATCAAAAAAGCTTAGTTAAACTTAAATATTCTAAAATATTCCATTAAATGAAATTTACCAAAATTTAAATAAAAATTCTTTAAAAAAAAATTCTGCAAAAAACTTAAAAAATTTCCTCCCATTTGATTCATACTTTACTTTACAAGTCTCTTTACTTAAAATGATTATGTAGTAAATAAAAACCGTTATAAACATTACTCATTTGAACTCATTACATATGCAACTCACTAACGAAAAACATAAAAAACCCCCTTCTTAACGTACAACACCTCCTAACCCCCTTCTGCACACAACACCTACAATATGTCTCTGTTTATAAATATGTATGCGTGTAAGTTCAGAAAGGAAGTGTATATTAGTAAAATACATGTCTTGACAAAAAGAGAAGCTTTATTTCATTAATAAGAGTTCATGTTCATGGCAAATTGTGCCTTGACATTCACTTCACTACCATATCCATCACACCTTCCTTCACACACATATGTTTTGGTGCTAATGAATTCATGGTCACCCTGTGTGTATAGAGAACTCTCTCGCTCTCTCTCTTTCTGAAAGAATTTTTACATTCTCTCTCTTAATTCTGTTGGCTCTTACACACATGGAAAAAAGCAAAATAAACTCTCTTTGTTTACATGTTTTGTATCGCGCTTGAGTAGGTCGGTCATTGAACTAATGAAACAAAAACAACAATATAAAGACTTGTTTGCCTCCACAACAACAACACCAACCACCACCATCACCATTAACATTACCATGTTCGTTACTTTTATACTATCGAACAGGGATTACATGCAACATATTTAACCAAACCATTTCAGACCAACAATACCTGCAACCATCAACATCATCATCAGCAGTATTGCAGTTGAGTTTTTGTTTTTATACCTGTTGTTGTTTATTTCTTGTTTTCGTTGAGGAGGCTTGACTTTTTTTTAGTGCTCACACACTCTGTGGCAGTTTGAAGTGTTGAAGTGAGTATGTGTGTAGAAGAGCGTTGTATTGTTATTAAATCAGAGCATAAAACTAAACCTCTGTTAAGTTCAAGCTTACATTTTTGTAAAAGCTTCAATGCCAGTTTACTGTTAAATTGTATATTCAGAGCGACATTGAACAATCTGATAATGATATTCTCTTTTAATAATTGTAAACATTATTAACATATGCAGCATATATTACAGCAGTCATATGCTGTTGTTGTTGTCGTTGTCATTATCACTGGTCACTTGTTTATTTGAGAGCTTCTTTTGAATTGGGGTAACGAAGCGAAGAATTTTGAACATTGCGGAAATGCACTTGTTTTTGTTTTAATGCGTGTGAGTGTGTGATAGGTTTATAAATATTCATGCAGTTTTCTGGTTATTATTATTGTTATTGTTGTTGGAATTGTGTGTTTGGCTGGTTTAAATTATTTCATAAGCATTGCCCTATTCAATGTCATTATGATATTGGGTGACATAATTGGTTTTTTTTTTGAAGTTATTATTCCTTTTTCTTTTCTCTTTTTCTCTCTTTGTATTTAAGATGAATGAATTTATTTTTTTTTTAAATCAGCAAGATCATATTGATAAAACAAGAATAAAAAAGGTGTTGAAAAAGTAGCAATATTTTATTTATAATTTGCTCTAAAATTAAAGGTCATTGAACGCTTATTTCAAACACATTAGTTTGTTTCAGTGTGTTTGTGTTTTTTTTTGGAGGGGAGAATATGACATCGAGAAAGAGAGAATTTGGTGTGAAAATGTGTTTTGTTTGCTGGGTAATTTGATATGCTATTTTATGTTGACAATCAAAAGAATTGCAGGTTTAAAGAAAACATTTAGTTTATTTGTTTTTTAAAAATAAACAAAAAAACATAGCGGTATTTGATTTTTGTATACAAAAAGAACCTGAAACAAGATCAGGTTTGTTGTCTAAGTCTTTTGTTTAGCAAGTTAGCTATTGCCTTATACTTGTTTTATTCAAATATTTTAAATATTTCTTTAGTTAAAGCTCATGATGTTTTCCATATTTATAAATAACTAACAAATAATATAAAGATTTAAATATTACGTGTCTGAATAAAACACCCAGAAATATAGTTATTCTTTAAAGTCATTGACCTCAAACCTTTCATACACATGTTGCTATCAAAATAAAAAGGGGGAAAAAGAATTAAGAGTAAGAGTGATTTGTTTTTGTAACAAACAAAGTAAGGTATTCCTTAACAGGTATAATAACAAAAAAAACCTTTTGTTGTTATATGTTTAATGAAGTTATTTCTATAGCTCTTTTTTTATACCAAACAAAAGATCTTTAAACTAAAGCAAGTAAAGGCCCTTTTCACGCCTTATGATTTCAAAAAAAAAAAAAAAAAATACAAACTCTTCTAACAAAATCTTACAATAAACACAGCACATGATAAAGTTGTTTCGCTGTTACAGGAGCTGAACTGGTTTCATTTCTTTCTTCTTTCTTATAGACATCATCTTTAATGCACGTAAAAGTTGTTATAACCACACGTGTTGTTAAAGAACTAAGATTCACTTTTCTGTAACTTTTTTTTATAACTTTTCTTGCCTCCCGACTAACTGCCAGCCTGCCTTTACTGCTGCAGTTCCTCAGTTTAAGCTCTGCTTGATGTCACTTTTAATGCAGCTTAAGGTTTATTGACTTTTTCTATATGAAGAAAAAAAGTTCTTGTTGCTGTTGAACTGAGGAAGAGTTCTTTAACATCTCTTTATGAAAATCTTTGGCTCAAATGTGTTTTTCAAATGAAAATGAAACCAAAGAAGAACAAAGATTCTTCTATAAGAACACAAACACTGTACCTAGCTTTGGAAAAAAAGTCATCATCCTCATTATGATCTTCAACTATGTGATCATGTTGTTTGGTGATCATCATCTTTGAAAGTTTTTTTCTTTTATTATTTCTATTTAATGTTGTTTGTTGCTATAGGTTAAAGAACTTTTCCTTGGTGTGGTAGATAAATACTAGATAGTTGGTTGGTTTTGTTCTGCTTTTTTTTTTGGAGTTGGTTGGCTGGGTTTTGCTGCTGCTGCTGCTAACTTTAAAGGTTAATGTACTTGAGAGGAAAAGTGAATGAACGAACTTTTTCTTTAGATTGTGTCTAATAAATTGAAAGTTAAAGACCTTGCCGTTTTGTAGGAAGGAAATCATGTTTGGGAAAATTTTAGGAAAAAAACTTAAACAGGGTTTGGAAACAAGCTTTTTATTAAGTATATTTTAGAACTTTTGAATTTGTTAAAACATTTTTGTAAGAAAACTGTTTCCTTTTACCTTTTTGTTGGGGTTTTTAAAAGGTTTGTTTGGAAAATAATGACAACCTTTGTGTTTGCTTCATCTATTCCAAAAATCTATTTAGAATCTCAACATTTCTGAATACATTTTTGGTTCAAAGAGCTTTCATTTAATACCAAAAGGTGTTTCCTCCGGTAGGTTAATGTTTAGTGGTCTGATAGACCGGAGGTGGTGGGTTCGATACCCACCTGAGCCACTGGTTAAACAGCGCACAACAGGCCCGATAGAGGCCTAGGTGTATATCTTTGGATTTGTTGTAACATACATCCTCCTTTCAAACTAACTAATTAACTCAAACCAATATGTTCTTATTTCAGAACAAATGTGAAAAATTAAGAACAAACTAAAAATGTTTTTTGCTGCCAAAATGTCAACTAATATATAGTATTCACTGGCCCTATAGAGAAACAATGTATATCAACATTAATTAGACTAGACATACTTAAGCTTTTAGTTAGTCGTTATTTAGTTAGTCGTTTAGTTAGTTGTCCATTATAAGGTTAAGGAGAAAGCTTTATGGATTGTCTCTTCCTTAAAACAATTCGTTTATGTTTCTTAAAATTTTTTATACATCAAAGGAAAGTACACAAAATTAGCTTTCTGTTGATGTACAGTAATACTAGTTTTTAAAATTTATATATCAGTTAAATAACAGCCAGTTAACAACAGTTAAATACATCAAAGGAAAGTACGCAAAATTAGCTTTCTGTTGATGTACTATAATACTAGCTTTTATGATTCATATATCAGTTAAATAACAGCCAACTTTAGTGATTCATATTTATTAATAGATTTTTACTTTTACTGTTTAATAAACCTCAGTTTATTTAACTTTTAAGCCTTTTAGTTGAAAACATTTTAATAATTTAATTATAAATTTTTTACCATAAATCATCTAAAAGCTTCTCTACTTTTTCTTTAATATAATAATATTCGAAAAAGCACGCTTTCGTTTCAATAAATTAAACGGCTAAGGGTGCGAAATATTTACAAAAAGCTTATATGTATTATTATTATATTTAAAACAAAATTGTTTATATTTTGTGTTGTTGTTGTTTGATTGTTTAAAACTGCCATGAGAACAAAAAAGTCATTTAAAGTCAAAGTCAAGGTTTTTAAAAGTTGTTTTAGCTTAACGTTTATTTTTTTTTTTGTTTTGTTTAAACAATAAAATAAACGTAATTTGCAAAAACAGAACCTGTTTTCTAAGCAGTATTTCTAAGTTAGTATGTATATAAATATAACACAAAATAAAAATTAAAAATTATTATAAACAAATAATAAACAACAAAATAATGATGATTAAATTCTATACTGTTGATGTCTTTACTAAATGTCTTAGTGTTAGTAAGTAAGGTGGTGTAACCCCTAATCTTGACTTAAATAAAAAAAAATAATATTCTATATAAAACATTTCTAGTCATTTATCATTAAAAATTTAAATAGAAAAGAAAGAATGAACAAACGAAAGATTTTATAGGAATAATTTTAGTTTAAAAAGAAAAAAAAAAACTAATTAATCATTTTTCTAAAGCTTATGTAATAATACAAGTATTTCAAATTTAATTCTTAATTCCTAAATTTAAAGTTTGAAAGTTTGTTTTTTAAGTCTTTTGTTCGCTGGCCTATCAAACCCTCTTAGCCACCAAGTTTGTGTCTTAAATCTTTTGTTTTTTAACTTATTTCAAGTTAATTAACTTACCATTGTGGTTGGTTTAACTTTTAATCCATATTGGTAATCCATTTAATCCATTAATTGTTTGTTGTTTGGTAATCCCATTTTAGTTAATTAATTTGTTAATAAATTTATTTATTTTTTAATTTTAGTTAAAACACTTAAATGCAAAACACTTTTCTTTTAAACTTATATACTTTTTTTAATATTTTCAGAATTTATTTTTTGTAATAAATAATTTCTTTTATATTTTATAATTTCTTACAATTTAAAAAAACAGTCTTTTTGTTTAAAATTTTTAAATTATTTTCTAATAAATGTCTTTTTTGTTTTCTTTTTATAACAATTTTCTTTTATTTTTGTTCTATTTTCTTTAATATTTTTCCATTCAAACTTAAAAAAACACACAAGTCTTACTTAGTAGAGCTTAGTACTTTTGTTAAATATAAACTTTCTTTCTGTGGTTGTTGTTGTTTTTTTAGCTTTATTTGGTCGTGTGTGTTTGAATTTTTTTTTATTTTAGAATTTTTATTTACGCTACCGTGTCTCGATCGCGTTGTTGCTTACGGAAAACTGATTCACGGATGAGTCGTATCGCAACTTCAATGTCGAGCCGTGTGAGACTTCTGAAAGTGGCAGAAGCAGCAGCAGCAACTCAAAACAGCAACAGCTCATATAATATGGTTAGACTTTTTCTTACCTACACGCAATACCGAAACACACACATACTCATTCAGAAATTGTTCCTCTTCTGCTGCCTTTTCTTCTTCGTTTTCATTACTGCTGAAATTTGTATGGGAGAAAGAGTCATTGAGGCCTCAGGTGTTCTAAACAAAAAATACACACGATCAATTCAACAACAACAATAAAAATAAACTCACTTAAAAATGTTCTACGCTCACCTTTACTGCTTTTCTCTGGCTCACTTGTTATTGTTGTGTCTATAGTAACTGTGTTGGTGTTAAAAAGTTCTTGTCTTAGAATCCAGAGAAGAAAAACAATGAGAGGGAGAGTTTTGTTTTTGTAAAGAAGAAAATTCAATCTTCTTTTTCTAATGCTAAATTATTTATACATTTTTAATAAAAGCAAATTTTTTGTCATTTGAAAAAAAGTGAGCAGACTTATCTTTAGAACCACTCTCTCTTTTTGAGCTCATATATTAACACTCTTTTCTTTCTATAAAGCCCCCTTTTTTACACACTCTCATTTCGTCAAACACATACTTACACACTTGTTACTTGTTTCAAACAGTGATTGTGTAACGTTCTAAGCCCACATTTTTCCTCTATAGTGATCAAAGTCTTTGTGAAATTCTTTGCAGCCGTTTTGGTGTTATTGCAATCCCAGGGAAAAGAGGTGCTAGCAGTACCTCTAGTCTGTTGGGACTATAAACTGTTTCCTCGACCTTCCTTGGAATGATTTCACATGGGATCAAACCAGAGAACCACATAATCCAGTACCACGGTACCGGTAGGCCACAGGCCAGAGTTTCGGCTATTGGAGAGGTTCCTTCCGGGTAAACGTGGCGGCTGTGGTTTAAATCCAAATTCGCGTGAAGAGAATGTCGGTTAAAATACCGATGCACGGTAAAATCTATAATTCGGGATAAGTTCGGTGCTGTTGTCGAGACACCAGATACCAGATACCCCGGGGCATGCAATACACCAAGATCCACATCTTTGTGTATTGCAATCCTGGGGTAAAGAGGTGCTACCAGTACCTCTAGTCTGCCGGGACTATAAACTGGTGATTACATTCCACTCCCTGGCTAGTTCTTGGATGATTTGATATGAGGTCTAACCAGAGCACCACATAATCTTATACTAGGGATGGCCAATTTCTAGGAGCGGTAAAAACCACAGAGCAAGGCTGTGGATTAATAAAATGTTGGATTTGAGCTGATAATGCAAAGAGGTATGCGTTGGTGTTCGATGTACCATCAGATACTTGTATCTGATGGATTAGAGGGATTCTAAGTTGTATTCGAGGTTAGTTATTTTGAGTGACGGAGGCGAAACGGATTGAGATGGTGGCGGAGTTGTCAATACCCTAATCTTTAATTTATCCTTCATGGTTGAGTGTGTTGGAGTTTACTCTAAAACATGCTCAACTTATCACAGAAGGTCTTTGTGGCCACTGAAATAAGTCTTGTCAATTAAAATGGATCCAAGTTTCGAACTACCAATTACGTCCCCTAGGTGCTGTTGCCGAATCAACAGATCCATCTCAGTAGTTTGAGATATAAGGTCAAGGAATGCACTGGGGTGAGTCATAGATGATGAAAATGCTCTAGGGATATGAGTATTTGTCACAACATCAATCGGTTTGGATGTTACGTTGTCTACTGGCTCTAAACTAGTGATTGCCTTTTCCTTGTCGAGGTTAGATTGAGCTTGACAAATGACACCTGTCATTCCCCATAGGTCAAGAGATTAGATAGCTCAAGTACTTGTACAAAGTATGCACGTATGCTGGACCGTAAATTCTTATACGTAAATTGCACCGGCGTATAAGAAGCACAATGGGGAGGTGGTGAGTCGTCACAATCGGCCAACACGGCAGGTGTTCACATTAAGCATTCGACATTAGCCCCGCAAAGCAGTGGCTGTGGGACTAAGCGTTGAAAATGAGTTGGTTTTAGGTGTATATGATAGGGGATGGATACAAGGTTATGCGGACCTAAAGTGAGTGTGTTGGATGTTTTACCCAATGAGTGTGTCAGATGAATATGAAGTGTGTTGGGTTGAATGGTGATGGATGAAAGGTATCTTATACAAGTGTTACCATTGAATTTTCCTTCCTTTTCCTGGTATGTTTAGGGTTTACTCTGTACCACAGTGTGTTCTCTGTGAGAACAAGTCCTCGGCTTATTCGATCTATTCGTGTTTCGGTGATTCAAATACTTCTCTAGGAGCTGTGGCTGACTCAACAGAGACCATCGCATCAGCGTGGTTCCAAACGGAAGTGATGTTTTTGTACTTCGGAAGTTAAGCAAAGGGAAAGCAATGGTCAGAGATTAGACAGCTTGAGCAAAGTGCTTGAACATGGACCGGCAGAATCATGTTTCCACAACTCTTAAACTTTTTCTTTTAGCCTAGAGAAAAAAAGAACGGAATTGGTTATTTGGCGAAAGGTACCGTTTTTTTTGTTCTGATACAGACAATGTCCTAGAAGACAATTTGGTATCACTATGAAGAACTAAAATTTTCTGAAAAATTTTAGTGGAAATCAATTTTTTGTGAAAAACTGGAATTTTATAAAAAATTTTAACCTTTTCCGAATAAAAATGTATTTTTTAAATATTTTTAGAACTATTTAGAAAATATTTCAACTTTTTATGAAGTTTTTAATTCTCCCAGCAAAAATTTACATTGAAGTAATTCCTAAGTCAAAAAGTTTGTCATTGAGACAAAAACTTACCCAACTCGCTTACGAACTTAATAAGGGACTTAATAAGTCATTACTGTCTGGTGTTGTGACAAACATGAGACCAAGATCGTATACTTGTCTCCTATTTTTTGTGTAAAACAAATAAAATCAATGGTCCGATTTTTGGTGGTTTTGGTTGGATCTTGGTCTCGTGCTGCTAACGCAAAATGGCAAAGACTACTTAAAAGTAATGCTGTGGATATGCAGAAGTCATTAAGAAGCCAGTTGTTGAGTTGATTTATTCTTATATGAAGTAGGGGTTATAGGACACGTCATCAATGTATACTGGACACATTGGAAGGTTATACACAATCATCGGACGTGCCTGATCGCATACCAGACACAGAATATGTGGGAAACTTTGAAACGCCGATCCCAGATAGAATGTCTTGGTCAAGTGGAACATTAGAGCAAATACAAGCAGTAATCCGATATTATATGGATGGCTCTAAATTGGGGGATAATTTTGAAGACCCAGAAACAGAAATATACCGCCGATTACCTAATCATAACACAAGCTTCCAGGCAGAAGTCCGAGCAATAACGGAATGTGTAAATTGGATTAAAATATATATGCCGCTTGCGGCCCTTAACATATTCACCGATAGCCAGAAGGCGATATCAGGTGATAGAATTAAATCTAAGACCGTATTGGATTGTAAGAAAGCTTCAACTGAATACTCTCCCAGAGGTAAGGTTTACATCATATGGGTACCAGGACACTCGGGAGTAGTCGGCAACGAAAGGTCGAATGTAATAGCTTTAAAGGGAAGGGAGCTCGAGGTAGTTAACCTGACGAATGCAAAACCATTCGACGAAACAAAAGCTGAAATAAAAATATGGGTGAGAGAATCCCATAAGGCCACTTAGGTAGAACCACAAAGATCCTATGTGGTGACCCTGATGAGAACAAGACGAGAAATCTCCTCAAAATGACGAAGTCTGAAGTTACGTATTCTGAGTGGACACATAGGATTACGAGCACATCCATACAAAATTGGCCGCGCGGATTCAGACGAATGTAGAGCATGTGGAGAGGACAGTTAAACTCCTGAGCACTTTCTTCGTCAATGTCAAGCATTCGTCGAAGTTTAATCCAAGTATCTTGGAAGTGATATTATTCCGGAAATAACATTCCTGACTAACACTGATTGGAAAATTCTTATGAATTATGTCCAGGAAACTGAGTTTCTGAACACTGAAAAATAATGTACTCAGTGAACAAATTTTTTTTCATGAAAAGGAGCGCACGACAAGCTCGATAGTGGCCTAGGTGTATTTCTTCGGATTTGATGTATTACACATCCTCCTATCAACCTAACCTATATGAAGTAGCTGAAGAAATTTGTTGACAGGACCTCATCAAATTAAGCTTTTGTGGAGAATATCGATATCGATAAACTGGCTACTTTTTACTACTTTACATTCAAAACTTCTCATTACATTCCTTAAAAGTTCTGTGAAAATAAAAAAAACTAGAGAAATAATTACAGGAAAACTAACAACTAAACCTAGAAGCAAAGAGTGTAAATTTACAATTTTGTACATTTCTGATGTTTCTGATTGGTTTTCATCTGTCTATTTAACAGCAAAACTAAAAAATGCAATTATTTCCGAACAACAACGACAATTTATTGTAAATTGCAATATAAATTGCACTCTTCTTACTTCTAGAGGGAGACTAACTATATTTATTTTTTCAATAAAATAACAAATAATAGTGATTGTGTGCATGGCAATGATCTTGACAATGATCATGATGCTAACAAATGAGTTTTATAACTACAACAAAACGAAATAAATGAAATCTATATTTGCTCTCTTTATTTTGTGAGTTTGCAATAAAAACAGGAGAATAAAAATGGAATGATATAGTATATTAAATTGAAAAAGAGTAAAACAATTAGAATTGTTATTGTTATGTTTGTAATTGTAAAAACTATTTTTAAGTTTTTTACTTATTTGCAGTAATTATAAAATAGTTGATAAAAAATTATAGTTAATGGTCTCAAGTGTCAAACTTTGTTAAAGTGTTAAACTGTTGACTCTCTATTCGATATTGAAATTCTTAGTTTTTCATAAAATTTACTCGTTTTTATTCTTAAGAGAAAGGTGTTGTTTTTTTGTTGTTATAATTTATTTCATCTACAAACACAATTACACTAACTCAAACAGCAACAACTACAACATCATCATCAACGCCATTATAATTAATAGAAAAAAACATCATCATCGTGCCGGTCATTGCTCTTCTCTACTTTTGCTTTTGCCTATAGAAAGAATCATTAAATAAACAAAAAAACTTTTATATTTAATAATAAATAACACCTATAGCTAAATATTCCAATAATAAAACTATAAATAAAATTTATAGAAAATTTAATAACCAAATAAGCCATTTTATCCCACATTTTTTCCCTAATTTTTTGTTAAGGAATTGATAATTTGATAAAAACAGATTTGAAAAAAAATAATATTTTGAAATTATAAAAAATATTTGCTTACTGTTTGATAAATAACTTTTAATTAATAATTATTAATGCTTTAAAGTAATCACCTAAAATAGCAAAAAAAAAAAAAGAAAGATGGTATTTCAAGAAATTTTGTTTTTTTTTTCTTTCAAAATTTACATGTTTTTTTCTTCTTTCTTATAATTATGGCCATAACCACCATTTTTTTCGTTCTTTAGCCATCATGATCATCTAAAATAAAAGTTTTTTAACCTTGAACTTTTTTTTTCTTCTTTTTTGCAAAATGTACACGAAAATAATATAATTAAAAGGAGTGATATCATATTTAAAAACAAATTTGGTTATAATGTTGAAATATGTTGTGTATTGAAAGAAAGAATTAAATAAGTTTTTTCTTTGAGGATTTTTTTTTCTTTACTTTTGCTATGGTCTATTACACAATAGTTAATTGAGTTTCTTTTTGATAATTTTGATTTATACAATTCTATGATTTATGTTTTAATTATAGGTACCAGCATATATAATTCGAAAGTGTTTGTTTTTGCGTCTAATGTATGGGTAATTCTATTTTTTTTTAATGAAAAATAATTAACTTAGAATTTTTAATTATATAATTATACGAATTGAAGTTCCACATGTGTTTATAATGTTAGGTTTTTTATCCTATTGTTTATTAATAAATTGTCTTAATATTGGCTGTCTTAATTGACAACTTAAAAACGAAAACGTTCACAAGTTTCTTTAGAAAATCGCTTAAAATGTAAATAAGATTTCTTTAAAAATTTTATCAAACTAAAGACATTTAGAACAATTTCATCAAATTCATGGAAAAATTTCATTAATTTGATGACAAATTTCATCAATTTGATCACAAATTTCCATCAATTTGATGACATATTTTCATGACAAATTTCTTCAGTACCTAAATTTGAAGCAAACTTCAACTTTTCTTCAATTTCAATGGACAATTTCTTTAGAAAATGTTTCTTAATTTAAAGAAATATTTTAAACAAAAATTTCATCAACTTGAAGGAAACGTTCTGAAGAAAATTTTGTAAATTTTTGATTGATTCTTTCTTAAGAAAATTTCCATAAATTTTATGGAAAATTTCATTAATTTTATGACAACTTTCTTTAAAAAAATTTCTTTAATTTAGTGGAAACTATCTTAACAATATTTTCATAGAAACCTTCTTAAGAATAATTTCATCAATATGATGAAAACTTTCATGACCAAATTTTCATCAATTCAATGGAAACTTTCTTAAAAAAATAAAAAATGTATTAAAATTTTCATAAATTTTATGGGAATTTCTTATAAAAGTTCATCAATTTTTTAAAAATATTTTCGTCTATTTAATAGGAAAATGTTCATCAATTTGATGACAAATTTCTTAAGAAAATTTTCATCAATTTGATGACAATATTCCGTTCTGAAGAAAATTTTGTTAATTTTTGATTGATTCTTTCTTAAGAAAATTTCCGTAAATTTTATGAGAAATTTCATTAACTTTATAACAACTTTCTTTAAATTTTTTTTTTTAAATTTGATGGAAACTATCTTAATATTTTCATAGACACCTTCTTAAGATAAATTTCATCACTATGATGAAAACTTTCATTATCAAATTTTCATTAATTCAATGGAAACTTTCTTAAAAAATTTTTCAAACAATTATATTAAAATTTTCATAAAAAAGTTCATTAATTTCTTTAAAATATTTTCATCTATTTAATGAGAAAATGTTCATCAATTTGATAATTTTCATCAATTTGATGACGACTTTCTCAAGAGAATATTTATCTATTTAACGACAACATTCTCTATAAAATTTTGATCGATTTCTTGAACATTTTCTAAAGAAAATTGATGACATTTTTCTTAAGAAAATTTTCATCAATTTGATAACAACATTCCATGGAAAAACTTCACCAATTTGATGACAACTTTCTTATACAAATTTGCATAAAACCTTATTAAGAAAATTTTCATTAATTTGAGGTAAACTTACTTAAAAAATTTCCATCAATTTGATGGACTGGTTTTTAAAAATTTTCAATAATTTGATGGACTCATTTTTAAAAAAAATTTCATCAATTTGGTGGAATCTTTCTTAATAAAACCTTTATTAATTTGATGTAAACTTTCTTAGAATCGGAAAAAACAATTTTCGTTAATTTTATTGATAACTTTCTTTAGAAAATGTTCATCAATTTGGTGAAACTTTCCTAAAAAACTTTACATTAATTACATGAAATCTTTCATATGAAATTAATAACAAATTTTTCTTTGAAAATTTTCTTCAATTTGATGACAACTTTCTTTAAAAAATTTTCATTGAATTTGTTCTTAGAAACCTTTTTAAATATTTTCAAATATTTTATTGAAATTTTCTTAAGAAAATATTAATCGATTTAATGAACACTTTCTTTTTTTCTTTAGAAAATTTTCATAATTTTGAAGGAAACTTTCTTATGAATATTTTTATAAATTTGATGCAAATTTTATTTAAAAAAATGCTCATCAGTTTCATGGACGTTTTCTTTTGAGCATTACTGAAATTTGGTGGACACATTTTAACAAAATTTTTTTATCAATTTAATGAAACTTTCCAAAGAAAATCTTTATTAATTGGATGGAAATTTTCTTAGGGCTGTTTTACGCATTTTTTTGACAGCTTTATTTAGAAAATTAAATTTAAATTTTGATGGAAACTTTCTTTAGAAAATGCTCATTAATTTAATCAAAATATTGTAATGAAAATTTTCATTAATTTGATGACAACTTTAGTAAAAAATGTTCATCAAAAATTTTCTTGAAAATTTTTTCATTCTTAAAAAAATTTTGGAATACATAATCAACTTAGGTAATCCAAAAACTAATCGCCTGTAAACATTATTGGAGTACATCAGGCTTGGGGGGTAATGACTACATTTTCAATTACATTTGAAGTAATCATAATTGAAAATTTACCAATTATAATTACTTGTAACTGAAGTATTCCCAATTACAATTATTTGTAGTTGTATTTGAAGTTTTGCCAATTACAATTACTTGTAATTGTAATTGAAGAATTTCCAACTACAATTACTTGTAATTGTGAATTTTATTCCTTATAATTACAAGTAATTTTAATTGGAAAGTTCAATTACAGTTATAAATAATTATAATTGGCAAAAATTCAATTATAATTACATATAATAGTGATTGGTTATTGGTCAATTACACATTACAAGTAATTGTAATTGCAAAAACTTCAATTACAATTACAAATAATTTTAATTGATTATTGCTCAATTACAAATTACAAGTAATTGTAATTGACCATGTAATGAATTTCTTTGTGTAATCATTTCCCCCTATCCCTGAAGTCATGATTCGCTTTGTAGTCCTATGTAATGCAGTAATGGATCATGTTTATTATATTTAAAAACAACATGGTCCATTGCCAGCATTACATGTTGCGAGTCATGTACTCCCATAATTTCAGCAAGGGACTAGTTTTCGATTACTCCGATGTAATGCATTGACGAATTTCATTGTCCTCACCTAGGACATCACACTGTTAAATGAAGTATTTTTTTTTTCGTATATTTGGATTAGTTTTAGATCAGTCCTAGTCCTTTGAGAAGTACTCTATAAACGTGTTTGCGGAGTAGTCTCAATTTTTGCAGGGAATATTTATATGAAATCAAATTAATTTTTTAATTTGTTGAAAATTACTTCGATTTGACATAGAGACTCTTAAAAAAATTTACAAAAATTTGTTCTCTTTGATTTTTTTTTGTATTTCTTATAAAAGAACAACAAATACAATTAGTAAATAACTAAAAATTCTAAGTATTTGTAACATTTTCCTTCTTTTGGTTAAATAAAACTACAACTATCTTTGTACTTTCCCACATGTTTAGTAAACTAAAGAGGAAGAAAAAAAAAAAAGCTCACACCAAAAGGTGTAAATGAAAATTTACATTTTAGGTCAACTTTGTAACATTTCTTTAGTCTTCCATAAAAATCAAGAACAAATCAAAAGACACAACAATTCTAAAGGATTTAGAAAGTTTTACATGAAAATACCATAATCTGCCGTTTGTTCTTAACAATCTACCACTAATTTTGCAAGATTTATTTAAAAATAAATGATTAATAATTTTTAATTTATTTATGTGTGTATTTAACTTGTTAAGAGCATATTTGTAAGTTGAAAACGAAATTTTTTGCGTGTATTTTTGTAATTAACAATAAATATTTTGCTACAGTCAACTGCTCAACTGTTTATCTGTTTGTTAATGAAGTTCCTGTTAAGTATTGAATGATTATGGTGGAAGTGATTATGAAGTGTGGGTTTGTTGCTTAAATCTTTTGATTTTACTAAAAATACAATAACAATTTATTAAAAGAAATTTTTGTTCTGACAGCAAAAAAATGAAGTAAATTTAAAATCAATCAATATAATGAATATATTTCATTTATCAAGCCTAAAAAACTGAAACCCCGGCCCTTACCCTTCCGCTTTGTGGAGGTTTGTTGATTTTATTCATTTTTTGGTATTTATTGTTTACATGTTAATATGTTTTCTTCAAAAAATAACTTATTGTTTATTTTATCTTGTAACAAAAACTGTTGAATGCTGTAAACAAACTCAAGCTTTCGTTTACTTTTCCTCACTTTTGATTGGGATTTCTTACCAAAAAAAAAACCTCTTTATTGGTTGCCCAAAAACTTCTTATTCTGTCGTGTTGTTGCTGTTGTTTGCTTGTCAAAATGAAAAAAAATCTTCTACATGTATTTTTAAAGAGTGACTGGTAATTTTTTTCTTACATTTCGTTTCATTTTTCTTTCTTTTTATGTTTTTTTTTTTTTAAATTTTATATATAAGTAATTCTTTTTTTTTTTTTTTTGGCCAAGTTCATTGACTTCTTTTAAACGTATTTTTGTTGTTGCTTGTTTTATTTTGGGTTCTGTTGTTAAATGATTTGCCAGCTCATGTTGGCTTTTGTATATATTTTTTTTATTTTATCGTACACAAGCCATAAGCGTAGTTTTAAAATATGAGTTCGTTTTCATTGCTAAGTTCATTGACCAGAAACGAAAGAAGCTCGATTCATACTTCATACGGACGGATTCAAACAACAAAGTTGTATAAGAAGAACATTAAAAGCATGTATGAATGATATATTATCGAAAATAGCCTAGAGAAAGAAGAAGTGGTGAGAGAACGTGAATAATAGAACTTATAATCCGGGAAGATATTAAATTGTTCTTGTAATTTAGATCATTTTATGTGTTTTATTTTTTAAAGACTTTCATATGTGCAAATATTTCTTTCTAAAGTTCAGTTTCATTTTATAGTTATCGCTAAAAATCTCTGTCGCATATGGTAATTCCAGTTCTTTAGATTTCGATCTGTGTGTTTAGTTTGACCCAATTCTAGTTCTTAGTGATCTTAAGTACCTCACTCACTATATGTACAACACACCTTATAAGTAATGTGTGTGCCTGACTTAATTTATTTTTTAATTTTTGTCATTTCGCATTCAAAAATACTTATGTATATATATGACAATGATATGATTACACCAACATATGAATTTTAAGTAGAGTAATGTCAGCCAATAGTTGCCAATAACAACAATTGTTTCATGACTCCGCTGGACCTGTCAAGCAATTTCGCACTGCTGTCGCTATACCTCACCCCCACTTTTTAGCCATTGATATGTAAATAATTTTTGGAAACAATGTACGTAATTGTTATCAACATCATCACGAATATCGTCATATTTGTTTAAACAGTGGGACTAGTTGGAAAGAAAGCTCAACTAGACTATAGACTAGACTATAGACTAGACAATAGACTATACTATAGACTATAGACTAGACTAGACTATAGACTATATACTATAGACTATAGACTAGACTATAGACTAGACTATAGACTAGACTATAGACTAGACTATGGACTAGACTATAGACTAGACTATAGACTAGACTGTAGACTAGACTGTAGACTAGACTATAGACTAGACTATAGACTAGACTATAGACTAGACTATAGACTAGACTATAGACTAGACTATAGACTAGACTATAGACTAGACTATAGACTAGACTAGACTAGACTATAGACTAGACTATAGACTAGACTATAGACTAGACTATAGACTAGACTATAGACTAGACTATAGACTAGACTATAGACTAGACTATAGACTAGACTATAGACTAGACTATAGACTAGACTATAGACTAGACTATAGACTAGACTAGACTAGACTATAGACTAGACTATAGACTAGACTATAGACTAGACTATAGACTAGACTATAGACTAGACTATAGACTAGACTATAGACTAGACTATAGACTAGACTATAGACTAGACTATAGACTAGACTATAGACTAGACTATAGACTAGACTATAGACTAGACTATAGACTAGACTATAGACTAGACTATAGACTAGACTATAGACTAGACTATAGACTAGACTATAGACTAGACTATAGACTAGACTATAGACTAGACTATAGACTAGACGTATAGACTAGACTATAGACTAGACTATAGACTAGACTATAGACTAGACTATAGACTAGACTATAGACTAGACTATAGACTAGACTATAGACTAGACTATAGACTAGACATAGACTAGACTATAGACTAGACTATAGACTAGACTAATACTAGACTATAGACTAGACTATAGACTAGACTATAGACTAGACTATAGACTAACTTAGACTAGACTATAGACTAGACTATAGACTAGACTATAGACTAGACTATAGACTAGACTATAGACTAGACTATAGACTAGACTTATAGACTAGACTATAGGACTAGACCTATAGACTAGACTATAGACTAGACTAGTAGACTCGACTATAGACTAGACTATAGACCTAGACTATAGACTAGACTATAGACTAGACTATAGACTAGACTACTAGACTAGACGATAGGACTAGACTAGAGACTAGACTTATAGACCTAGAATATAGACTAGACTATAGACTAGACTATAGACTGAACTATAGACTAGACTATGACTAGACTATAGACTAGACTATAGACTAGACTATAGACTAGACTATAGACTAGACTATAGACTAGACTATAGACTAGACTATAGACTAGACTATAGACTAGACTATAGACACTAGAGACTAGACTATAGACTAGACTATAGACTAGACTATAGACTAGACTGTAGACTAGACTATAGACTAGACTATAGACTAGACTATAGACTAGACTATAGACTAGACTATAGACTAGACTAGACTATAGACTAGACTATAGACTAGACTATAGACTAGACTATAGACTAGACTATAGACTAGACTAGACTATAGACTAGACTATAGACTAGACTATAGACTAGACTATAGACTAGACTATAAACTAGACTATAGACTAGACTATGGACTAGACTATAGACTAGACTATAGACTAGACTATAGACTAGACTAGACTAGACTAAACTATAGACTAGACTATAGACTAGACTGTAGACTAGACTATAGACTAGACTATAGACTAGACTATAGACTATACTATAGACTAGACTATAGACTAGACTATAGACTAGACTATAGACTAGACTATAGACTAGACTATAGACTAGACTATAGACTAGACTATAGACTAGACTATAGACTAGACTATAGACTATACTATAGACTATACTATAGACTAGACTATAGACTAGACTATAGACTAGACTATAGACTAGACTATAGACTAGACTATAGACTAGACTATAGACTAGACTATAGACTAGACTATAGACTGGACTATAGACTAGACTATAGACTAGACTATATACTGGACTATAGACTAGACTAGACTATAGACTAGACTATAGACTAAACTATAGACTAGACTATAGACTAGACTATAGACTAGACTATAGACTAGACTATAGACTAGACTATAGTCTAGACTATAGACTAGACTATAGACTAGACTATAGACTAGACTATAGACTAGACTATAGACTAGACTATAGACTAGACTATAGACTAGACTATAGACTAGACTACAGACTACACTATAGACTACACTATAGACTACACTATAGACTACACTATAGACTACACTATAGACTAGACTATAGATTTTTGTCATCGGATTTATTCTCTTTATTCAAGTATCGATATTTGCTCTCATATAACATTAACTCAGTTGTTATCTAATCGTTAACTGTGGCATTTCCTTCTTCGTAAGTATTGAATAAGCAGAAGCTTCGAAGTAAATTTTGAAGCTCTACTCTATTTTAAAGTGTACAGGTGAGGGCGAAAGTAGTGGACTGCACAACACATACAAGGAAAATTCATTCAGCAGCCGTACTATTCCTATTCTAAACAAATTTTCTATGGAAAAATATTAAAAAAAAAACTTTACCCTTTTTCCTCATTTCCACAGCCTATTTGTTAGTTCAATCTCAACTGCATGAGTTTTTTTCTCCCACATACAACCAAGAAGTACCAGAAAGTATCTTTCAATAGATTCTCATTAAATCAGGGATCTCCATGTTTAATTTTAACATTAGCGTTCTTTTACTGCCCACTGTAATTTAATACCTCCATAATATACATATATGACTTACAAGTATGTGTCTTAAGTCTTTCGTTTATTGTTTTGCTACTGTATCAGCAGTTTATTAAGTATTCAATTTGTTAAGATTTCTATTTGTTTAGCTTATTTAAAATAAACAAATTTTCCAATTCATTTAAATATTGCCAAAAAATTATATTGTTTCCCATAAATTTTTGCACAGAATCTTGACATTTCTAGATGGGACTCCTTTTTTTTCAAGCCAAGTGTGATTTTTATTGTTACTACTTCTCTTTTTTTTTTACAAAACATTAACAAAAAATTTAATGTTCTTTTACTGTTGTCAGTTGGAGTTACTTTGCCAATCGAATGTACACGTCGCCGTTGATCGGCACTAGGTAATTGGTTCAACAGCCTGAAGTAACCTTTAATGCAGAAGCACAAAACAATCCAACAGCCGCAGCAGCAGAGATAGCGCACTCTTGCTGCAGAGTGCAGTTGAAGAAAGAAGAAAAGTACATGCCGTGAAAGAGCAAAAACAAAAAAAAACTGACTTAAGTTTACAAAATTATTTGCTTGTTTGGCTGGTTCTGCACAAAACCAGAACTATTCTGCAAATCTAACATGTATTTGCCACATGCACTATTGCAACTTAGTATGTACTTTTCTATCTATAGTTCTCTGTAGTATAATACGTTCCTAAGTAGATTTAAATCTTTCGTTTAATTTAGTTAAAGCAGTACTTTTTGTTTTCATTTTTTGCTAAAGTTTTGCAAAATCTTTACCCAGAACCCAAAAAAGAAAAAAACACATTTTCCAGACCACAATTACTAATGATAACTGTATATGAACTTTTGTTCGCATTTTTCCCTACTCCATATAACACATACACATTTATACTAAACATATTATGAATAGGACTAAAAGAAACATTAATTGGAAACAAAAAAAAACACCAGCTACAATTCAGAGTATTTTGGTAACTTTATCAAAAAAAGCTCTGTTTCCTAAATGTGATTATTTTGAATACATAGACGATCATTTACTTAAATTAAAAAAAAAAAATCCATAATAATCGTTTCCTATTCTAACAACGTGCAGTGTTTTAGATACAGAATTGCAAGAAAAACATCGTTTTAGAAAATCCATTCAAATTTTCTACAACTTTTATTTTGTCTAACTTGTATTTGCTCTCGCTAGAAAATAGAAAATACTTAAAGAACAAGAAGAAAAAAGAAAGACAGCAAAAAGAAATGTCTTACCTAAGTATTAGTGCAATTTTTCAATAGTATTTGTAAGCCAAGTTTAATAATAAATGCAAACTTTAAAATGCATTCATGGTGTGAGTGTAAAATTCTCCTGCTTCTTTTCTTCTAAAGCTCTCATGTGCATATTTTCTCCGCTCGTTTTATTTTTGAAAAAAAAAAAAATAAAAATAAAAAAACAACAAGAAAAAAGGAATTCACTCTCTTTCCGCAACGAAATGAAAAATGTGTGTTAAGCCAATGACCGATAGTTACTGCAAAAAATAAAAACGAAAGAACTGCTGACTGACGTTGCTTGCAGTGGGCTAACGGTGCTTTTTATTCTTTTTTCTTCTTTTTCAAACGATCGTTCGTTCGTTGTCTTCTTGTAACAGTTGTATGAAATAAAAAAGTATTTTCAACTTGCCTGCATTGGCAGTTTGTTTTAAGCCAAGTATTTTCCTTACACAGATACACATTTAGCTGCTGACAACACCAACTCATTCAACATGTTGCACAAATAATCATAATTTTATATGTTTTTGCAAATACCACTAAAATTTCAAGCGAAACAATATCAATTTATCAAAATTCTTTGGAATTTTAAAAAGGTTTTGGTTTGAAAATTCTTGAATTTTAGGGAATATTTTTAATGCATGTTTTAATTTGGTATTCAAAATGTGCATTTATGTTTCCATTTTGTGTTTTTTTACAGCCTAAATTAAAAATTTTACGTGCTATATTTGTAACTTTAGATCTTTATAACACCTTCGAAATTTTCGAATCAATTCCGCAATAATGATGCCCCTAGTTCGACCAAGTTATCTAAACCAGTCCAAGCTTACAAAATTTGTAATAATTCATCTTTGATCTACTTAGTAGATCACCTTTCTTTAAGAATAACAAAGAAAAATAATTGTCTTCTTTAAATTCTGAAGTAGAAACCAGTCTGTGTTCAGGATTTGTTAAATCTGGAACCTATTTTACAAAAATGTAAACAAGATCTAGTTTGTCGCTCAAATCTTTCACAAAAACAATTATTTCGGCTTCTACTCAATGATCCATACAAAAATCACCATACAACTATATACTAGACTAGACTAGACTATAGACTATAGACTAGACTATAGACTATAGACTAGACTATAGACTATAGACTAGACTATAGACTATAGACTATAGACTAGACTATAGACTAGACTATAGACTAGACTATAGACTAGACTATAGACTAGACTATAGACTAGACTATAGACTAGACTATAGACTAGACTATAGACTAGACTATAGACTAGACTATAGACTAGACTATAGACTAGACTATAGACTAGACTATAGACTAGACTATAGACTAGACTATAGACTAGACATATAGACTAGACTATAGACTAGACTATAGACTAGACTATAGACTAGACTATAGACTAGACTATAGACTAGACTATAGACTAGACTATAGACTAGACTATAGACTAGACTATAGACTAGACTATAGACTAGACTATAGACTAGACTATAGACTAGACTATAGACTAGACTATAGACTAGACTATAGACTAGACTATAGACTAGACTATAGACTAGACTATAGACTAGACTATAGACTAGACTATAGACTAGACTATAGACTAGACTATAGACTAGACTATAGACTAGACTATAGACTAGACTATAGACTAGACTATAGACTAGACTATAGACTAGACTATAGACTAGACTATAGACTAGACTATAGACTAGACTATAGACTAGACTATAGACTAGACTATAGACTAGACTATAGACTAGACTATAGACTAGACTATAGACTAGACTATAGACTAGACTATAGACTAGACTATAGACTAGACTATAGACTAGACTAGACTAGACTAGACTAGACTATAGGCTAGACTATAGACTAGACTATAGACTAGACTATAGACTAGACTATAGGCTAGACTATAGACTAGACTATAGACTAGACTATAGACTAGACTATAGACTAGACTATAGACTAGACTATAGAGTAGACTATAGACTAGACTATAGACTAGACTATAGACTAGACTATAGACTAGACTATAGACTAGACTATAGAGTAGACTATAGACTAGACTATAGACTAGACTATAGACTAGACTATAGACTACACTATAGACTAGACTATAGACTAGACTATAGACTAGACTATAGACTAGACTATAGACTAGACTATAGACTAGACTATAGACTAGACTATAGACTAGACTATAGACTAGACTATAGACTAGACTATAGACTAGACTATAGACTAGACTATAGACTAGACTATAGACTAGACTATAGACTAGACTATAGACTAGACTATAGACTAGACTATAGACTAGACTATAGACTAGACTATAGACTAGACTATAGACTAGACTATAGACTAGACTATAGACTAGACTATAGACTAGACTATAGACTAGACTATAGACTAGACTATAGACTAGACTATAGACTAGACTAGACTAGACTATGACTAGACTATAGACTAGACTATAGACTAGACTAGACTAGACTATAGACTAGACTAGACTAGACTAGACTATAGACTATAGACTATAGACTATAGACTATAGACTAGACTAGACTAGACTAGACTATAGACTATACTATAGACTAGACTATAGACTATACTATAGACTAGACTATAGACTAGACTATAGACTAGACTATAGACTAGACTATAGACTAGACTATAGACTAGACTATAGACTAGACTATAGACTAGACTATAGACTAGACTATAGACTAGACTATAGACTAGACTATAGACTAGACTATAGACTAGACTATAGACTAGACTATAGACTATACTATAGACTAGACTATAGACTATACTATAGACTAGACTATAGACTAGGACTATAGACTAAGACTATAGACTAGACTATAGACTAGACTGACTAGACAGACTATAGACTAGACTATAGACTAGACTATAGACTAGACTATAGACTAGACATAAGACTAGACTAGTAGACTATAGACTATAGACTAGACTATAGACTAGACTATTAACTAGACTATAGACTAGACTATAGACTAGACTAAACTAGACTGACTATAGACTAGATAATAGACTAGACTATAGACTAGACTATAGACTAGACTATAGACTAGACTATAGACTAGACTATAGAAATAGACTAATAGACTAGACTATAGACTAGACTAGACTAGAAACTATACTAGTAGACGAGACTATAACGAACTAGAACTATACTAAGACTAGGACTATAGACTAGACTATAGACTAGACGATAGACTATACTATAGACTAGACTATAGACTAGACTATAGAATAGACTATAGACTAGACTATAGACTAGACTATAGACTAGACTATAGACTAGACTATAGACTAGACTATAGACTAGACTATAGACTAGACTATAGACTAGACTATACTAGACTATAGACTAGACTATAGACTAGACTATAGACTAGACTATAGACTAGACACTAGACTAGACTATAGACTAGACTATAGACTAGACTATAGACTAGACTATAGACTAGACTATAGACTAGACTATAGACTAGACTATAGACTAGACTATAGACTAGACTATAGACTAGACTATAGACTAGACTATAGACTAGACTATAGACTAGACTATAGACTAGACTATAGACTAGACTATAGACTAGACTATAGACTAGACTATAGACTAGACTATAGACTAGACTATAGACTAGACTATAGACTAGACTATAGACTAGACTATAGACTAGACTATAGACTAGACTATAGACTAGACTATAGACTAGACTATAGACTAGACTATAGACTAGACTATAGACTAGACTATAGACTAGACTATAGACTAGACTATAGACTAATAGACTGACCATAGACTAGACTATTAGAACTAGACATTAGCCTAGACTAAGACTAGGACTATAGACTAGGACTATAGACTTTAGACTATAGACTAGACTATAGACTAGACTTATAGACTAGACTGATAGACTAGCCTAGACTAGACTATGACTAGACTAGACTATCAACTATACTTATAGACTTAGGCTATAGACTTAGACTATAGGACTATATTTGAGTCAAATAAATCATTCTCAGCACAATGACACTCGTATTTGTGCTCTAACTTTATAAATGGCTTAGTTTTAAAGATTTTGTTACAATATTCTTTATATGAAGAAAACAGGATAATAAAAGTTGACATTATAAATATAAATTTACAAGTTTAAGGAGCAACAATAACTTCTTAACGATTAAAACTTTATTAGGTTGATTATAAATAATGATCGCGTTGTGTTTATATGTATATCTAAATAATTATTCTCTTTATTACTTTTTTTGCAGATTCAATTATTAACACTAAAACAGTGCAACATTATATTTACAACAATAGTACCACGGTAAGTACCATTTTAAATTTTATATTTCGCTATTGTTATACGAAAACAAATCACGACTACTTTTCATAATATTTATGAAATATTATTATTTCGTTTAAAAAAATATTTAGTGCATGTAATAATTCATTTTAATGTTACAACATTTGTGTGGCCTTCGATCTTTTTGCGATAAAAAAAAAAAAAACATTTTTAAAATGAAGTGCTACTAAAACAGAAAACATAAATATTTTACAAATAAACTAAAACATGTTTTAGTTTTAATTTTTCACGGTTATATAGTAACTTTTTTGTGTAGTTGTTTGTTGTTGTTTTTTTTGTCTCTATATACAAAACAAACTACTGCAAATATGTAATTCCTAAACAATGAGTGTCAAATGTGAAAGTCCAACGAATTTACCTTAAATGATCTTTGTTGTTGCAACAAGCAGCGATTGCGTAACAAGAATTAACGTTACATATTACATAACAATGTGGCAAGAAGAAGGTCGGCTTTTTTCCCTAGAAAGTGAAATAATAAATCATAATTTTATGACAGGACAAAAAGAAGAAAATACTGAATGTTAAAAAATTATAAATATTGTCCTTTAAGTTGCAGGTACCTTTTTAGATCCATTGAAATATATGTTCATAGTAGTTTAGTTTGTAGATATGTGTGTAAACAATTAAAAAAATATGGAAAATTAAAAATTAAAGCGTAAACATTTACCTGCATACTTAAAACACACATACTTACTTTCACATATTTAGATACTAGATAAGGATATTACGCAGCAGCAGTTTAAGTAGTTTGTTAGGATGATCTAGCAGCTAAAGTGATATTAATATTAAAACTGAAGTATTTCGTGACCTAGTTTTACTTTTTTATAAAAGTGGTCTAGGGTTTTTAAAGTTCCTTTACACACTGATCCAATTTATTTAATATTTTTGCTTCCGTTCTATTTAGTGTTATAACCTACACCACTGTATTGTAGAGTTTTCTATGTGTTTGTACTGATGTTTGTAAATGTAAAAATAAAATGGTTCTACACACACCAATCGGTTCAAAATCACTTTATGATTCTTTTTTCTGTGCATTTAAACATCGTAATCAATTTAGCTCTAATAATTTTCCAGATAAATTAATTTGGAGGTCCTATGCAAGTCCGTCCATTTTCTCCCTAAATGTTGTTCGTGCAAAATTTGTGGATTCTAACTCTAATAGTTTCTCAGATATATGAAATTGTATATGTAATTCATATGGGTGGTATCACGCCTTCTATTGCAAGTCCACATTTTATTGTCATGGTTGTCAAAGTTATTCGTGCAAAATTTGAGGATTCTAACTCTTATAGTTTCCCAGATATGGGACTTTAGGTGGTTAATTCATATAGGAAGTGTCACGCCCCTATTACTAGTCCGCCCATTTTTTATCTTAAATATTCATGTAGTCACTAAAGTGGCTCCGAAGAAATTTGAGGATTTGGACTATAGCTGTTAATTTTATCAGATATACCAATTGATCTGGATCCTTATAGGAAGCGGAGTCGATTATGCTATGTCCGTCTGTCTGTATGTTGGAGATATCAATAGATCCCATATCCAAATCTATTTCAAATTTAAAGTTGAACAATAAATAACCGAGATATGAGCAAAATCCGAAAAGAGAACCACATACCTACAGCTTTATATCTTAAATGCTGTTGTTGAGTATATAGAGTACAACAACAACACCTAAATCTATATGTTGTTAATGCTTTGTTATTGCCAAAATTAACAGTAGTTGAGAAGGAAACTTGAGTTTTTTAATGCACTATGATGATAAGTTTGTAAGAAACTTTGTAGAGTTAAGTCCAAAATTGGACCAACCCCAATAGAGAGCCACGTCTTGAAGCCAGACTAGTCGATATATATTTCGAATTAATATCCATTTTGTAATAAAACACAATACCAATACATTGATAATAAATTACACTAATTTCCATGAGAATAAGTCTAAACTAAAACACCTTCTCAGCAAAAAAAAAGAACTTCCAAAGAAGCGAAAAAGAAGTAGAATTTACTCCATGGAAGTACTGAAAAAGACCCGAAGAAGTAATGATTTTAACACAGGCTTGACTTAAATAATAATAACATTAATTAGGGTAATAGAAACATTTAATACTAAAGCCCAAATATAACATTTTTTATCTCATTCGCTTCTTCGGAAGTCTTTAAATTTAAACATCACTTCCTTAGAAGGTAAAAAAAATTCAATTAGTGCTACTTTTGAAGTGGTGATAAATGTTATTCTTTTGGAATTGCTTCGTTTTATTTCTGCTGGGTTCTTATAGCAGATGTAGTATAATCATATAGTCGAAGATGACTTACTTATTCTCATACTTTCTAAATCTAAAGTCTAGTGACTTTAGATTTGGGGTTTTCCTTGCATTTTATTTGTTCTTTTTTTTAATCACATTCCAACAATAGGTTCCCTTTGTCCCAAAATTTTCATTAATTTGTTCCAGTTTCCTTTTAAATTGACCTATTTTAGAAGTTCTTTTATAAGATAAAGAAAAGCTTGAAATTGTGTTAGTAAGTTAAAAAAAAAGTACAAATTAAAGTAGAACGGAAGAATCCTTTGTTTAAGCTTCCGTTCTAATTAAATTTTTACTCTTTTGCTAAACTACTAACATAGTTTCAAGCTTTTCTTTACAACATAAAAGAACATTTAAAAAATTTCCCAAAAATTGAAATGAACAAAAAAAATTTACACAACAACGCATTGCTTTCCCTCTTCCTTTAGATCTCCCCCTCTTACAAAAAATCATAGTCTCTACCGTTATTAACGAATCGCATTACATCATAATTACCACATAAAAAGGATGTTGTGCAACACACAATAGAAATTTCCCACAAAAAAAAATCTATTAAAAAAGGCGAAAGATTTTCTCGCTTTTTTCTTTTATTCTCTTTTGTCTTGGCATTTCATATGATGACAGATGTGTGTGGGGGTAAAAAACATGATCAAATTGATAAAAAACAGAAATGTTTAATAAAAAAACACAATCAAATTTTGTTAAAAAATGAGAAAATTATATGTGTAAGTGGTTTTTTGTATGTGTGTGAATATATCACAGGATGCTATTTTCTTTATACCACTCTTTCTTCGCGATCAGTGTGTCTGGCACAAAAAGACGAACGTATGAGCGCTCAAACAAATTGTTTCCTTTTTTAATAATGTCAGGTGGTTGTTTACATGATCATTTCAATATACAAGTAGAAGGCGTTGTTTTCGTTTTTTTTTTACGAGAGAAAAAAGAGAAATCCTTTCTTTTCTTAAATAGTTTTACAGTTAGCGGTTCTTGATTGTTTGTTGAATTGCTGTTCATTTTTCCCTTAATGAAAATGTAGTTGTTTTTTATGTTGTCTAGAAGATTTTTGGTTTCTGAAGTGTCTTTGATATCATTATAATTATATGGGTTTGATGTTTGAATATTGTATTTGTTTCATGATGTTCATTTTTTTCGAAATGAGTGGGAATCTATGATGTTTTTCTGCAGAGATACCATATGGAATAGTAAAATGTTTTTGTTACAGGATGAAAGGATCATTTCTTTTTTCGCGCTTTCTATAAACTAACGGTTTGATTATGAAGGAGAAATGTGTTTCCTGATGTTTTGAAGTTTTTTATAAGAAAGTATAATTATTCATATACAGATGTCGGAATAGGAGTACAATAGTTTTATTAGATATTTTGTCAAATTACATGAAACAGTTATGATTTGCAATCTGTTGATTGTAAATAGTTCTCTTGTTGCTCTTTTGTTGAAGTTTTAAGGAAAAGAACAGTTTTATCATTGTTGACTTAGTCCCTTTTGCTGCAATGCCAGCAATGGGACGTAGTCAACAAAAATACGATATTGATGCATATTTTAACGTTTTCAGATTGTCAATAGCTAATCTTTAACTTATGTTTTCTATATTACCCCACACGACACAAATTCACTTTCTTACTCGTTATATCACACCTAAAACTCGACTTTTCACAAAAACTTGACTTTTCTTCCAAAATTCAACATTAAAAAAAAAATACTCTTCACCGAAAACTCGACTTTTCTCAAAAATTTTACATTTCATCGAAAAATCGGCTTTTCACAAAAAACTTAACTTTTCACAAAACTTTACTTTTCACCGAAAACTGGATTTTTCCCCAAAAACTCAACTTTTCACAAAAACTCGACTCTTCACTGAAAACTCGACTTTTCACAAATACTCGAAATTTCACCAAAAACTTGACTTTTCACCAAAAACTCAACTTTTCACTAAAAATTTAAATTTTTCTCCCAAAAATTGACATTTCACCAAAAACTCGACGCTTCATCGAAAATACGATTTTTCACAAAAACTTGAATTTTCTCCCAAAACTCGACATTTTGTCAAAAACTCGATTTTTCACCAAAAACTGACTGCATCGCCAAAAACTCGACTTTTCTCCCAAAAATCAACTTTTCACCAAAAACTCAACTTTTTACCGATAATTTTCATTGAAAATTCGTATAAACAATTTTTCAACGAAAATTTTAATTTATTTCACAATAAAAAGCACTTTTTGATACAGTTCCTTTCCAAATCACTGGGCTATTTTAAAAGTTGTTAAACATTTTCACCAAAAACTCAACCTTTTCACCTAATACACGACTTTTCGCATAAACTTGATTTTTCTCCCAAAACTCAACATTTTACAAAAAACTCGATTTTTCACCAAAAACTGAACGCTTCACCAAAAACTCGACATTTCTCCCAAAAATCAACTTTTCAACGAAAACTTGGATAAACGATTCTTTAATCAAAAGTCAAACTTTTTATCAAAAATGCGACTTTTCACCGAAAGTTTTCATTGAAAACCCGTATAAACGATCTTTCACAATAAAGAACACTTTTTGTTTAGGTGAGATCACAGTCCCTTTTCCCGATCAACGAAAACTTGGATAAACGATTCTTTAACCAATAGTCAAACTTTTTATCAAAAATGTGACTTTTCACCGAAAACTTATCTTTTCACCGAAAGTTATCATTGAAAACTCGTATAAACGATTTTTCACAATAAAGATCACTTTTTTGTTTGGGAGCGATCACAAAAGTTGTTTTGGTCTTTAAATTTTTCCTACAAAAGATCATTTAGTAAGTTTTTCTTTTGACTATTTCATAGTAAAGGTCGTTTATTGATCCTTTTCCTGAGCTATCTGAAAAGTTGTAAAAAATTTTTCCTACAAAAAATTGATTACTATGTTATTTGTTTGACTATTTATATTATTATATACAAAAGAAGATCGGTTATTGATGCTTTTCATGACGACTAGACTTTCCCACAAAAGATCGTTTAGTAAGTTATTCGTTTGAAAATTTTCCCGATCACAAAGTGCTATTTTTAAAGTTATTAAATTTCCCACAAAAAACATTGGTTAGTTGTTATTTCTTTGATTACTTCATACAAAAGATCGGTTATTAATCCTTTTCACCTAGTCATCAGTTTCAGTTACTCGTATAAAAGATCGTTTTTTATCTATTTAAGCCAGAGTTTTTATTTAACCCGCAATATGAAATCATGCTATTTCAATCAATCCGGGGCATTCTATCTTTGATACACTTTCATTCCATAAAACAGTTAATCATTTTTGAATATTTTTTCGTTAATTCGATTTCGATTCAAAAAAAAAAAAAAAAAAATCACGTTTGACTCTCATAGTTGTTTTACTCTAGCAGATGTAGTTTCATTGCCATATGAGTTTTTAATATCAATAAAATTAGTTTCCTATTTAGCTCTTTAATTACTTTACAAAATTTCCATATTTAACGAATGTTAAGATTTTTAATAAACATCTTTCGAAACCAATTTCTCCATATGTTTTCAAACAATAGCTTTTTGATTATTTATATTTTTAATAACTGTAAATGCATCCTTTAATTATGACAAGGATCATTATTCTAATGAAGAAACATATGACACAATCATATGCATCTCAAAAGTATTTTAATTGTATTCATTATAATATGTAGATGATATGTCAGATGTTGTTGGCGGATATTGTAGTTATTAAACATCTACATAAACCGTTATGCAACAGTTTTATCAAATTATTTTTTATAGAAAACATCTTTTGATCCTTTTTTGTTAATCAAATGAACAAAAAAATATATTTAAATAGAATTTCCGTTTGAGAAAAAAAAAACAACAGATTTCTTTATAAGAAATCTTATGATATTTTTTTAACTATGAATAAATTTAAAGGGTTTTGAAACCTATAAGAGTTAAAGAAAGTACCATGTGATAATGATAATATTTTATAAAAATCCAAAAAAAAAAATCCATTAATAAAAAACGAAAAGAAATCATCCCCCTTAACACCTTGAAAGTGTGTATAGCACACAAAAAGGTAAAATTACACGCATAACTGTTGTCAGAAGCAAGAACAGCTTCTCTCCAGCCAAACAGCCAGCAATCCTTTCGTTTTCGCCTGTTCATGTGTGTGTGTATAAGGGTGTGTATAGCTGTTTTGTATACATAGCGGTTCTCTCGAAATCATGGGAATGTTTAAAATACTTGTTAGAAAACTCTTTTTTTTCTACGAAGAAAAAGGACTGATTGGCGGCGGAAACGGATTATATTGCATGACTAATAACAATTTCAATCAGTAGCTGTAAAAGTAAAGGGATATATGCAAGCAGGTACGTTTTAGCATTGATAATTTTCTCATAACAGGTTGTGATGTGATGTCAGGTGATGTAAAGGAAATCATTTTAATAACAACTGCTATAAATTAAAAAAATATTTCAAATTTAGAATTTTTAATTATTTGATTATCCTTTCTTTGAGATAATAGCAATAAATTTGTTTGAAGGTCAATGTTATAAATTTGACTTCTTTGAATTGGATTTTCGACATGCGACTAAACAAACAAGGCTCTACTACTCTTTCTCCTAGCTAATCCTTTGACTAACATTTTTCTTAAACAGCAAAAACTACTACTTACTTACTAGCGATTTATTTAAGCTGTGTCCTTTCACTCTAAGCCTTTTTAAATGACCTTACTTACTAGGAAATTGTTGAAAGTATTGTTTTCAAAACAATCAATGGTAAGAAAACTATAGCAAGGACACGACACACTGCTTATTTATAATCGTTTTAAAGCCTCATAAATATTTCTATTCAAGCGTGAAATTTAAACAGCAGCTCGATCATAAAATATGTGTGTTTTCCTCTAAACTCTTTTTTTCTTTTAGAAGAAGGGGTGTTAACCCTTTTCGTGCTCTAAATAAGAAATTTTTATTTGTAATCTAACAAGAGACAAGGTCAGTTTTAGAAAGGGCCATGCATTAAAATTAATTAAATTTCTATTTTAAAGATCATTTAGTGCCAGAGTGTTAAAATATTTGTAAAGGCTTGTTGTTGCTTCTATGAGGGCAGGTATATGCAAATGTTATAGAACAGGATGTTACAAATTGAAATGGCTATTAAATGTGTCGTGACCTTAATAGGGAAACATTTAATATGTAAATTGTAACAGGAAGCGTGCTTGTTATTAAAGTAAATGCTTTGAAAATTATATTTATTCTCTTTATTTGAGTAACGAATTGAAACATAAAAACCATTTTCTGGAAAATGATATAGAAAAAGGTTGCTCAATGTTCAAAAGTTTTAATGATTTTAACTTTTAAAGTTTCCTTTTAAAGAAATATAAATTTTGACAAATTTTAATTATCTCAAATCGAGCTGCCATTCTCGATCACTTTTCAAATTGTTCTATATTAAAGGAACCACTAATGCTTTCCGTTTAACGATTTATATTTGAGATCTTTATACTGAAGATATGTTTTTATGCAGGAAAATGAATAATTTTAGAAAATATCCTTATGATCATTGTAGATAACTTATCGTGATCGTACATTGAATTCTGAACACTGTTCCATTCTATATGTTTTTAAAGCTTTTCTTAATATGTGTTGAACGGCTCGACTCTACTAGAATCACAATTCTGTTTACAAATAAAATTAAAAAAAAAAAAACAAATTCTAGAAAAAGTGTTTTTTTTATTTTTCCAACACATAATTTCAAAAATTATGTTATTTTTTTTTTGTTAACTTTTCTTACTTTTTTTGGGGGGAAATAAAAGTTTCTTGCACAATTTACAAATTATTTAAGTAACAAGTTTGTTGCTTAAGTCTTTTGTTTTCTTTACTTTAATAACACTCACGCTTACCACCACCACCATCACCAACATCAAGCACCAGCATTAAATAATGGTCTCTTTTACTTCAGTCATACTTTTTATGCTTTTTTTTTTTTTTTTTTTTTTTGTAGTCTTTCTTTTTGAATTTACAACTTGGGTTCATTGAACGCCAAAAATTCTCCATCAACAGCAAAAAACACAAAAAAGAATGCCCAATGGTCAAGTTGGTGTTATTGACCCTTTGCGTAATAAATACAAAATAAAAAAACAAAAGAAAATAAAATAAAGAAAGAACAGTTGCTTAATATTTGAATGCGTCGGTCGGTCGTTCTTGTCTTGTCATTGAAATGGAAAATATATAAGAAAGAGTGTGAGTGTTTTTTTATGGTTTTTTGTACTTTTAATACTGTTTGTTTGATATGATCACTTTCCAAGAACAATAATCACTTTTATTAATGTGTGTCCTGAAATTACAAATGCACGCATATCGCTTTTTTTGCACAGAAGCACTACATTTAATTTATTTAAAGTAAAGGGAAAAATTGCAAAACGCTTGAAGAAAGAAGAAACACTCAAAGTATATTGTAACTAAAGACTGTAGACTTGACTATAGACAAGACTATAGACCAGACTAGACTATAGACCAGACTAGACTATAGACCAGACTAGACTATAGACCAGACTAGACTATAGACCAGACTAGACTATAGACTAGACTATAGACTACACTAGGACTAGACTATAGACTATACTATAGACTAGACTAAGAACTATACTATAGACTAGACTATAACCTAAGAACTATAGACTAGACTATAGACAGACTATGACTAGACTATAGACTAGACTATATACTAACTAGAGACTAGACTAAGACTAGACTATAGACTAGACTATAGACTAGACTATAGACTATAATGACTAGACTATAGACTATAGAATAGACCTAGACTATAGACGGATATAGACTAGACTATAGACTAGACTATAGACTAGACTATAGATAGACTAAGACTGACTCTAGACTAAGACTATAGACTAGACTATAGAACTAGACCATAGACTAGACTATAGACTAGACTATAGACTAGACTATAGACTAGACTATAACAGACTATAGACTAGACTAAGACTAGACTATAGACTAGACTAAATAGACTAGACTATAACTAGACTATAGACTGACTATAGACTAGACCTATAGAACTAGACTATAACTAGACGATAGACTAGACTATAGACTAGACTTAGACTAGACTATAGACTAACTATAGACTAGACCCACCTATAACTAGACTATAGACTAGACTATAGACTAGACTATAGACTAGACTATAGACTAGACTATAGACTAGACTATAGACTAGACTATAGACTAGACTATAGACTAGACCTATAGACTAGACTATAGACTAGACTATAGACTAGACTATAGACTAGACTATAGACTAGACTATAGACTAGACTATAGACTAGACTATAGACTAGACTATAGACTAGACTATAGACTAGACTATAGACTAGACTATAGACTAGACTATAGACTAGACCTATAGACTAGACTATAGACTAGACTATAGACTAGACTATAGACTAGACTATAGACTAGACTATAGACTAGACTATAGACTAGACTATAGACTAGACTATAGACTAGACTATAGACTAGACTATAGACTAGACTATAGACTAGACTATAGACTAGACTATAGACTAGACTATAGACTAGACTATAGACTAGACTATAGACTAGACTATAGACTAGACTATAGACTAGACTATAGACTAGACTATAGACTAGACTATAGACTAGACTATAGACTAGACTATAGACTAGACTATAGACTAGACTATAGACTAGACTAGACTAGACTATAGACTAGACTATAGACTAGACTATAGACTAGACTATAGACTAGACTATAGACTAGACTATAGACTAGACTATAGACTAGACTATAGACTAGACTATAGACTAGACTATAGACTAGACTATAGACTAGACTATAGACTAGACTATAGACTAGACTATAGACTAGACTATAGACTAGACTATAGACTAGACTATAGACTAGGCTATAGACTAGGCTATAGACTAGACTATAGACTAGACTATAGACTAGACTATAGACTAGACTATAGACTAGACTTTAGACTAGACTTTAGACTAGACTATAGACTAGACAATAGACTAGACTATAGACTAGACTATAGACTAGACTATAGACTAGACTATAGACTAGACTATAGACTAGACTATATACTAGACTATAGACTACACTTTAGACTAGACTTTAGCCTAGACTTTAGACTAGACTTTAGCCTAGACTTTAGACTAGACTTTAGACTAGACTATAGATATTTCAAAATTTATTGAAATATCAAAAACGTTTACACTTATCTTAATATCCCATACTGTTGTTACAATTTCGATTTTGTTCCTTAAGGAAGAACAAGTTTTTGGTCACAGCAACTCCAAAAAATAAGGGTTCTTGTCTGCAAACATGTTACATAGCAATTTACAACTCTCAAAATGAGACATCCAATCTGAAATAACTTTTCAATAAAAAAATTTATTATTATTACAAAAATGGGTGTGTGTATGTAAAAAACAAAATCAATGGCGGTCGTTAAAATTATTTTTTAAATTAATTTTCCTGCTGAAAATAAAAAGTAAATTAATAATTAACTCAAAGAGTAAAAGCATAAAGTTTAAAATTTTAAACAAAAGTGTGTTTGTGACCAAAAAAAAAAAAACAAAAAGTGGAAAAAAGTAAAATGTAAATGAACTCTAATAATAATGATGAATTCTCTGCCGAAACTCATTTTTATAATTTCTGTTTTTTTTTCTGGAGTTTGTTGAACTTCACGGGAACGACTACTAGAAAAAACTATATATGAGCTATTAAAGTGTTGTTAACTTTTTAGAAATAACAAAAGTAAAAAAAAATTAAAAAATAAAAACAACAAATAAAAAAAAAAACTTAAAAAAAGTTCATTGGCCTATAGTTGAACTTAACATTTTATATTATATTATACGCATACAAATGAAAAAAAGTAGAAAGAATAAAAGAACTAACCAACCATCCGTCCATCCATCCACAGCCAGCCATATAACGTACCATCGTCAAAAAGCACATAAAACATTTAAAAGAACAACAACAACTCCATAATAATGTAACACGTTCCATCACCAAAAAAACAAAATTTGTTTAAATTTAATAATGGCCCATAAGACATTTTAGTTTCAACCAAAAGAAAAAAGTTCTCTTCTTTTTTTTTCACTGACATTTAGTTTATGAAATGTTTTTAACAAAAATAGGAAAAAACCCAACAATTTGATTAGGAAACCCATTGTACACAAAAATAATAAATAAATATGATGTAAAACGTTAAAATTAAAAAAACAACATTCAACAAAGGTCAGTGGTATTTTTTAACCAGCATTTTTTTAGTTGAACTTTTGTGATTAATGTTCTTACCACCACAACTACTAATAGTAGAAAAAAGTCTTAAAGAAAAATAAAATTTAAAAATGGTAGTTAAAAGTTATAAAAAACAGAATTAGAATGTTTGTTTAAGAAAAAAGAAAAATATATATATTTATATAAAAATGCATGCATTCCATTTTAGTGTTTGTTGTATATGCATTAAGTTTGTTGCTTAAGTCTTTCGTTTGTTTAAGTTAAAATTTTCAAATGTAAGTGTATGTGTTTAAATGTGTATTTGTGTGGTTTTAATGCAGTTTTTTTGTATTGAAGAGGAGAAAGGCTTTCTCTTGCAATTTTCTTACAGAAACTGGTCATACATGAAACACGATTCGCAACGAAAGTATGCAGTATCGTTGTTTGTATATTTATTTATTCTACATTATTTGTTATTGTTTTTGTTGTTGCTCTACAACAACAGCCACAATGTTGTTGTTTTTAACTGCCACAGTATGTCTAATAACGCGGAAATGGTGCATTGGAGTTCAAAAGAGTTTATTGAACTTTTTTTTCTCCAATACTACAAAGTGATAGTGTCGTTAAGCACATTCTAAAAAATATTGAAATAAGAACAAAAAAAAAAAAAAGTTTGTTTCAAATTTTCCCAAAAGAAGTTTAACTTTTTTCTTTGCCTTAATAATATTTTAGGTAGATGTTACAGTTTTATATAAGGGAGTTTTTAATTTTCTGCTACAGAGTTATTCTAATCAAAAGGCCTTATTAAAACTACAAAGTTCGCTTAGAAAGTAATATATCTTGTTTAGAACTTCATTCATTGTTGATTACTGCGTAACGAAATCCTATTTCGATAAACGTACTGGAGTCTCACTTATCCTCTAGTTTACACTGACGACTACAAGAGAAGATTGCTTATTGTAGTGTTATTCAGCAAAAATATGTGTAATTAAAAGATCAGTGGGATTTAAAGAGGGATAACCTTATTGAGCACGAGCTACAAGATAATGATCTACATCATTGTGTACTTTGACAAGAACAAGCTGCATTCCGAGCTGAAAGATCTTGTCTTGATAACGCAAACATTCTCAGGATTATCTACAGTCCGTAGAATGGCGCTCTTGCGTCTACCTTTGTACATTGACTTTAGAAAGCCTTTGAAACCCACTCACAGGAAGCGGTTTGATCATCGGTATGCCGCAAAGGAGCTCTTGCAAAGATATCATTCATTGTAAAACGACGCATGTTGCCGAGTGTTACATGGGATCAAAATGGGGGACAGAATTTTCTCTCCTAGTTAACATTGTCACAAACGTCAAACGAGGCATAAGCTGGGGCGTTTAGAATAATGGTCGAATAATGTCCGAAAGAGTGGGACTGAGGATCAACGCGGCGAAAAACAAAATGATGTGTATCAATTCATTAACCTCAAAACCATTTTTTTTAATTGGACCAGCACTCAGGGGATGACCCCTACTAATGCGAAGCATTGTTTTGGAACTAGGAAAATAGGTTGTGGGAAGGAGGATAGAGGGAGTAGTGTTTGTGGACATTTGATTTAAATCTTCTTATATCGAAAGTGGCAGGGAAGTTTATTCCACATACGAACAGTGCGGCTGAAGAATGAATTTTCCCTATAATGTGTTGTGCGGTCCACTGGCCAATCTACCACAAATGGGTGAGTTCTTGAATAAAGACGTGTGTTGCGCAAGAATATACGGATATATTTGTGTATCTTAGTTGCACTATTACGATAACCTGTGGTTCATAAAGTGCAAACTGGACAAGGCAAGACATGCATTTGTCATCCTTAACCCCGTGTGGCGATATAAAGCTGACAATTTTTAATGCAAACATGAAGTCCATATTACTTTATGATAATGAATCGTGGAATGCTAAGCAGAAGGACACCAATAGTATTCAGGTTTTTTTGTGAACAGCTGCCTCCGTATAACATACAACACTGATATCTGGCACATCACCCAACAAATTCCCATTCAAACAGAGATACATAGACGCAAATAGCGCTGGATCGGGCACACACTCAGAAAACCTGCAGATGACATTACCAAAATGGCTATTGATTGGGACACCCAGGGCAAAAGAAGTATTGGTAGACCTGCCCATACCTACATGGAGAAGACAGCTCGACTATGAAATAAAATATTCTGGACGTAGTTGGGGTAAGATAAGACGTTTTGCTAACGAGATAGGTGATTGGTTTTGTTGAACAGTCATGTTCCTTATAGGAATTGTAGGAAAAAAATATACATACATATATAGAAGATCATATCGGGAGATATATCTGTATATACTTACTGTAAAGCTACTTTACGTCTACTAGGTTAATTGAAGAATCTTTAAACGATACCAATTAGACGGGACTGATGCGATGAAATCCACGCTTTTAATGGTAACTTTGTTACAAATTGTAAGTCACTAGTTCAGACTGAACAAATTATTCGAATAACCTCAACTCTATATGATGAGATCCGAAATAACTAGAACTTATTCTAAGTATAAAAAAGTTATCCATAATTCAATTTCGAAATCATGAATGAAATAATTAGCTCCTACCAATCTTAGATTTAAAGCTTAGCTTAATAACTAAAAGTATTACAACAGTTTGATTACAAATATAATTTTCTATAGAAAGAAATTATGTACTTACAAACAAATAAATACCTACAAATACATCAACATATACATAAATATTTACAATTTAATTTGAAATTTATTTTCACCACGACACATCGTCCAAAAATAAGTTGTAAATTAATTTCAGTTGCCCCATAATTGTGTGTTTGTTTGTTTGTTCGTTCGTTCATTTGTTGGTTTTATTTGTTTGCTGCTTGTCTTTGCTGTTCAATTCAGAATTGTGTTCTGTTCTTCATGGCGTTTAAGCTAAAGCGAAAAGTTCAATGATCTTTTGTAAGCCATGTCAACAATCAACGACGGCGACGACGACGAAACTTCGTATTGTTTTGTCTTGTCGTCGCTAGTTGTTGTTCTTTCTCTTCTTCTAAGGGGCCATATTAAATTTGTTCTTGTGCTAAGAGAGAGAGAGAGGGGGGAGTACCCCCAGCCGCTCCTCTTAAAGATAACAATATGAAAAAAAACACTTACTCACGGGCTTAAAAGTTAAACAACACAAAACAAACAACTCATTAATGCGCAAACGTACGTTTTAACTGAGTTCCAGAAAAGAACGTAAACAAAATATTCGCAGAACTTTCACCAATTGGTTTTGCTTTCGAAGATTGTTTTTTTTTTGTATTTTTGCGTTTGCTTTTTTTTGTTGGAGTGCAAACAATAGCTTACACATGTGTCTTTAGTAATATTTTTTTTTTTATTTTTTGTTAGTTGTTCAGAACTTTTTGGTTTTTTTTTAAAACTTTTAGTTTGTCTATTCTTTTGACTCAACTTTTTTCTGCGAATAAGTTTTTGTTTAGTTTTTCTATACTGTAGATTGATAACGGAAATACTTAAGATGGACAATTTTATAAAAAAATGAGTTTTTGCTTAACTTGGTTGGCGGTGGGTTGCTTGGTTGCTTGGTTTGTGGCAGAAGTTGTAAAATACTGTTACGATCTAATGTCAAGTTCAGAAGTCTAAAGTGGAAGTGGGCAATATGACTCTAAAATATTTAAACTCTCAATTTTGCAAAAATTTTGGTTCTATTCAAACACCAAGATACTACTAGAGTTGCAGCCTGGACATGACAGAACATGAGTATAGATTATATATGGAATCCACTCAAAATATATTCAATGTTTCTAGAGTCCAAATAGGTCACGATCTTACTTCTTTTAGTGACATATAGCAGTTTAAATTTCAGCCGTAATGCTGCCTTTTGGAGAAAGCTGTAAAGGCAAAGTTGCGGCCTGACAGCATGGACATGAAAGAAAATGGATATATGTATGTATATTATTAGTCAAAATAGATCACTATTCTGTTTAGTTATTCTAGAAAACATATTGTAAGTTTAATAAGATGTCTATTTCAGAATAAAAGGCAAGAAACCCTTAAGTAAATATGTGGTGATGGGGTCTCTAAACTGGTCTTTGGAAGAAAGTGGTTTGCAACTTTCAGGAGAGGTGTGTCTCGTGCATAAAAAGCAAAACAATTCTTAACGATCATTTGTCTTCAGTTAGTCCAGATCTTAATCAATTATATAAGAAATCCACTGAACATATGGGTCACGATCCTACTTCTGTAATTTCATAAGGGGACTCAAAGCAGTCAAAACTTTAGCAGCAATTTATCAATCCTATCTTTGGGAGAAAGTACAAAAAAACATATGTGAACTATCAGATCTTAGTAGAACTCAATCCCGGTATAAGAATCAAAAACAACTTGAGTGTGTTTTTCTCTTTGAATTTCTCTTGATATTTGTCTTGAGTTAGTCCAGATCCTAAAACATGAAATTACAAGCTGTTGTCTGTTTTAGAAAGCAGAGCTTGGACTATTTAACATCTAAATTTGGAATCAGAAAAACAAGGTTTTATCAACACAATGGACTATTTTCCTATATACTTTTTACAAGCTCAAATATATATCTTCCCTTGTTACCAGAACTTGTCGACCAATTTATTAAGTTTTTATTACTTAAAAAATTTTAAGGTTTTTATTATCTGACAAATTCATACAGAATACAAAAGTGATTATGTCGCATTAAAATTTGATTGCAAATCCAACTCAATGGAATTTCCATTATACATAAAACCAATGTAACAAAGTTCTGAAGAAATGCAAAAAAAAAGTCCACAACAATCCATCAACCCACACTCTGTAACATTCACATTTGCGGGGGAAAAAACATGGAGTAAACGCAAATAATAAATAAAAGAACAACAAGAATGAATAGCCTCCATAAGCCAGGCAGGCAGTCAGTTAGGCCAAGTTAAGTCAAGCCCAGCTTTAAGCCAACGAACCAACAGAACAGAATCGTTGTCGTTATAATAATAAAAAAACATAAACATAAGTCCACTGACAAGTTTGCCTCGCTTTAAATATGTATGTGTTTGTTTTTATATAAGTATCTGGTTTTTGTTGTTGTGTTGGAATAGCGGTAAATTTGCGGTACTTTTCGTTTTCATTGCAACTCAGAGCGAGTGTTTAGCCTAGATTTGTGTTTAAGTTCGATGAACTTCTTACGACAAAGTAGTAGTCGATCGAAGCTGTTGTTGTCGTAGTTGTTGTTGGTTCTTGGCAGAATAAACAAAATAAATGAGTAACCAGAAATTCATTGGAAAAGAAGAGAAACAAATGTGCAGTTATGTTGTTGTGTGAGTATTGGCAAAGAGTGTTTTTTATTTAGACTCTTCTCTTGTTTGCGTATCAAAAGTATAAACAAGCATAGTGCTTGTTTCTTAAGTCTTTTGTTTTTTTTTTGCATACAAATTCATACATTTCAGTTATTACGCGCTTAAATTTTTATTTACTTTTTTTTTAACCAAAATAAAAATTCCCCCCAAAAATTTAAGGCAAAACAACCAATAACATTTTAATTAAAACTGCCTGCTGTAATTTATTAAAGAATTGCTCAGAAATGTAAAAATAAAAACGCTTACAGCTGCAGCTCCCTAAAAATACCACAAACAACAAACCTCCTTGTTATTATTAGTATTCCATATAAATGATTTTGAACTTCCTCATACCAAGTGATGATGGGAAATCAGACCAATGGCCTGCAATCACCTTAGAAACTGAGGAGCAAACAAACATCATGTAAAAATAATAATATTAAAAAAACAAGAAACCTGCTTTTTGTTTTTTGCCAGCAAGCAGCAAGAGATGGCAAAAAGCAAAAAAATGCATAAGAAAAGTATTAAAAGAAATGCGACAGCGGCGCAACTGACTTTAGTTATAGCTGCTGTTGTCTGTTTGTAGCTTTAAGATGCAGTTTTTTGCACTAAAAAAAAGCCAATGACCGCAAGTAACTTACATTTGAAAATAGTGTGAAAACTCTTGAAAGCATAAACAAGTCCATGACTGACTAACTGAATGACTGACTGACTGGCTGCTTTGCGAGTATCAGCTTTGGCGGGACGTTAAGCTAACTCTTACATACCACCGCAAGACAGACAGACAGTTATTCAGTTTAATAGTTATAGAAATAATAGTTGTAGTTGCTGTTGCTATTATTACCAACTCTATCTATAGTTTTTATGTATTTTGTTATTTGTTGCGGGAGTTTAGCAAGCTATGTTTAGTTTTGATTCTTTCTCTCTTTACAACATATTAATTTCTTTGCTTTATTTAGTAGAGTAGTTGTTGTATTAACTAACTAACTAACTGACAACAACCAGTCTGTTTGATTTTTGCTTCCTGGAAAATAAAAGAGAAAGGTTATAAAATATTTTTCTTGGTTATTTTTGTTTAAAACGTTTTTTTTTTCACATTTAATACTTTTTTGTTTTTGGCAAATTAAAGCGATAAAAAAGCATCCATAAATATTGCTGAAAATAAAATAAAAAGTTATCAAAAGTAACGGCACTTAAAGCAAAATAAAACATCAGCATTTACATACAATTTAATGACTCATTTGTTTTATTTAAATTTATTAAAATCAGTTGGGAATCCAGTTGCAGTTTTTTGTTACAGAAAATTTTGGGTTCCAACTTATAAAATTGACTAATTGATATTATTAAAGTTATCTTAGTAGTAATAATAACTTACCAAACTGTTAATGTTTAATAACTTAAAGTTGCCATTTAAAAGAAACTGTAATTACTTCCGAGGCCTCCTTTTAATAACTACTCATGATTACACTTTCCTTGTTCTTCCTCTAATTGGGAATGACTTCTATTATGAAAGTAATTTGATGTTTAATTCCTTCTCTATTTTGGAAAGGTTACTCTCTGATTTAAGATTTTGATTTTGTTTTATTTTGGTTGAAAAGCCGCCATCGGGCCTGTTGGAGATCCAGAGTACATTCCAATGTTTCCGGTATGCATTGATGGCATGTCCTCCAATCGTCTTTGATTGATTCTCCTAAAGATAAGAGACGGGAGAATTTAAATCAACCTTTTGAAAGCCTATTTTGACGTAGTGCTCATGGTCCACTAATAGCTGATCAATCGTAACTTTATTTTTTTCTTTGCATGGTTTGTTTTAGGGGAACATCCCCTTAACGAATTTTTGTCCGCGCGGAATACAAAATTAGTTATACTGTTGTTAGTCTAATCGGGAAACCATATATGGTGAAACCTCGGTAGAACATTGACTATTTCCTCAACCCCCATGTTACCTTAATAAATGACCCTCATCTTGGTATTATTACAATTCAGAGGAAAAGAGTTGCTACCTCTAGTCTGGCGGGACTGGTAATGATCTAATGTATCATCGGTATTTCCTTGGAATAATTTGAAGAGGTACCTTCGGGGTGCACGTGGTGGCTGTGGTTTAAACCCGAATTCGCAGGAAGAGAATGGTTAAAAGACTGAGGCACGGTCAAGTCTACAATTCTGGATAAGTTCGATGCTGTTACCGAGACAACAGATACTCAGAGGAGTAGTAACTGTGGGACTAAACGTTGGAAATGAGTTGGTGTTAAGTATATATGATACTGGATGGATGTAATGGTGTGCGGACCTTAATCACCAGTATCCCCCCGGGGCATGTTTCTCTGATGAAAGACCCTCATCTTAGTGTATTCCAATCCCGGGGTAAAGAGGTGCTACCAATTCCTCTAGTCTGCCGGGACTATTAACTGGTGATGTCAATTCACTCCTCAGACTTTCCTTGGAATGATTTGACATGTTGTCTAACCAGAGAACCGCATTATCATAATCATGGTACTACGGGTGGCCAGTTGCCCTGCCCACAGGCCATGTCCTAGCTGGTCAAGTTCGCGGGAGGAGTAAGTTGCGGTTAAAAGACTGATGCACGGTGAAATCTATATTTCGGGATAAGATCGGTTCGGTTGCCGATTGACAACAGATACCCCTCAGAGGAGTGACTGTGGGACTAAGCGTTAGAAATGAGTTGGTGTTAAGTGTATATGTGTATACAGGATAAAAGTAGAGGTATACGGATCCCACCTGTCCGTATACCTAGAGTGAATGTGTCGGATGTTGGTCTCTATGAGTATGTCTTATGAATGAGAAGTCTGCTGTGTTGTGATACCATTGAATTTTCCTTCCTTTTCCGGGTATGTTCAGGGTTTACACTGTTCATACTAGATTTACCACAGTGTGTTATCTGTGAGTAAGAACAAGTCGTCTATTTATTTGATGGATTCGTGTTTCGATCTATCAATAACTTACTGCAAAAATTGTTACCGGCATGTAAGATGCTCAAAGAGGCTAACAATGCAGATGTTCACGTAAAGCTCTTTGACTTCTTATCAACTTCCTCAAATCTCCAATCACCCAAGATGACTTTTTAGATTGGAAATTCTATAAAACACTATTATTTTTCTATAAATACTTTAGATTCAGGCCTGAAACAGAATATACGGTTAGGTCTAACATTTTACCGAAAAACTTCTACTATCTCTACTTTATACACTTTAAAACAGCTACACTTGTGTGAGAATTTTATTCCACCGATAAACTATTACATCGGTTGTAAAGTAGATTTTAAAATATTAATGGACAAAGCAAAATGCAACATTGAAACTTGCGATCTATGTTTCGCCTCAATCTCCTTTAAAATAAAAATGTTAATGTTACCTATTTATTTTTTTTTGTCCTATTATTTTAAAATTTTGTTACGCCAATTAAAAAGTTTGTAATGAACTAAATTTTGCTATAATTTTCAATTTATTATTTTTTAATTTTGTATGCTATGGTTTTTTCCTGTATTAATTCCAGTGAACTTCAAAATATCTGAAACATTTTGAAGTTCAATGGAAAATACATACTTATTAAAAAATTATAAATAATGTTCGTTTATTAAATAAATATGTAAATGTCATGTATGCAGTTTTACATAAAAATTCTACTTGTTAAATGTATTCATAGCAGTGTTGCCAACTGTGTTATGGATTTTCATCAGCTGACACTTAATGAAATGTAATTGAAAGTATAAAGTAAATGAATTATACATAATAATGATGAATACAGCAAATACAACTTGTAGAACTAAGAACTAGTACGGTGACTGGTGTTTAGGGGATAGAAACCGGTACTAGATGTAAATCAGTTTATGCTTGACAGTTCGAAATTTAAAAATTTGCAAATTTCATCTCTGAACAACAATTGTTTTAGTTTTATTCCTTTAACGCGTTTTTATTCTGGCTCAAGACAATTGACATCTCTGTTGTAGTATATCGTCTGTGTGGTTGGTACACATGGAGTCTCTATCGTTGTCGTTATTATGTTGTTGTCGTCATATTGTTGCTTCTGTTGTATGTAGTTGGTTGGTTGGTAGGTTGATACGTTGGTAGCTTGTTGATATTGGCAATGGCAATAGTGTTAACTGATGTGTATGTATGTTTGTGTTTGTATTGTAGTAGTATTGTGGGTTTTGCGCATGCACAAAAGTATGCCAATGAACTTAAGCGGCCGAGTGAACGATGTGTATACATTTTTATTTGTTTTATTTTTTTTTTGCAAAATTTTTTTTGATCATGTTTGTGTCTTTTACTTCTGGATGTGTGCTGTTTTTCTGTTTTCTTGTTGTAATTGTTGTTGTTAGTTCTTAATTTTGCAAAAATTCTTACGATTTGCTGATGTCTACAGAAGTAATTTATGCAAAAAAATTTAAGAATAAAAACTTTTTTTGAAATGTTTTTTTTTTTTTTTTATCATAAAGTTATTATTGATTATGGCGGTTGATATAGAAGATCGTCTAAGAACATTATTAGAAATTTTAATAAGTTATGCATGTTTAGAATATCAAGCTCAATTTATTAAAAGAACTAGACTAGACTATAGACTATAGACTAGACTATAGACTAGACTATATAGACTAGACTATAGACTAGACTATAGACTAGACTATAGACTAGACTATAGACTAGACTATAGACTAGACTATAGACTAGACTATAGACTAGACTATAGACTAGACTATAGACTAGACTATAGACTAGACTATAGACTAGACTATAGACTAGACTATAGACTAGACTATAGACTAGACTATAGACTAGACTATAGACTAGACTATAGACTAGACTATAGACTAGACTATAGACTAGACTATAGACTAGACTATAGACTAGACTATAGACTAGACTATAGACTAGACTATAGACTAGACTATAGACTAGACTATAGACTAGACTATAGACTAGACTATAGACTAGACTATAGACTAGACTATAGACTAGACTATAGACTAGACTATAGACTAGACTATAGACTAGACTATAGACTAGACTATAGACTAGACTATAGACTAGACTATAGACTAGACTATAGACTAGACTATAGACTAGACTATAGACTAGACTATAGACGATAGACTACCTATAGACTAGACTATAGACTAGACTATAGACTAGACTATAGACTAGACTATAGACTAGACTATAGACTAGACTATAGACTAGACTATAGACTAGACTATAGACTAGACTATAGACTAGACTATAGACTAGACTATAGACTAGACTATAGACTAGACTATAGACTAGACTATAGACTAGACTATAGACTAGACTATAGACTAGACTATAGACTAGACTATAGACTAGACTATAGACTAGACTAACTAGACTAGACTATAGACTAGACTATAGACTAGACTATAGACTAGACTATAGACTAGACTATAGACTAGACTATAGACTAGACTATAGACTAGACTATAGACTAGACTATAGACTAGACTATAGACTAGACTATAGACTAGACTATAGACTAGACTAAGACTAGACTAGACTATAGACTAGACTATAGACTAGACTATAGACTAGACTATAGACTAGACTACTATAGACTAGACTATAGACTAGACTATAGACTAGACTATAGACTAGACTATAGACTAGACTATAGACTAGACTATAGACTAGACTATAGACTAGACTATAGACTAGACTATAGACTAGACTATAGACTAGACTATAGACTAGACTATAGACTAGACTAACTAGACTAGACTATAGACTAGACTATAGACTAGACTATAGACTAGACTATAGACTAGACTATAGACTAGACTATAGACTAGACTATAGACTAGACTATAGACTAGACTATAGACTAGACTATAGACTAGACTATAGGACTAGGACTATAGACTAGACTATAGACTAGATATAGACTAGACTACTAGACTAGACTATAGACTAGACTATAGACTAGACTATAGACTAGACTATAGACTAGACTATAGACTAGACTATAGACTAGACTATAGACTAGACTATAGACTAGACTATAGACTAGACTATAGACTAGACTATAGACTAGACTATAGACTAGACTATAGACTAGACTATAGACTAGACTATAGACTAGACTAGACTATAGACTAGACTATAGACTAGACTATAGACTAGACTATAGACTAGACTATAGACTAGACTATAGACTAGACTATAGACTAGACTATAGACTAGACTATAGACTAGACTATAGACTAGACTATAGACTAGACTATAGACTATAGACTAGACTATAGACTAGACTATAGACTAGACTATAGACTAGACTATAGACTAGACTATAGACTAGACTATAGACTAGACTATAGACTAGACTATAGACTAGACTATAGACTAGACTATAGACTAGACTATAGACTAGACTATAGATTAGACTATAGTCTAGTCTATAGTCTAGTCTATAGTTTCAGCATGTTCATCTTGATAATCACTGTTGCCAATTTAGCTATTTTCTCGTCAAATCTAGCGATTTTTAATCCCATTTTGCGGGGAAAAATATGATTTAGCTATTAGCGGGAAATCTAGCGAATTCTTTAGATCTTAAGGCATTTTTTATTCATTTATATTTTGATAATATCGCTTAAAAGTTACGAATGACGATATTTACATATATGTATGTATATAAAAATATGCATTCAATGTAAGTTATTTGAGTTTTAGCTGTGTGTATTATACTTATTTTGAATGTTCTGAAGAACATAATTAGGAGTAAATATTTGTGCGTACAGGTAAAGTTATACGAAAAACTTTAAAAGGGGTATATTTTGTTGTACTCAATTAAAAAACTAATATTTAATTATTCTAGTCTTTTAGTAAATGAGTGATATGATAATAAAATTTACCATAATTCTAAAAATTAGTGAACATTGGAAATAAGTGATGAAAGGATCGGTCCATAAAGTCCTAAAAATTTACAACATTTCTAAGGCGTATAGGGCCGCATATCGATATCGCAGATAAACTTCCCACAAAAGGAGTGTATAATAATCTTGGGTGCCCCGGTAGGCTAGTTGGTAGTGTGCTAGCCTGTCAGTCTGGGGGTTGTAGGTTCGATTCTCAGCAGAGATCCTGGTCTGCTACACTACAACGGTCGTATGGTTATCGTCACCCTGCTCGGTAAATTAGGTTAGAATATAATTTGTAATTGTATTGTAATGGAAAAATAAATAAATATGCCGAAAATAAAGGATCGATCCATAAAGGCCAGCATTTCGAAATTCAATTTATCTTTACAACATTTCTAAAGCAATCTGTATAGGGTCGCATATCGAAATTAACCTCAACTTGACATTTTTCCTAACCCAAAGTGAAAATATTTAACATAAAAAAAGATTCTCTTATGTGTTTGTTATAAGATGTGTTTGTATCACTATCCCATTCCTACGTATGTATATAGATTTTAGCGATAAATCGCTGACTTTTTAGAATAATATAAAAAATCTGAAAAATTTAGCTAGTTTTTTTAGCTATTTCTTTTCAGAATCATATAATAAATATTATATTGACGATTTATCGCTAAATTTTTCAAAATGTCTTGAATTTAGCTATTTTCTAGCTATTTTTCAGTCGACTTTAGCGATATTTTTGGGAAAAAAGTTGGCAACAGTGTTGATAATGTACAAAATAAATTTTAAGTTTTAAAAATTTTGTAAAATTTGTATGGAAGTTAGCAGTTATTTTCTTCAAAAAAAAAAAAAAAACTTTGAGATAGCATATTAACAAAAATTGTTGTTAAAAGTGCAAAAATTACTTTTTTGGTTTCAAATTTATACCAGACGTGGATCATGCATTGAGGAATCCTTTTGCATCAAAAACTCACTTTGCCCAAAATTGAGTTCGCACTTTTTGAATATAGGGTCACGATATGTTTGTGTATCCGATCGAGTTTTGAATACAACTGTCGTAAATGGGCCGGAATTCTAAAGTCTATTTTGAATCTACTTGACCGCGTACAGTAGAGGGCGATGGTACGTATCGGCGTCTGAATGGTTATACAACTCTATTGATTCATTTCATTTGTATTTTTCAGTTCTGTCGATATTACAATGGAGTGTATTCCTTTGGCAAATAAACTTGCCAAATATATGAAAATTAAATTACATTTTAGTTCTATTTCAACGCATTTCAATACTTCTTAACCCCTTTTATATTTAAAGCACCAATTATTTGTTAAAATTAGTATCATATTATAACCATATTTAGATTTAAACAATTCTATAAAAAAGATTGGAATTTTCATGACCTCAATCTTGCGCTTAGATTTGCTGTCGGTTTATGTTAACAATTGAAATTATATTGATTTCAATTAGTTTTGAGTTCAAGCAATATAATTTGATTTTCAATTGCTTAAATTTTTGGTTAGAAAAAAAAGCCAGGCGACTGAACGACCCAGCCAGCCAAGCAATCAAACCAATAAAATGCAATTATGATTTTTTCAAACATTATGGCCAGTCAATATTAAGAATTTTTATATATTTTTAAAACATTCTTATAAACATGTTATTTGTTGGTGGTGTTGTTGTTGTTGATGTATAGTTTTCTCAAGCCACTAAATATTGTGTAAGGCAAAGAAAAGCCAGCAATTTTATTTGAACTTTTGATTGTTCTTAGTTTAGACAAAGCAGTCTAATGCTTAAAACTAACTTGCCTCCTAAAGTTACCAAGTTGTTGGAAAAATGCAGAAATATAGAAAAAGAGTGGTAAAGAGAGAAAGAAAGATGTAGAATTGCTGAGACATGGCAATATTTTCATTGACCTATTTTTAGTGTATTTACCCCGGAAGTTATAATGTTGCACATGCGCAACCAACTAACTAACGACTGAACAGCAGCAGCAACAACAACTGAAATATTGCATCAAGCCACAAATAGAATTGTTGAACTAAAACACACAAACAATCTCTTTTTATATATTTGGTTTTAGCTGGATTTGGTTTTATTCTTTGTAATTTGGCAAAATGAAAAATTGCAAATAGAAGAGCAAGTATCTATGTATGTATGTCTGTTTCTGTGTGAGTGTGGCTATGAATGTTAGTAAATCTTTGATTTATGAAACATGAAAAAAAAAATTAAATTATTTCTGGATGTGAATTGTGTTCATGCAACAAACGTTACTGCCACATTAAAACAAAATAATAGAACGGGAACAGGCATACAAACTAACAGATGAACAACAGATACAAGTTTTGCCATTTTTTTCCTCCGCTTTGTTCACACTTACTCAGTCGGTCAGTTTGCTTACCAGTCAGCCATCCAGTTAGTCATTCATTCATTTAGCTCATTCATTCCTGGTTTAATATAGACATACAATATGTTTTAGGTGGCCATTGTTGGTTGCATTTGAACGTCTAACGGTTCTTTTTATATTTGATTATTGTCATCATAGTTTTTTTTTGTTCTTTTATGTTGTTGTAGTTGTTGCTGGTTGTACGCCTTCTATATAAGTTTGCAAACAATTTGAATTTGTACTTGTGTTTCTATTGCTGTTCTTTTTTTTTTGTAAATTGTTGGTAACACATGTATGGTTGAACATATACATAATACTGTATTTGCACATGCAACATAACGGTAAAAATCATAGCTCAGTCACTAAACTACCACTTCTAAATTTTCCCCCCTTTTACACCGCCAACATTTCTTTAATGCAGTTTTATTACATTTCTTTCATTTCTTCGCTTTTTTTTGCAATATGATGGCACACAACATTGAGCGATAGAGAAAGCAACATTTCTAATTGTTTCCAAGAAGTTTTTTAAACAGTGACTCAGCTTAGAATATTTTTAGAGTGATAGTTTTAAAATCTTTAATCTATTAGTAGTACAATTATAGGTTCTGATATACAGACTTATTGTTACTTTCTGAATCAATAAAGCCATAACTCTCCGGCCGGCATTCGTCAATATATAAGTTTCAATACTTCTTACACCCACCATCAGGAAAGTTCTGAAACTGTTCAATTTGAGTTTCAAAACAATTCTACTTCAGTTCTGGATGAATTCTACATCAATGCTGAATTCATTCTACTTCAGTTTTTGATTAATTTCACTTTAGTATAGAATCATTTTTTTAGCTTAGGATGAAAAAATCAAGTCTAGATCAGATCTAATTCAGTTCTAGATCAATTCTGAATACATTCTAATTCAGTTCTACGTCAATTCTACTTCAGTTCTGGATAAATTCTACTTTAGTTCTGCATCAATTTTGAAACAATTCTACTTCAGTTTAGGATAAATTTTTCCTCATGTCTAGATCAATTCTACTTCGATTCTATGCTTCAGTTCTTATAGAATTTTATTTGAGTTTTACTTTAATTTTAGATTAATTCTTCTTTAGTTCTGGAACAATTCTAGTTTAAATCTACTTTAGTCAAAGATCAATTCTACTTCAGTTCCTGATCCTTTCTACAGCAGTTCTACATCAATTATTCTTTAACTGTGAATCCTTTCCAAAACTGTTCTTTATCAATTCTACTTCAGTTTTGAATCAATTCCACTTCTGTTCTGAATATATTCTACTTTAGTTTTGGATCAATTTTACTTTAGTATAGAATCAATTCTGGAGCAATTCTTAAGTTTTTGATCAATTGTTTCTATTCTATTAATTCTGATTAATTCTGCTTCAGTTCTGGAACAATTCCAAACCAATTCTAGATCAAATCTACTTCTATTCCAATTCTGAATACATTCTACTTTCGTTCTACATCAATTGTACTTTAGTTTTGCAATTTTTGAACAGTTCTACATCAGTTTGGGATCAATTTTTCCTTATGTTTTGATCAATTATACTTCGATTCTAGGCTTCAATTCTAATACAATTCTATTTGAGTTCTACTTCACTTTTTTTTTTAATTCTACTTTAGTTCGGGAACAACTCTAAATCAATTCTAGTTTAATTCTACTTTAGTCCAAGATGAATTCTATTTCAGTTCTTGATCCTTTCCGCAGCAGTTCTACATCAATTCTACTTCAGTTTTGGATCAATTCTATATCAGTTCTGAATACATTCTACTTCAGTTTTTAGTAAATTTTGCTTTGTATAGAACCAATTCTGAAACAATTCATTAGTTTTGGATCAATTATTTCAGTTTTACTTCAATTCTATATTAATGCCCCTATTATGGTTTACAACTCAACTCTTCTTTAGTTGAAATTTTGCTCTTTGGTATTATCGATAACAACTTAAAATTTAAAGTTGAAATTTATTACAACTTTTTTGAAAAAAATTACAACTTATCAAAAGCAGTTGTAACAAATTACAACTCAATTGTTTAGAATAAATTTTTAAAATAAAACAAAGTAAAGTTTTTTTTTTAACATTTTTTTTAAATTTCATTAATCACTGATTTCAAGCGAATTTACAATAAAAAGATGTTCAATACATTTGTCATTTACGAAAAACAGAAATTCATAAACTTTTCACTTAATTTTATGACAAAAAAGCACTTTTTAGGTTGGCAACATCAACACAATTACAACTGAAATTGGTTGTAATTCATAATACCAAATATAAGTTGAGTTGTTCTAAAGTTGAGTTGTTTCAATTTCAACTCAACTGAGTTGAGTTGTAAACCATAATAGGGGCATAATTCTGCTTCCGTTTTGGAACAACTCCAAATTTATTCTAGATCAAATCTACTTCAGTTCTAGCTCAATGTCATGTCATCTCGGTGTGAATACGATCTTATAAAATCCTAGAGATTTAAGAAATAACTTTTCACACTTTTCTTATCGAAATATTGGTCGTAGACGTACAAATATTTTAGGTCCTAATAAGATTCTAGTGGCCTCCGGTAGGTTAGTCTGGTAGACCGGAGGTGGTGGGTTCGATACACACCTGAGGTACTGGTAAAGCAGCGCACAACAGGCCCGATAGAGGACTAGGTGTATTTCTTCGGATTTGATGTATATACATCCTCCTTTCAAACTAACTAACTAATCAAATTCTAAGACTGAAGTTCGGGCCATAATTGACCTAACTCCCCATAATAGGCCCTCATACGAAAATGTATTGATGTTCATATACCATAGAAACGTATGTAATCAAAGTTAATAAATTGGTAAAGCTTTGACCTAGAGCTTATAGAAGTGGCTACTACGTCTCTGGTTTTTCTCTTATTTCAACTTAAGGAGTTTGCATCTGTGGTAGTTTAAACTGAATTTATTGCAACTCTTAGTTTTGTTCTTCTTTCTTTTCTCTAACAAACTTAAAGAAGTTTTTTTCTTCTATTTTTTTCTTGCAATTTCTTCATAGATGCAATATTTAAAAAGTGGGTGAATGTACAGTAATGTTGAACGTAGTGTTTGTTGTTGCTGTTGTTGCTTTTGCATTAATAAAACTGGTAATGATCACACACATATAGTATTAAACACAATATATATAGGAGGACAGACAGTTAGTCAGACATTTATATATACAAAAATAGGTACTTTTTATTATTTGTTTGTACTGGTGGTATTTTAGAAAAATAAATGTGTATTCCTTAACGTAATATGAAAAAAAGAATACAAAAATAATTGCATGTAAAAACATGACTATACGATGATGGTAAAAATTTATAATGATAAGTTTTGCTATATGTATGTAAAGTTTAGTTTATATTATGAAATTTTCAGGTTATTTGAAAATGTTTTTTTCTTTTTTTGAGTAGTTGTAATATTTGTCATTGCATTTTAATGGGAGTGAGGATATGTAGTTATCCTTTGAGTTGTGTAAATTGTTATACAATCTAGTTATTATAAAATTAACATTGTTTCTAATTAGTTATAGAAACATTTAAATGAAATAAATTTCTGTTTTATATAATATAGTTATTTTTAATGATATTTACTAAGGGTGTTGTTTGATAAATATTAATATTGATTTAAAACGTATTTGTCACTTTATTTAAACCCGAAGGCGCTTTTATTGCTTTGAAGTGCCGGAAAAATAAAAATGATGTTCTATTATTTTCTGGCGGTCCAAGTTTACTTCAACAGTTTTGATTCCTGATCATCATTACAAATCTGACGGAAATTAAAATCAGATTTTTTTTTCATCCATAAAGGAAAAAAATTATTTAATTGACGAAATTTTCTCCAACATCGGACTTTTCTTTCAAAGTTTTAATTTTTACTAAAAAATAGAGTTTTATAAAAAATTAAATTTTTAATAACAATAGATTTTTCTAAAAATCTAATATATTTTAGGTTTTTTTAATTAAAAATCTTTTATAAAATTAGAATTTTAACTTAAAGTTAGATTTTTTTACTGAAAATTCGATTATTTACTTAAAATTCATATCTTGATTTCAAAAATAGAACTTTTAATAAAAAGTCGAATTTTTACTAAAAATTCTGATTTTACTAAAACATGACATTTTTTGACAAAAAATTTTAATTTTGGCAAAAAAATAAAATATTTACAAAAATATAAATTTTGACTAAAAAATTTGGATTTGACTAAAAATTTAAATTTTGACCAAAAATCTGGTATTGAACAAAAAATAGATTTTTTACTATCAATTATTACATTTGATTTTTACTTAAATCTTGTTTTTTTTCACTAGAAACTTGATTTTTGACTCAAAATACGTTTTCCTTTCCTAATAGAAATTGTAGAAAAAAATAAAAAAATACCAGTTAAAGAATGAAAAAGGACCAGAAAGTACCCTTTAGATAGATTACCATTTCATCAGGATGGTGAGTGTTTAATTATATGTTTCTACGTTCATGCTAAAGGAAACTTAAAAAGTACCATTAAAAATTTTAATTTAGTCACGATTCTTCATATTTAATTTCATGGTTCAAGGTTAAATATTATAGTAAACCCAATAAGTGCTAGTTGACGAATTAAAAAGTACCAAAAATCCTATACATTTTCATTCACTCAGGCCTTTAATTGTTTAATTTTACATTCAATATTATATTCGAAAAAGTACCTAAAAGTCCCCTTTTATAGATTCTCATTTACTCCGGGCTCTACATGCTGAATTTTATGTTTCTAGATTCAATATTATAGAAAACTCAGAAAGTACCTTTTGAACAACAAAAAAAAGTACCCAAAAATACTTCTTGGTGCCGGATTTACAAATAAGAACCATAGCAAATTTAATATTACTTCAAAACTTTATCAAAATTGGATCAATGATTTTAGTCAAACAAAATTTCCCGTTTTTTACCCCCCTTTTTGGTACTTTTACAGATGTAGTGGGAACACATCATTATGTACATCACGGGTATAAGTCAAGTATAAGTCAATAAATAGGACAGAATGTTTTAGGCAAAGAAGTACAAAAAATAGTTACGATTTTTAACCTCCTAAACACGCGATAGATAGATAGATAGATAGATAGATAGATAGATAGATAGATAGATAGATAGATAGATAGATAGATAGATAGATAGATAGATAGATAGATAGATAGATAGATAGATAGATAGATAGATAGATAGATAGATAGATAGATAGATAGATAGATAGATAGATAGATAGATAGATAGATAGATAGATAGATAGATAGATAGATAGATAGATAGATAGATAGATAGATGATAGATAGATAGATAGATAGATAGATAGATAGATAGATAGATAGATAGATAGATAGATAGATAGATAGATAGATAGATAGATAGATAGATAGATAGATAGATAGATAGATAGATAGATAGATAGATAGATAGATAGATAGATAGATAGATAGATAGATAGATAGATAGATAGATAGATAGATAGATAGATAGATAGATAGATAGATAGATAGATAGATAGATAGATAGATAGATAGATAGATGGATAGATAGATAGATAGATAGATAGATAGATAGATAGATAGATAGATAGATAGATAGATAGATAGATAGATAGATAGATTCGATATAAAAGTAACAGCTCGTTCTGCTGTATATAATGAGGATTGCATTCCAAAAAGCTCTTTGAATATGCAGGGTATTATTTGATTGGTTATGTCTGAGATAAACTTTCTTAGTTTTCATTTAGTTTCATATCCATGATATAAAATTGATTACAAAGCCTCTTAAAACATTTGTTGTAAGTTTCTTAAAGTTTCCGTATTTGAAATCTTAATCATCTTGTAAAATCTCACTTATTGTCTAATCGTCTAATAATAGCAACTTAGTGCATTTTGTTTCTATGCACAACAAATAAATAAATAAATGGCGAAATTTCTATGGCAAACAATTCTTCACTTCTAAACTATAACTAACATTGCAACGTTGTATGTTTTAGTACAATTAAACAAAATGAAAGTTTTATTTGTTGTAGTTTTTTTTTTTCTTTATAAAATTTTCATTAATTTTCTCAAGCGAGTTTATTGAACGTAAATATTAAAAAGCGAAAAATAGAAAAAAAAAACGAAAAGAAATAAATAATTCAATAGAAAACAAAAACTTAATAAAATTATTATTATGGTTTAAACATAATTCTTGAATGGCTAAAAGGGTGATTCAATGAAAACAAAAACAAAAAAAAGGAAATTTTATTTAACAAAAATTATCATTTACTATAAAATCAACAAGTTGTGGTAATTGTCTGACAGAGTCAATGGCTTAATTTGTCTTTAGCTCAAATTTAATTCAGAATTTTGACTTCTAGGTATTTATTGAGATTGTTTGTTGTGTGTTTTTTTCAGTTGAGTGTGCGTGCAGGTGTGTATTTGTATGTGTGTGTTTGTTATAAAACATGGTCAATGAACTTTTAGCTGTTAAATTTTCTTACCAAAAAAAAGAGCTCACTCAAAAAAAAAACAACATTTAACTATTAAACACTTTTTGTTGGTTTTTTGTTTGTCAAGAGCATAACTATGTGTAAGTGTGTGTGTGTGCATTTAAGCCATAATTTGTTATTTTATTTTTTGGTTTTTTGGGGGGAGAATTCTATATAGTTAGAGGTTGTTGTCGTTTATTTTGGATACCGGCCGGTAAAAGTGAAATTTTTGTATTTGTAGAGGAAAGAGAAGAAGAGTAAGTAAATTATGAGCACACACATAGAATATATACTTTTTCCAAGAGCAGCATGTCATTGAACTTGATAATTCAATTCTAAGCTGTTGTTGTTGTTGGTTTGTAAGTTTGTTTTAATGGTTTCAAACTCCCATTATTCCCTTCACCAAAAACTATTCAAACCAGAGCCACCAACAAACACACTCCAACATAACTAAATTTTACTTTGAATTTTGAGAGATTTTTTTCAAAATTTTGATTACTTTTTTTTGTTAAACGCACTGTTACGTAGTTTCCTCTATTCGGGTGTCAAACACCTTTTGGGTCGTTGACCGTTCGTTGTTAGAAAAAAGATACATTTTGTATAGAAATAGAAATAAAAAAAAACGATCATTTTTTTAAACACAATGAAGAATACAACAAAGTCATTGGCTTAAAATAATAAATTACATTTTAGTGTCTAATCTAAATAAGTGGAATTTTAATGGAGTTCTGTTTGCTTTCAATTCTGATTTGTTGATGATAAATATTGTTACATGTGCGGTTTTTAAATTGGGACTAATTTACATGATTTTTAGGTAAAAATCTTTACATTTGTGTATTTTAATAAAATAAAATTGCATAACATTTGTGTGTGAAAATATATTATTATAGATTTTAATTTTCTTAATATTTTGTGAATTAGAGTGAAAATAAACTTTACTTGTCTGTAATGAAATCCTTCTTTAAGGATTAACTCTTGTTTCACCAAACTTTTTTCCAAAATAAATTGCTTTGATGTCATTACATTTACTACATTTAAGTTTGCAAATCTTCAAAAATGCAAGATCAACTGTGGTTCCATCTGGAAGTTATAAGTTTAGGAAAAATAATTTAAGATGAAAAAATGTAGAAATTTGTATTCTATAAATATCTGTATTTCAAATTATTATCAGGACCAGCATCTTGGCCTAAGTTCCGATTATTTAAAAAAACTTATACGTGCTTGAAATATTGTAAAACCATGTCTCTATTTCAAAACACTTAAGCTATCATAATCATGCATTCATATTCAAAGGAGTCTAGTCTTTAGTCTAGTCTAAAGTTAGTCTAGTCTATAGTCTAGTCTATAGTCTAGTCTATAGTCTAGTCTATAGTCTAGTCTATAGTCTAGTCTATAGTCTAGTCTATAGTCTAGTCTATAGTCTAGTCTATAGTCTAGTCTATAGTCTAGTCTATAGTCTAGTCTATAGTCTAGTCTATAGTCTAGTCTATAGTCTAGTCTATAGTCTAGTCTATAGTCTAGTCTATAGTCTAGTCTATAGTCTAGTCTATAGTCTAGTCTATAGTCTAGTCTATAGTCTAGTCTATAGTCTAGTCTATAGTCTAGTCTATAGTCTAGTCTATAGTCTAGTCTATAGTCTAGTCTATAGTCTAGTCTATAGTCTAGTCTATAGTCTAGTCTATAGTCTAGTCTATAGTCTAGTCTATAGTCTAGTCTATAGTCTAGTCTATAGTCTAGTCTATAGTCTAGTCTATAGTCTAGTCTATAGTCTAGTCTATAGTCTAGTCTATAGTCTAGTCTATAGTCTAGTCTATAGTCTAGTCTATAGTCTAGTCTATAGTCTATAGTCTAGTCTATAGTCTAGTCTATAGTCTAGTCTATAGGTCTAGTCTATAGTCTAGGTCGATAGTCTAGTCTATAGTCTAGGTCTATCGTCTAGTCTATAGTCTAGTCTATAGTCTAGTCTATAGTCTAGTTATAGTCTAGTCTATAGTCTAGTCTATAGTCTGTCTAGTCTAGTCTAGTCTAGTCTTATAGTCTAGTCTATAGTCTAGTCTATAGTCTAGTCTATAGTCTAGTCTATAGTCTAGTCTATAGTCCTAGTCTATAGTCTAGTCTATAGTCTAGTCTATCGTCTAGTCTTATAGTCTCGTCTATAAGTCTAGTCTATAGTCTAGTCTATAGTCTAGTCTATAGTCTAGTTCTATAGGTCTAGTCTATAGTCTAGTCTATAGTCTATAGTCTAGTCTATATTCTAGTCTATAGTTAGTCTATAGTCTAGTCTATAGTCTAGTCTATAGTCTAGTCTATAGTCTAGTCTATAGTCTAGTCTATAGTCTCGTCTATAGTCTAGTCTATAGTCTAGTCTATAGTCTAGTCTATAGTCTAGTCTATAGTCTAGTCTATAGTCTAGTCTATAGTCTAGTCTATAGTCTAGTCTATAGTCTAGTCTATAGTCTATAGTCTAGTCTATAGTCTAGTCTATAGTCTAGTCTATAGTCTAGTCTATAGTCTAGTCTATAGTCTAGTCTATAGTCTAGTCTATAGTCTAGTCTATAGTCTAGTCTATAGTCTAGTCTATAGTCTAGTCTATAGTCTAGTCTATAGTCTAGTCTATAGTCTAGTCTATAGTCTAGTCTATAGTCTAGTCTATAGTCTAGTCTATAGTCTAGTCTATAGTCTAGTCTATAGTCTAGTCTATAGTCTAGTCTATAGTCTAGTCTATAGTCTAGTCTATAGTCTAGTCTATAGTCTAGTCTATAGTCTAGTCTATAGTCTAGTCTATAGTCTAGTCTATAGTCTAGTCTATAATCTAGTCTATAGTCAAGTCTATAGTCTAGTCTATAGTCTAGTCTATAGTCTAGTCTATAGTCTAGTCTATAGTCTAGTCTATAGTCTAGTCTATAGTTTAGTCTATAGTATAGTCTTTAGTCTAGTTTATAGTCTAGTCTATAATCTAGTCTATAATCTAATCCTTAATCTAGTCTATAATCTATTCTATAGTCTAGTTTATAGTCTAGTCTATAGTGTAGTCTCGACATGCATCTTTTCAAAAATTCTAGACTATAGTATAGTCTTTAGTATAGTTTATAGTCTAGTCTATAATCTAGTCTATAATCTAGTCTATAATCTAATCTATAATCTAGTCTATAATCTATTCTATAGTCTAGTTTATAGTCTAGTCTATAGTTTGGTCTCGATATGCATCTTTTCAAAAATTAGATTCATAATAATAAATTTTCATAATGATGAATTTAACCTAAATTATTCACTATCATAAATGCTATGAACTTCGATAAATTATTGAGAATACAATATTCAGCTAAATTGTTTGTTGGGCTAGCTTAAATGAATACCGATCAGTGTATGGCTAACAATTTTATATATGCCCAAAAGTAGGCTTTGTTTTTATCAAATATTTAATGTTTTCAAATGCGGAATATTCGGTCAGCCTTGATCAGTTTGTTTTGTCGAATTAAACTGTTATGTGATTGAAGTTCGAACGTTTTGAACTTTGTTCGTGGAATGGTTTATTATTATTTTATTACAAAATACTGCAGAGACATCAAAATACTTTCTATTTAAGTGAAGAAATTGAATTTTAAATAGGTAATGCAAAAGAAAGTCTTTTGTAAATTCTAAAACGATTCGTTTTTAAAAGTGAATTTCTTCACATACCTGAAATTCTTGTAAGTTTTTTGGATTGATGTTAGATATTTTTGCTGATCATGTTGACGAAAACTATTTAATTTTAAAATAGAATTTAGAACACATAAAAATAGGCAACAGAAAATATGTATATATTTTCTACTAATCATAAATGGCATTGCCAGTTGGAAACACTTAAAATTCAAATTTCTAAAATTTGACGGCTGTAATTTTGTGCTTCTTTCCACACGAATGATTGCATTCATTAAAGAGCGTTTTTAAATCGGTTATAGAAACATTCAAATCAAAAAATTCAACTTTATCGGACCTGCAAATCATTAACAGATTTAATACTTTATAAAGTATATCGGTTTATATATATTTTTAGCCTTTACATAAGATCCTTTCATTAGTTTTTTACATCAAATCAGAAGAAATATGCTTAGTCCACTATGGGGCCTTTTGTGTGCTTTCTAGTGAGAAACGAATCCACTACAATTAGCCTACTGGAGGCACTTAAGTTCCTTTTGGTTTAATAGTAAAGGCCGACAAATTTTAAAAAAGATTGAAATCCTGAGTATTATTTCTGAAGAAGTGAGTTGTGCTGAATCCGATTCGATATATTCGTGATGTTGTTTGAAAAACATCCGTTTGTCATATTCAAGACGTTATAACAGCGGGAATTTCCCTTTATTTATAAATTTACTTATGTAGTCTAAAAGTCCTATATTGGCTTTGAAACAAAAACCCTGTTATATCATCTTCCTTCTTTGAGATATCTTAACATACAGTTTGATCTTTGGTTTACCAATTTGATGGCCTGTGTAATTGACTCAATATCGAGAAGAAGTTCGATATAAAAATTCGCTATATAAGGCTATTAGAAGATAGATTTACTATTTGCTAATGTAGCTTTGAAATCATATTTCATCACATACATACATGAATAACACTTAAAATATATCGGGTCAAAATACATTTAACTATGTCCGTCATTCCGCGAAATAACATATTTCTACTTTAAAGTGAGATCGGCTTGTTCCCTTACCAATGTCGATACAAAATATCTTAATGTTCAGATCATTAGTACAAGTTAGTTCTAAATATGAGTTTTCTTACAGCGAACCAAAATTGTTGTTTCTTATAATAATAACGACGTTTTATCCAGGTTTCACTGTGTATAAAAGAATCTAATACGTATTGTGTTTATGTGTGGTTCAAAATAATAACGACATAAAGAATGCCAAATATTTACCTATATTAGCATTTAATGTGTCAAAGTTCAATACTTCAGTCGATTAGAATTCTAATTCGAATAAAAGTTCGAAATTTTCATCTAATGGTGAAATTGTTTTATCTGGGTTTCACTGTTTTTTTTTTTTTATAAAAAAAAGTATAAAAGAGAATCGAAAACATAAAAAAACAACTTATATTATGTTTATGCGCCGTACCACAAATTAATAAAGACATAAATACATTTTAATAATTAAGAATATTTTTAAAGAATGACAAATATTTATGTCGTTCGGGAAATGACGCAAAAAAAAACATATATCTGGATCAATATTATTTGGAATAAAAAAACACAAAAAAAAAAAGAATTTTCGATTCTAAAATCGAAGTTTGTTCTATAAAGCTTTGTTAAATGTTTATGAATAAGGCAGATAAAATTTAGATTTTACTCTTAAGAGTTAAAGTTTTATTTAATTTTTAATAAAGTTTTAAAAATAACATTAAATTTATAAAAAATTATTATTTTACTTTTTTTTTTATTAATTACTTAAACATCTTAAGAGTGATTGTCTAAAGTTACATCTAGTGAACTCGTGTGACTACTTGTGCTACACACACATTTTTGTTGAAGTTTTCTGTGAAACATTAAAGTTTTGTGAAAAAAAATCTATTTTCGATTTTTTGCTATTTTTTTCTGAAACAAGCACATACATCTAAAAAAATCATTCCATCACTATATGGTCCAGTGATTTTCTCTCCGTCCATCTCTGCTGAATATGAAAATCACGTTGCAAATTAAAAGCTTTCGTTTACTAAAACACACACACAAATAACAGAACAAAGACAAAACGTTGCAATGTTAAGCAGTTGTTTAGTGTGAAAGCTCTTCACATCCCTGTGGTTTGTTGAATTGTTCTATTAGGAACTCTTTTTTTTTAAAGAAAATTATGTTTTAATAGCTTTGTCCTCTTGACGTTTTCTGAAAATAGTGCGTTGTCTTTGATAGAAGTCTTCCATAGCACGATACTCAGCTTCATAAACATCGGGTATCTCTTTTTGCAAACATTCCATAAAAATCATTTTAACCGATTGTAAACCCAAAAGTTGCTCCTCGTAACAGCGCAGCTGTTGTATAAAAGCTGAATTTGGTCTGATTTGAGGACGTATAGATTTGACATGTAAAAAGGCATCTTTAAGATTCATTTGACCATATTTCATTAAATAGGCCAGACATAAGGTGGCCGAACGGCTAACTCCAGCCACACAATGTACCAATGTTTTGCCACCATTACGTCTTATTTCTTCAATCATTTCCGATACCTCATCGAAATGTTTTAATAGATCTGTATGAGTACTATCCGAAACATTTATGCGTAAATATAAAATTTTGCTTGCTGTAGGCAGAGGAGTATCCGGTAATTCTGAGGCCACATTAATAACAAAATTAATGCCAAGTTGTGTTAACATCTGAGGTGTAATAACACTGGCCCCACATAGATAAAGACTGGGCAGCAGCTGTGAAACTCCCAGAAAATTTGGCACTACCGGGTTAATTTGAAAACTGTAAATAAATAAATTGAAAAACATAAATAATTTAGTTATTTTTAGTTTTAATAAGGTGTTAGTAAAAAATATCTCTTAATTACGTTTCAATGTGTCGATATTTATTTTCGTCCAGAAAAACAAATACCAACCTGGCTGACGTCAAATAAACAATTTTATTTTAATCATTCTTATTTGTGTTTTTTGTTTTCAAAATTCTCAATTTTTTTCTTATTTAATGATGAGCAAAGCATCTAAAAGACTAAGAAGCTACCTACACCCCCACAATTTTGTATATTAGGCTATTTTAGAAATTGTTTGTTTTAAAACTTGAATGGAATGAAGCATTCCCGCTTCTTATGCTCTCCCTCTACTATAACCCATACTACTAAATGTGTATTAAGTAATTGTGAGGAATATATTGTTCATAAGAGTATTTGTTATTTGTGTACTACACTTTGTTCCATTCATTTGTTACTTCTGAAAACATTGTTGATATTCAAAAGATTTGGTATTGAAAGGAACAACTGATTTTGTCATTTATTAATCTGTTCCATTAATTTCGTCATAGTTTTTCTTGGGAGTTTTTCATTTTAAATTGTGTTTTCTTAATTTCATGTTAACATTATAATCTATTTATCTCTCCAATGCCTTCTTTCAATTTTTAAACGGGAAATCTCTATATCAGTATTAACATTTTTCTAACCTCTTGAGTATTCTCCGCACAGAATTTGAAATTATTGACTAAGAATATGATTCATGGCTTATAATAGAAATCTAGATTGATAATTCGCAAAGTTTATATATAAAATACGAACCAATATCTTTTATGAAATAGATCCTTTCGAAAAAATCTAATATTGGAAAATAACTTCGCAAAAAAGGTCCCCTTACATGTGGTAAGGACAAATGAGATCCAATTTATCATGATTTTGTCGCGGAATCGACGAATGGCTCTTTATTGGCATAAACTTTAGACCTAACTTCATAAGTATTATTGAAATTGAATCATTCCATGAATCTTCCTTAACTACTCGAGAGAAAACCAATGTTCCTTTAGATATTTTGTCTAACACGATATGCCGACGTATTGGAACCGTATGTGATTTAATTCAGTTTAAATTTGGTTTAAATTCATATCCTTTTCAGTCATTGCTTAGTCTAATTCAGATGCTATATTAGACACCGACTTTTAAATAAACTCTTGGAAATCTATTCAAAATATAGTCTTGATGGTCGGTCTTTAACTTCAAAATTGATCAAGAATCACGTTACATTCCAAAACCGTAAAACCGAACCCAAAGTTTTATCTACGGAAGAGGTTTGTAGGCCTGTATCGGAGAAGCCTGAAACACCACAGAACAAAATAGGTTGATGTAGGTGGAGTACTAGAAGTCACTGAACCGGTAAACTTGAAATTACTTCTACAATTGACCCAAAATTGATTTAAATTTTATATAGATTTTGATCGAATTCTGTAGAACAGTATAGTGAAAGAAGTTCTCTAAATAATTCGGTTTGGTTAGATCGAGTGCAATACAGGTACTTTAATTCAAATTTCTATAAACGAAGAGGTTTCTATATCTCTATACAGAATGAGGAGCCTCCAGGCAGAATACTAGAAGTTAACCGCATAAGCAAAGACAGTAGACTGGAAATTACTTCTGCAATTGACCGAAAATCATCATTTGAATTTAGAATTTGATTGATTTCTGTAGAATAGTATGTGAAAAAAGTTCTCTAGATATTTCGGTTTCGCTACATCGGACTTTTTATACAATGTAAAAACTTTTTATACCCTTCACCTTTGTGAGAAGGGTATATATAAGTTTGTTATTCCGTTTGTAATTTCCGACCCTATAGATAGATAGATAGATAGATAGATAGATAGATAGATAGATAGATAGATAGATAGATAGATAGATAGATAGATAGATAGATAGATAGATAGATAGATAGATAGATATATAGCGGAGTCGATTAAGCCATGTCCGTCTGTTGAAATCAATTTTATGAAGAGCCCAGATATCTTTGGGATCCATGTCTTTGAATATTGAACTTTTACTTGTTTAATATTTTGTTTTGAGTTATTTTAGTTTTAAAAGTTTATTCAACAGTTCGGATAGATCAACTGTTCAGGTTCAATTACGCTCTAAGCTATAAGTCGTAAATCGAGTATACGAATACTAAATCGTTAAAAAAGATTGCTTATGGAATTTTGAAGAATAAACTAGTTTTCTTATTCTAGTTAAAATTGAGAAACCCTGGCTTAGAGTACTCAGTACTCTCCAGAATATGGTAGGTCATAAATAGTGTTAATATTTCTTGTACTTCCGGCTACAAGTAGAACGAGTGAGTAACAATTTATTTCATACTATTCTATATTCTACTATTAGTGACGTCTTTTTGTGTAGACTTTTTTTTCCATTTATATACTAAGAGAGCGCAAACAAATTCGTTTTGGCGGAACAAATAAAATTATTTTAATATTGTTTATCTCAAACAAAACCACTAGAAAAGAAGTGGGATTATAAAAAAAAATCCACAAAATTATAAAAAATACGTCATTAGTTTGTTGGTTGATTGTATGGAAATGAAAATAGTTTTGAATTAAAATTCACTCATAATTTTCAAATAAAAATAAACACCAACAAGAAACTTGTAAAAAAGAACTGAATCTAAATGAATATTTATAAAAATAGTCAGGAATTTGTTTTTGGCAGGTATATTTGTTTTTGTAGTTATTAGACATGTCGCCAGTTGGATGTTGGAGGAGTAGAATGGAATGTGTGTCTTTTCAGTTTTTCTTTTGTTGGCAACCAACAAAAATTTTCATTTTACTAATTTTTTTTTTGCTTTTTCAACGTATTTGTTTATGGCGTTGATGGAGGGTTGTTTACCAAAGACACAAACAAAAAAATACCAAATAAAATGAAAAAAAAAAGACACAAAATAGTTGAAAAGAAAAAAACAGCAAATTTTTCACACAACGAGGAGGAAAATTCGCACATACAACATAAATGCTGACTAATAGAAAATTGTTGGATATTGAAGAAGAAAAAAATTCATTTTGGTATTTGGCCAACTATACATAGTTTTTTTAATGTTTTTCTATTTTCCTTGACAAATTAAACTTTCACTTATTGGCAGAAATATTAATGTTTAACTATTGAAATTGTTTAAATAATTTATTGATTTATAATTTATTAATTGTTGCATACCTTTGTGGTTTGTTTTCATCTAATTTTGTATTAATTCCTTCCACTTGTTGTTTGCAGCCTTCAAATATTTCATTGGAGGAATTTAAAATTGATTCTCTTTGTTCCAAAACTTGCATTTTTTTAAATATTTATTTAGTTTTTTTATTTGTTACAATTAATTTAATTATTTATTCAATGTTTTATTTGTTTTGTTTTTGTTATCGTTTAAAATGTTTTATTTCAAATGTTTTTTTTTTTTTTTGCTATTATTCAAATTTAATAGGTCTTTTCTACTCTGCGTTAAAAAACTGACTGTTCATCATCGTTAGGTTTTAAAACAAACGTAAATTTTCGTTTTTCAATATATATTTTTTTGGTTCTTTTGTTATTATTGCTGTTGTTTGGTGTTTGTGTTCGAACTGTACATCACACACATACCGAATCGAATGAATGAACAACACCTCTGTTGGTCGAAGGGGGGGGGGGGGGGGTTGTTGGTGAATATTTCGTTGGCTTTTAGTCTGTGGGTGAAGAAGTGAAATAGAAGTGGTGAATTGTTGGCAGCATGTCATACATGTTGACAACAACAATGTATAATTGATTCGTTAAGGAATTCAGGTAAACATGCAGATGTAATAAGAGTTTTGCTGTGCCAAAAATCACAAGTCAAAGTGGCTGTATTGTACAGTAAAGTCTTGAATATTGGAAGCTCAAATAATAATGAATAGTTACTTAAAAATACAGAACATTTTGTTTAAAACAGCTAACGGCAGAGAACTCCTTTTGATCCTTCTTACTCTCCTGCTCTCACATGTACTTTAGCCTACATGTTCATAAAAGAGACCATATCAATCAGAGAGCTTTTGTATAACTCTTTGCCGTTAGCTGTTTTAAAATTGTAATGCCTTAGTTCAATCCCGTCAGACCAGTATAATCGTGTTTAAACTGTTTTATAAAAATAAAAGGAAATTAAAATAATTAAAAAAATGTGATTTCATTTATCATATTTGCTTTTTTCAGAACCACCCACTAATTTGTTAAACAGGTGATGTGTTATGAGACAAATAATTAAAATTTTACTGTAAATACACTGCCAAACAATTGTTCATTATTTTGTTTGTTTGTCAGATGATTTAATTCTTATATTTCAAATCTATTTTAAATAAACAGAAAAGAGTTCATAGTATCAAAAAATAAAATTATAAATAGCGGATGTTAACATTCTTATTTTGTTATTCACATTACTTTGTTTTAAATTCTTATAAGGAATGTTTAAGCTAATTTTTAAATCTTTTTCTAAGATCTATAGTTCCTAAACCGACTTTTGTAGTAACACTCGGAAAATATATATATTTCGTTTTTATTTAACACTGAGCACTCATATAAACACTTTTTTAATACTTCTTTCCTCATGCTCTCGGACTTTATTATCTAAATTGGTCTCTTTAGGACTACATCATGTATACGTGCTTGATTTTTGTAAAAATTCAGTCAGTCATTGGAGTTGAAGCCATTATTGTTCTTTTTATGATTGCAGCAACTTCTGCAACTCATCTAAACTAGAAGACAAAAGCGCACAACCAAAAATTCTACAAGATCCGATTTAGACCATCATTAGTCAATACAAATAAACATGCAATTTTCCTATTAAATCTATAGCTTCTAAACATTAAATGGGTTTTCCTTTCCTGTAAAATTATATAATTTTTATACCCACCATTAAAAAAGATAGCAGTGTTTTTGTCATTCTGTTTGTAACATATCGTAATAATTGTCTAAAACCCTTAAAAGTATATATATATTCTGGATCATCATTAGATTCTAAGACGATCTAGCCATGTCCGTCCGTCTGTTGAAAACACTATAAGTTCCGGTTGAAAAACGCTATAGGGTTTATTGTTATTTGGTACAATGGCCGAGGGGCCATACAACTGGCCCCTCGGAATAAATATTAAACAATCAGAAAATTACTTTAAATCTCATAGCTGGCTTAAAAATGCATGCAAGAATATCGATGAAAATCTAGAAAAACAAAGACTATCAGTCCATTATTAACCTTATCCCCCATATAAGGTCTTTATCAGAAAATTATACCAAAGAAATTTGAAATAAACGAGTTTTATTTTAACCGAACTCTCTACAAAGTACTATGAGGATCGGCTCCTACGACCCATATAAGGTCCCCCTTTCTAAAATTGCTTTAATGCTGGCTTTAAAATGTCGGTATAATGATAAAATTCGCCACCAAAAAAAGGTTGTTATAAACCGAAACTTATATATTGAATTTTATGAGGATCGGTCCATAGTTGACCCTGCCCTCCATATAAACTCTTACAGAAAATCCGTTTATAGTTAATAAATTATTCCAATAGTTTAACATTATAATAGAATAATGATAGAATACGAAAAAATGTACCTACACCCCAGAAATTTGAAATTAAAAAAATATATATTTTCTTATAAAGCCTAAATAATAAGGTCCAAAATAAGTCGATTCACTGAAAAAAAACAATTTTGAATCAATATATATCGCCCAGTATAAGACCCGAAATAATATCTATTGATCTCAAGAACAAAACTTTAAGAAGCAAAAATATTTGTCCATCTGCTATGCAAAGTCTAGTAAAAATGGGATATTTTTTAAAATAAGGGATAATGATAATCTGGATGTCACAGAATTCAATTCCTATCGAAAGTAAAGAAACCAAATACTTCAGAATAAGTAAAACGACAATTTTTTCGGAATGAAATCATTTGCAATTTTTTAAAAGAAATATCGTAATTATTGCTTTTCATAGTTTTAGTCAAGTTATTTACTTAAAATAATTTCACTTCCGATCGGTATGGAAGCAATTTTTTGAATCAAAATATATGAAAATCATTCGTCATTCCCTTGTTACTAGAAGACTCAGAGGAAAAATATATACAATTTCCCTAAAATGTTGGTCCTTAAACAATGGGATCTAGAAAACTATAAAAAATATATTAAGTCCTCAGGAAATCTTCCGATTATGTCGTTCTTGTTTACAATATTAAATTGCTAAATTAACGATCCCAGGAAAAACTTTACTTACCCGGTAAGCAGGCAAGTAATATTGGAGCAATGTGGAAGTACTTTGGGCTGAATAACTAATTATTTTTGTTCGACGAGGTTCAAAAAAGAACTGGTTACAAATGTGCTTACCCGGGCTTAAACCTGGCTCTACAGTTATTTTTTGTGTTTATTAGTCTTTCCGCTTACTCAGTGCTCCATTAACAACCAAGCAAAAACTAAGTAATGGCTTTCAATTGTAATTACTTACCTAACAATATATGTTTCAATGACCACCACTTATTGTCTGGATTACATAGAAGTAGTCTAATAAGGTCTTACTAATAATGCTTTATATAAATACTTTCCAATTCATTAGTCATCTTTCCAATGAAGATATAGAAGTTGTGTACGTTTTTTCATGCGATTTACAATGACTACTTTTTCTAATTACTTTTAATCGTTTGTGGTAAGTACTTGCCTCCAATGACATCACCGTGTTAAAATAATGACTTAAATTGCTATTGCGTAAGTAAATTTTAGCATTTTAACTCCTTACATCCCTGCAAAAACTAGGTAATGGCTTTCAATTGTAATTACTTTCCTAACAACATACTTTTCAATGACTACTATATACCGTCTGGATTACATATAAGTAGTCTAATAAGGTCTTACTAATAATGTGTTATATAAATACTTTCTAATTCATTATTCATCTTGCCAATGAAGATATAGAAGCTGTGTACCTTTTTTCATGCGATTTACAATGACTACTTTTTCTAATTACTTGTAATCGTTTGTGGTAAGTACTTGCCTCCAATGACATCACCTTGTTAAAATAATGACATAAAATGCTATTGTGTAAGTAAATTTTAGCATTTTAACTCCTTTACCATGTAAAGTTTTTACTGGCAAGTTATTTTATAGTACTTTTTTGAATAGTTTTAACATAAAAGCATAAATCCACGTTTTTTAAAAAAATACTGATATCTCCCAGCAAAAATTTTCATTACCTAGTAATCTAGAAAGTAATATTGGAATCACGTGGAAACTAATTACTTTTGGGGTGAATAACTAATTATTTTTGTTCGACGAGGTTCAAATAATATGTACCTACCTTAAACAAATTAATAAATGGTTACTAATTTGATTACAAAAACTTTGCGAAATAACTAGTTACAAATAAACCTACAAATATGTTATGTGATAGCTAGTTATTTTGGGCCGACTTTGTATGTAGAAAACAAAAAATAAAAAAATTCCTCGGCCGAGATTTGAACCCAGGCATTCTGTTGTTTTCTATGTTTCTCACTCCAGCCTCTTACTCGATGCTCCATTAACATGTTGCTTTTTATAATTTTGAGAACGGCTTTTTACAAAAATATATAAATGAATGTCATTTTGAAAAAAATAAACAGTATCCAGCAGGGCTCGAACCACGAACCACCTGTTTGTTAAATGAACGACCTAGACAATTGAGCCATAACAAATCCAAATTGTTTTGTTCTTTACCAGTAATAACCTATTCAGCTAAATGAAATAGTGTGGATGATAATGAACACTCATTACCAAGTAATGTATGAAATAACTACTGGCTATTACCAAAAATTTCAGATTTTTTGCTGGGCTATGACTATGATTCGAAACAACAAACTTTGGATAGATGCTTTAGACTGATCCTCTAGATAATGTTATTGATAACGACTACTTATTACCAGGTAATATATTAAATAACTACATTATCTAGATTACTCATTACCAAAATTTGAAGATTTTTTGCTGAGGATATTGTGCAAAAAATTTTTGACACAATTTTTGAAATTGCATTTCCGCATAAACATGAGTGGCCTTATTGTTTTTATTTGTGCAGGTGTGACTAAAGTAATTTTAATTGTTTTTAAAGAAATAATTTTGACAGTTTTCTTTTGCTAGCAGACAAAAAGTAATTTCGACAAAATTCTATCGATGATTGATTTCTAAAATATTTGCTAGTAGCAAAAGAAGATTAAATAAAACTGAACAGATTTCAAGGTTAACAACTAAAGAATAACAGGAATAATTAATTAAATCGATTTTAACTTATTTAGTAAAAATACACTATAACTAAGGTATATTGGTAGCCTGTCGTGAGGCCACAATAGGTTCATGAGGCCTAAGGTTCGATTGCAATGACTGGAAAGAAGAATACAAACTTTCAATATAATTCTTAAAATTTTTAATTATTGAACAATTCTATAATCCCTCCCAAAAAACATGAAATAAAAAATACATTCAAATCTATATACAAAACATTCACTAATTTCCCCACTCAATCTGCCAGTCAATATTCTTTTGTGTAGTATTGTTGTGAATTGGCCAGAAATAAAGATATTAAAAGAAAAAACGCAAAAATTTAAAAAAAGAAAGAACATTCTGTAAATAATGTTTAAAAATATGTTTATACACCTTAAGAATCTTAAGAATTTGACTATTAATTTCAATTAAAATTATTCTTGGCTTTTTGCCAAAATTATAGAAATTCCAATATTGTGTTTACAATAAACTGAGAGGGAGCAGCAGCAAAGCAATGCTTTTCATTTCATTTCAATTTTTCTTGTTGCTGTTGCTGCTGTGAAAATTGCTGCTGACGTTTTCTTTGCTGTTGTTTTTATTTTTGGTTGTTGTTATTATTATTTTAGTGTTTTTTGTTATTTTTGTAAATTCTCATATGTTTTCACATTCATAAAAATTCCTTTGATGAAAACTATAATATAATTCAATGAACAAAATCAAGATTCGCCAAAATAGTTGAAAAATATTTTAGCCAGAAAAAATTTTGGTTGGTAGTTTGTTGTGGGTTTTAAGAAAATACTTGTTAAAATAAAACAATGTTTATTTTTTCAAAAATTTTTTCACCATTTAAAGTAAACAATTTAAATGCCAAAGTACATACGTTTTGTTTATTATTATTATTTTGTACAAAAGGTAAATAAACAAACACACATGGCCCATTTGTCAGAATTATTATATAAAAATTTGCGACTTTTAAATTAAGTACTACCTACCAAACATTTCTTTATAGTCTTAATACTCGTATAGTGTTCATTTAATTCGTTTATACCGTTATTTTTTTCTTTTAACTCAATACTTTATTGTTCTAATTTTTCTTTGCACATTTTTGTTTCAAGAAATGTGACACATTGGATCAGTTTTTATGAATGGAATTTATATATAATTAGGTCAATTGACCATAATCTCTATAAATTCTACTTAATTTTATTTGAAAAGTATTTTAATGAAGGACAATGGAAATATTTTTCGAATTAAAACATATTTTGCACATTTCTCGAATATTCAGAGTGTGTTTTTTTATTTAATTTTCAATTTGCAAATATTTTTCGATATTATAATATGAGAATGAAAACTGTATAAATGGTTTCTGTTATTTTGACAGTTGGAAATTACTTTCAAAGAAAACGTTCAAATAACACCATGTAAAACTTATTGGAGTACATTATTCATTTAGGTAACCCAAAACTACTCCCCTGTAAACATTATTAGACTTCATGTAATGCTGGCATGGAGCCGGCATTAAATGGCACCCTCTTGCGGATTATGTGCTCCCACATCTTTTGCAAGGGAGAAGATTGGGGGTTAGTTTTTTACGTGGTCTTTGCCTTGGATATCACAATGTTAAATTGAGTATATTTTTTTTATCTGCAGCTATCAGACTGTCATAATTCAATATTCTCCGTTTTACCGTCGCTCTAAAGTCTAAATTTCTATATTTTTCAAATGTGTGTCTTATTCGATATATGTAGTTTAAATAATTTTATGATTATGATCCAGGTCAAGCGTTTAGGGGGGGGTTGTTTTTTTGCTTATATTCTGTTTTCTTTTTCCTCATTTTTATATATTGTATGAGAAATTTTCGGTTTTTTTTTTTTTTGGGGGGGGGGGGTGTTAAATTTCCCTTTTCCCCGTGGATCCGCGACTGTTTTATGTATACAGTATTTCAAGATATCGTATCCTAAGAATTGAAAGGAACTCTTTTTTGGCTATATTTGATACCTTATTTATAAAACTTTCTATGACATCTGAAAGTTCAATGTATCGGCTTTAAAATAAAGTTTTAACCTCAGTTTTATATTCTTCCTACTTCAAGATATGATGTCACCCAAAATCTTAACACTTTATTTTCGCCCCTCCTAACGATCTTTTGAACAAAAGGTTCCCTCCTTTTCTAATATCAGATATTATCAAAAAAAAAAAGTACGATGGTATCAACTTTGACATCCCTGACATCCAGTTAGAGTGCCCATTTTTTTCGTCTTTATATTCTTACTCTCTCAACTATGTTTTTGTTGAATCTAACTTTAAATTTCTTATCACAAGCAGTGTAGCTGATTTGATGTTTTTCCCGTCAAATCTGACGTTTCTGAAATGGCTAGAAGAAAATGCGTTTAGCGGTTAGCGGGAAATTTGGCGATTTTTAACCAGAGATTTTTGACGTTTTTTCACGTATAAAATAAAATGGAGTAATTACAAATGTCTTTAGTCTACTCTTAACACTAGTGTCTAGTATAATGTATATTCTATTCTATGGTCTAGCCCATAATCTAGTCTACAGTACAGTCCATAATCTAGTCCATCATTAGTCTATAGTCTAGTCTATAGTCTAGGCTATAGTCTAGGCTATAGTATAGTCTGTAGTCTAGCCTATAGTCTAGCCTATAGTCTAGTCTATAGTCTAGTCTATAGTCTAGTCTATAGCCTAGTCTATAGTCTAGTCTATAGCCTAGTCTATAGTCTATTCTATAGTCTAGTCTATAGTCTATTCTATAGTCTAGTCTATAGTCTAGTCTATAGTCTAGTCTATAGTCTAGTCTATAGTCTAGTCTATAGTCTAGTCTATAGTCTAGTCTATAGTCTAGTCTATAGTCTAGTCTATAGTCTAGTCTATAGTCTAGTCTATAGTCGAGTCTATAGTCGAGTCTATAGTCTAGTCTATAGTCTAGTCTATAGTCTAGTCAATAGTCTAGTCTATAGTCTAGTCTATAGTCTAGTCTATAGTCTAGTCTATAGTCTAGTCTATAGTCTAGTCTATAGTCTAGTCTATAGTCTAGTCTATAGTCTAGTCTATAGTCTAGTCTATAGTCTAGTCTATAGTCTAGTCTATAGTCTAGTCTATAGTCTAGTCTATAGTCTAGTCTATAGTCTAGTCTATAGTCTAGTCTATAGTCTAGTCTATAGTCTAGTCTATAGTCTAGTCTATAGTCTAGTCTATAGTCTAGTCTATAGTCTAGTCTATAGTCTAGTCTATAGTCTAGTCTATAGTCTAGTCTATAGTCTAGTCTATAGTCTAGTCTATAGTCTAGTCTAGTCTAGTCTAGTCTAGTCTATAGTCTAGTCTAGTCTATAGTATAGTCTATAGTCTAGGCTATAGTCTAGTATATAGTCTAGTCTATAGTCTAGTCTATAGTCTAGTCTATAGTCTAGTCTATAGTCTAGTCTATAGTCTAGTCTATAGTCTAGTCTATAGTCTAGTCTATAGTCTAGTATAGTCTAGTCTATAGTCTAGTCTATAGTCTAGTCTATAGTCTAGTCTATAGTCTAGTCTATAGTCTAGTCTATAGTCTAGTCTATAGTCTAGTCTATAGTCTAGTCTATAGTCTAGTCTATAGTCTAGTCTATAGTCTAGTCTATAGTCTAGTCTATAGTCTAGTCTATAGTCTAGTCTATGGTCTAGTCTATAGTGTAGTCTATAGTCTTGTCTATAGTCTAGTCCATAGTCTAGTCTATAGTCTAGTCCATAGTCTAGTCTATAGTCTAGTCCATAGTCTAGTCTATAGTCTAGTCCATAGTCTAGTCTATAGTATAGTCTAGGCTATAGTCGAGTTTATAGTCTAGTCTGTGGTCTATAGTCTATATTATAGTCTATAGTATAGTTTATAGTCTTGTCTTTAGTACAGTCTATAGTCTATATTCTAATCCAAAATGCGAGGCTTTTGAACGTTTATATGAAAACCTTTAATATTCTTAATTTTGAGAAACATTTTTTTGGTAAAACATTCTGTTTAAATTTGACGTTTTCTAGCGTCTTTTAAAAAACCTAAATCTGACGGTTTCTGGCTGCTTTTTGGCATAGTTTAACAGGAAATGGTGAAAAAATATTTACTTCGAGTTTTTGCGGAAAATTCCTGTTCGTTGACTAAAATTTGTCTCTTTGGATCGTCCTTTGTCTCGGGTTGAGTATTATAAACTACACTTCATTCAAGATTTATTTCAGTTCCAAGATCAATTAAAACAATTCGATATCGGAATTAGTCCTTGGGTTCATTTAAAGCCAAAGGCTCTGAGAGGAAATTCTTTTTAGAATGATCTTTAAAGGGTTATTTAAAATTCTACCTCAATACTAAAATTACACTTAAAATTTTATGGTAAATAAATTTTTAACAAAAAAAAAAATATATATTTTGTTTACCTCTTCCTACACAATTTTTCTCTGCCCATTTAATTGAAATTATTTTTGGTTTTTCACTGCTTTGGCTGTCACATCAACAACCATAATTTTACGATTTGATTATTTCTTTTGATGATTCAAAACATTGCGAATGCAATTTGCAGAATTTTTTCTTTCTTATATTTTTTTTTTAAATTTTATTATATGGCTAAATGATTATTTGCTTTCAAATATTTGTGCACAGTGTATTGACCTCACTAAAGCGCGCAAAGTGTGAAAAACAACAAAAGTGTGTTGAATGAATATTATATTAAGAATTTAAAATAAATTCTAATTTTAATTATATTCTTATAATAAAATATATATAAAATGATTATTTACAATACTTTTTATCTTGTGATATATCGTTTTTTTCTTTTTTGTATATATTACAAAAGGAAATTCTTTCGAAACTTAAAACTATTGGTGTGTGGGTGTTTAAACTTAACTATGATTTTCTTTAACTTCATCTTTGCACTCTAAGGCTTCGTTGACATAACCCTCTGTGACGGTTTTTTGTCTAGTCATTTCGAGTGATTTTTGTTCGGGTGATTTGGCCCATTCTTGTAATTCACCCGAGGCCCACATCCAATAGATAACACAGCCTACTAGATAAATACCAGCAGAAATAAAGAATACAGTCTTCCATTCTTCACTGGTTTGATTTTGTACCAAATAACCGGTCAACATGGGACTAACAATACCGGGTATGGTGGCAAAAGTATTGCCAATGCCCATCAAAACACTAGCATGTTGGGGAGCAATATCCAAGTGGTTAACGCTGTGAATAAAAATAAATTAGTTATATATTCTAATTAATTTAAGAACTAAAAGACTTACGCAAAACCAGACCAGGCAAATGCTCCCAAACCTACAGCTATGGTTATACACACCACGGACCAAGTAGGATCCAATAAATAGGCGGTGAGTACCATGAAAACAGTTTGTGCTAAGAAAGCACCACAATTAAAGTAACGTCTTACTTGTGTGGTGGTCAAATAACCCTTGACTTGCAGCCAATCGGCCAAATAGCCTGAAACACCCAACAAGATACCCATGGTAAGATATGGCACAGCTGATAGGAAACCAGTTTTATCCAAATTAAAGTTTAAGGTATCTGTAAAAGCAAAAAAAAATTAGTATCAAGTTCAAAATTTTTAGGTGGAACCAAACCTAATTTGTATATTTAGTTTAAATTACCTTTAAGGAATGTTGGCAATTGAGTCAATAGAGTATAAAAACCCCAATTTTCTGAAAAGTGTGATACGGCAATGGCATAGAATGGCAACGAAGTAAATATGGCTTTCCAGGGATGTTTGATTCTTTGTTGTCCTGTAATGCCAATTGTTTTCTGTATATAATTACGTTCATCTTCCGAACAGAAACGATCCTTATCGGGTCCCGAACGTACAATAACCAACCACAAGACCAACCAAATACAACCAATAACACCAAATACATAAAATACACTTTCCCAGCCGTAGGCTGAAGCCAAGAGTCCCGACGAAGGCATGGCAATAACAGTACCAGCATAGTTGCCGGCAAAAGCTATGGAAGCCATGCGTGAACGTTCTAGCGGTGGGGACCAACGGGACCATACAGCGTGTATACAGGGGAAGGTAACGCCCTAAAGTGGTTTTAAAAAAGAAAATTGATTTTAAAACGAAAATGTGGCTTTTTAAGTTCCAAGTTTGTACTTACCTCAAAGATACCTTCGATAATGCGCACTGCCAGTAACATTTCCAAACTGTGCTTAGCGGCCATGGGTGTAAATAGTGTTAAAATGGCCGTGGTGCCAATACCAATACCGAAAACCTGGAAACAATGTATATTTTACATTAGAGAGGAAAAAGTAATAAAATGTAGACGAATCATCTCCATAGAGAAGCATTGATTTTTAAATGTGATCCTTCCGAAACATCTATTAAAAAAATTTCAAAAAAATTTCTTTCAGTTTTAAATGGAATTGTAATAGAAAAATATTATGGGTTCTATCATGAACCAAATCCCCAGATTGTTTAATTAAATTGTATCACAATTTCGATAATTATGAAGTTTTGAGTGAATGAACCTAGATATTCTTTAGGGGGATCTTTGTCGATTATGGTTGGACGTATTCAAAATTTTATAGAGCCACAATTTATATCTGATTTTTATTTTATGTGGGCTCCGGTAGTTTAGTGATTAGTGTTCTAGTCTGGTAGACCGGAGGTGGTGGGTTCAATTCCCCCCTGAGGCCTAGGTGTATTTCTTCGGATTTGATGTATATACAGTGATTTTGGATATGTCCCTAATAAGGGTTCCATGGTAAACAATGGACCCATCCACATAACATCTTCATGTCATATAACCTTCAAAATTATGACTTTTAACGAAATAATAAAGTTTACTTGGACACACAGACAAGCGAACATCATCGAATAGACTTCTAAGTTTCTGATATTGAAGTCAGAACCGATTTGTACAAGTCCGTGTGTAAAAAATATCATTAACATTTAACATTTAACTAACATTTAACTATTACATCTTACCAAATTACCACCAATTTTAGCTCCTATAAAACCGCCAATAAACTGGGTCATTATATAACCATAGAAAAAGGAACTTAAAATCAGACCCTTCTGCTTAGGATCCCAAGGGAAATCTTGTTCCCATGATTCGTTGCCATTCTCATCGATCACAGTACGATTCTCTGTCATAGCCACAATGGCCACACTTAAATTGACACGCAAAGAATAGACATTGAAGAAACCAAAGAATGCCAACAAGACCACTATATAACGACGCTTTCGCCAAAATCTCCAACTAAGCGGTTCTGCTTCAACAATTTCGTTTCTGAAAAAAAGAAATATATATATTAACAATCAGAAGGGAATTTTTAGAAAAAGTCTTGTTGAATAACATTAAAAAAAAGATTGCTATTGCACAGTTATTGCACAAAACAAGGTCAACTAATCAAGCGATTCGTACTTCTAAGCTTCTTCGGCTGCTCTAATGCAAAGAGTCATCAGCAATGTAATAAAATAGTAAATTTTGCAATCATTTTTTAACAGCAGTAGTTGCAAGAGTACATCCCCGTTTAAAAAATAACTGCCACTTAAACCAGACTAGCAGCTAACCAACGAAACCGACAGCTTAATCAGTGTTTCTTTTAATCAAACAGCTGGTAAGTCACTTTCGCTTTCACAATACCCACAGCAGCTTGTTGCTGTTTTACAATCGCAGCAGGACAGACAGACAAACGGACTAATATAACAAAAAAAAACACGTTTTTCTATAGATACAACTTAATATATATTTTGTTGTTGTTTTTTTTTCTACTTTTCTGTTTACACTTTTTTGTTGTATTCTCTATTGTTGTTTTTATTGTAGCAAAAATATAAATTTATTGTATATTTAAATTTATTTATAATGATTTGTTTCTCTGTGCTATTATTAATGCTTGAATGAATTTTACTCTCATAGAAAATATTGCATAATATGTGTTTGAATAGAACTGATTCACAGTGGGTTAATGTGAAAAATATTTAAATTCTAAAATATCGATCTTTGGTTAGAAGTTGTACATATTTTTTGCAGTGAAAACTGAAATATTTTCACTTAAAGATCTTCTTATTCCCTAGATTGATCGCTTCGAGCACGAAATATAAAACATTTAATAAGAAATCATTTTTTAGTGTAATAACGATATAGTTAAAGAGAAATCTATCTATATTTATTATAGCCTACACCACTATAGTGGGAAGCTCATAATTATGTATAATATAAATGTATCTCGATGAAAGTTCTCACAACTAAGTTTTATACAAGCCTTGATGACCTTGCCGAATGATCGGACTTTATTTGACCCTAGCCCCCATACAAAGCCCCCTTCAGAAAGTGACTTGAATATCCGCAATTCATTTATTAGCACTGTTATTGCAATGAAATTTAGCACAGACAAATATTATATAAATACAAATCTATATAGTCCATTTTATCGGGATCAGTCCACATTAGCTCCTATCCCCCATATAAAGCCTTTTTTAGAAAATAAGTTTTTCGTCAATAAATTGCTTAAATAAATCGGAATCAAGGTAATATTTAAGATATATGCTTTATTGTGAAAAATAAATCACATTTAATATTCATAACTGGTGTAGGGTATCATTTGGTCGGCCAAGCCCGACTATACTTTCTTACTTGTTAAAAGATTGAACATTTGATCATTAATGAAAGATTTTGAATATGTTGAATATTTTTGTCTATTAAATGCTGACCAATCTATTGAAGATGAAGATCTTTAAGTGAAAATTTACCTTTGAATAAAGATCTACAGCTTTTCAAATGAAATACCGATTTTTAAATATCAATATTTTATTTTATGATCGATATATAATTTAAAGATGGAATTTTTATTTTGAATCTTTCATTAAAAGTTTCTGCTGGCGATTTTCTCTCTAGATAATAAGATAAATGGAACTGCTGTAATTTTGTGATTGATCTGTCAAGATCGGTTTTTTATTTTGAACTTGAGCTTTAGTTTATAGATCGATGTTCGAATAAAAGTACAGTTCTCTCATTTAAAGTTGCATCTGTCGTTACAATATAATTTTTTCATTTAAAGATCAATATTTTATAAAACTATCGAAATTTCATTTAAAGATCAAGATGCAGTTGTAATTTTCAGATCGATTTTTCATTAAAGATCACTTCCTTATTTTGAAAATAAATTTTAAAAAATTAATGTTTCATTTTAGAAGGAAATTTCATTTTAATCAATTTAAAATGATCTTTCATTAAAAGTTTCAACTATCAATTTTTTATTTAAAGATCATAAATATCGATCTTTCACTAAAAAAAAAAACTATTTCTCATTCCGATTAATAGTTAATTCCTTTAAATTATTCATATAAAAATGGAACAGCTGTCATTTTGTGATCTGTCAAGATCGGTTTTTTATTTTGAACTTGAGCTTTAGTTTATAGGTTGGTGTTCGACTTAAAGTTCAGTTCTCTCATTTTTTTTTATTTAAAGATCAATATTTTATAAAAATATCGAAATTTCATTTAAAGATTAAGATGCAATTGTCATTTTCAGATCGATTTTTATTTAAAGATCACTTCCTTATTTTGAAAATAATTTTTTACATATTAATCTTTCATTTTAGTAGCAATATTCATTTAAATCTATTTAAAGATCGGTTTACTAAAAGTTCGATCTTTCATTAAAAGTTTTAGCTGTCGATTTTCTATCTAAAGATCATAAATATCGATCTCTAACTAAAAAAACTATTCTTAATTCCGATTAATAGTTCATTCCTTTAAATTATTCATATAAAAATGGAACATCTGTCATTTTGAGATTGAACTGTCAAGATCGGTTTTTTATTTTGACGTTGAGCTTTAGTTTAAAAATCGTAGGAGCAGCAACTGTCGTTACAATATAATTTTTTAATTTCAATATTAATATTTTATAAAAATATCGAAATGTCATTTTTAGATCGATCGATGCTATTGTCATTTTTAGATCGATTTTTCATTAAATATCACTTTCTTGTTTTGAAAATAAATTTTTATTTGAGAAGGAACTCTCATTTAAATCTTATGTGAATATCGCCATCTATTATTAAGTTTTTTCATTAAAAATTTTTAAAATAAAATTTTTCACTAAAAATTCAAAAATTTTCAAAAAATTACATTTCATAAATTTTTTACTAAAATTCAGTAAAAAATCAAACTTTCGCTCAAAAATAAAACTTCACTAAATTTTAACAAACATTTTCTATAAAACTAAAATTATTTAAAAATTCTCAAAATCGAACATTTTTATTAAAAAATTTTAATTAGGTCAAAAATTCTGAATTGTTAGAAAAATTAAAATTTTCATTAAAAAGTGAAATTATTTAGAGGAACTAACATTATTTTTTGAGTGTAAACAAATTCATTATGCAAAGTTTTTTTTTTTTAGTTTTTGCGTATATTTTTTTGTTTATTTTTATTTGAAAGATTTGAACATACAGGTTGCTGTTTTACTATGTCATGTTAGTGTTGCTATTTATTCGATAATATCTGGTTGCAGAGAATAAAACTAAACTAACTTATATATACAAATGTTTTTAAAAATAAAAGTTTACAATAATTTGCATAAACTCTTTTAGTTTATTGACTTTAACAAAAATTACTTAATATTTCTATAAAATTCTAATTTTTTCTAAATAACCCATATCAAACTCACTTTTTAACATAAAACAAAAGCGTGTTTCTTATGGGGATTAAAGCCGTTTAAGATTCCATAAATAAAATATTTATAAAAAACTGGATTTTAGCCATTAACAATAAAAGTGGCAAATAAAAAAGTTTTTAAGTTTAAAAATAAAATATAGTATATTTTTGTTTAATAAAGTTAAAACATTTGTACTTTATCTGAATGTTAAAAATAATATTGGAATATGTTTGAGTTCCAAGAAACATGTACTTTTTCAGATTTGACTTTAATTTACATTTTTGTCAAAATGAGTTAACTCCAACAAAGTATTTGCAGCCTTCTTTTAAAACTAAGAACTTTTTATTTGAATTTTCAATGAATTTGGGATGAAACTGAATTAAAAAATTTTAATTTATTAGATTGCCAATGTGTTTAACATATTCAAAAGTGATTAACTCCATTTAAATCAATTATTTAACTTATACTACATACACATTTAACAATGAAAGTTATTTTCAGGTGATAGGTAACTGTCAGCTCAACTCAACTCAAGCTCAATAACAACTTATATTTACTACTTTTTTAACTTTTTGTTTCTTTTTAAGAAATACCGGTTTAACTTATTAAATCATTACCGTTTAAGCTCCAAAAAATAAGCAATGATAAATTGTTACATGTATTCAAAATATAATTGGGGTCTTATCGTGTGTTTGATACTATGTTAATTTCAACCCAATCCCACAATAGTTTGAATTTATTAAATTTGAACTTTCGCATTCCTTTAACGTTTAGTTTGGCAATTTCGTCGACATTGAAAACATGTATGCGGTAAAATGTTTTAACATGATTGATAACTTTTTCAATGTTCACGCTTGCAAAATACTAATATAACATCCAAAACATTGGATTGATCAAGCCAAAACAATATTTTTTTCTTGTTCACTCTTATTACCATCAACATTTTTGATCAAATATTTGTCTTAGATTTTATATACAATCTTAAAAATAGCTTAAAAAAGAAATTCCAAAGGAATTTTCTTAAAATACGCAAAAATCAATTTAAAGTAATAACAGCTGGTATTTACCAAAACATAATAAGCAACGATTGATTTATATTTCCTAATCTAATTAGTATAGTATGACATGTTATCACTTGATTTGTCACAATATTTGCACATAATTATTATGCTAAAAAATATATAGTTAAGATCAAATCAAATAAACAAATCAATTGCAGTATAAATTAATGATAATAAACTAAACTCATAAGAATGTGACGTTAATGATTTTGTGTTAATAAACACACTATTTTGTTAGCATACTAATATAATAAATTTTAAATTGTTTAATATAACAATCGCTAATTGTGTCCAACTACTAAGAACAAGTAGTAAACGTTAAAAAAAGTGAATGTTTTAAACCTTAAACAAACACACAAATTTTAAATTGTTTTAAAACTATGCAAAATCACCAGCAGTTGTTCTAAGAACAATAGTTAGGAGTTTTGAATGTTAAAGTGCAGTCACTCAAACAACCAACTAAATATTCAGCCCTATTTAGGAAAACATGTCTTATAGATAGGTAGATAGATAGATAGATAGATAGATAGATAGATAGATAGATAGATAGATAGATAGATAGATAGATAGATAGATAGATAGATAGATAGATAGATAGATAGATAGATAGATAGATAGATAGATAGATAAGATAGATAGATAGATAGATAGATAGATAGATAGATAGATAGATAGATAGATAGATAGATAGATAGATAGATAGATAGATAGATAGATAGATAGATAGATAGATAGATAGATAGATAGATAGATAGATAGATAGATAGATAGATAGATAGATAGGTAGATAGATAGATAGATAGATAGATAGATAGATAGATAGATAGATAGATAGATAGATAGATAGATAGATAGATAGTTTTCCAAGGTTCAATATACACACACAAAATTTGTCTATTTTTGATGAAATTTTCAAGGATGCATCGGATTTTTACTCATACCTCCGTTATTTATGGGCGGATTTTAAATAGGAAACTTCTCGAAAGCATGGACCCCTAAGTTATCTGGGGTCTTCAGAGAATTTATTTCAACAGACAGACGGACATGGCTTCATCGTCTTAGCTATCTATAAGGATCCAGAATATATATACTTGACTTGTAAAAATTACAAACGGAATGACAAACTTATATATACCCTGCTAACGAAGGTGAAGGGTATACAAATTAAATTACAGTATGGGTTATTATAAGTATTCGGTGTAGCTGAAATTTTTTAATCAAATCGTTTGTTAACTGAAACCCCAGTTTCTTAGCTTAATTACAAAAAAATTATTTAAGATTTTAATGGGGTGGTCTAGTTTACTAATTCCAAATTTACCTATTTAAAATTAATTTTTATTTTGATGCTTATCTCTTAAAATATAATTCAGTCAGTGAGAAATGGCATGCGAATATTAAAAGTTGTGAATATGTAAAACAAATAGCACTAAAAAAATTACAAAACAATTTAAAATTATCTAGATTTAACAAAAACAACGGGGAATTTTTACACTTAATTTACAGTGAGTGATAAAACTATAAATTTGTATTATTTAAATAATCCAAAGATTATTATCTACTGTATTTCTTAGTAAATGGGGCGAACATATTTTAGTGGCCCCACTTATTACGTCAATTCTATATTTAATGAACTTTATTTGTTTAGTTTGAAATTGAAATCTCTCTTATCTTTTATATGATTTTAATTTACTACTTTAATTTTGATTAACTAATTTATTGGAGATCTTAAACTGATTAGCATTGTAATCTTGTTTAAAGTGTCAATTGACTAGTTTAAGTAGTAATACTAGTTAGATTAATAATGTTTTTATTAACAAAAAAAAAATGAAATATGTTTGTTTGTCCTTGACAAAGAAATTTTAAATTGATTACTTTAAGATATGATATCTGAATGAATTGTTAAGTTGTAAGTCGTATTTACAACAGTTGTATACATTTATACTATAACGTGTGATCATCTTCTGATAATCTATTTAACAATAGCATAATTTTCTTATATTGTATAAATTTATACAACATACATGCATACAACACCAATTGGACTTTTGTATTTTGTTCATACAACTTATACGATAGTTTGTGAATTGAATAAATAACCGAATATAGTTGTGAATAATTGTAAAACTATGGAGGTGATGCAAATGTATTTCTTTATATTAGTTGAAGGCCGTTTCGTTTGAAAATCTGATTTCCTAGTTCTTGACTGCAGTCTTAAGCTTTTTTTAAATTATTTCTACACCATTTCCTATTTATTTTGTATTTCATGGTTTTAAAATAGTTTTTTTTCGAAAAACGTTAAATTAGAAAAAGCTAATAACAATTTATAAACGTTGAGGGACCTTTTATGGGAAGTAGAGTCAATTGTGGACCGATCCTCATACAATTTGGTAGAAGATTTTAACTCGTAAGAAACTGACTTGTGTCGAATTTCATATCTATACTCTTATTTTTAAGTCAGTAATGAGAACTCAATTTCTGAAATTGAAGGGGGATCTTAAATGGGAGGTAGGGAAAATTATGGTCCGATCTTTATAATATTCGGTGGAGAGATTTTTACTCGTTTGAATCTTACTTATGTCGTATTTTTAAGAAGGTAATGGGCGTTAAAGTAATTTTTTTTAGGAGACCTTATATGGGGGATAGGGTCAATTATGGACCGATCCTCATAACATTTGGTAGAGAGATTTTGACTCATATGAAACTTATGACGAATTTCATCGCAATACTCGCATTTTTAAAACAGTTATGATTGTTAAAACTGGTTTTCGTGGGCCACTCGTATGGGGCTTATGCGAAAACGTGGACCGATATCATCCATTAGTAGTACCAAACAAACCTTTTTGCTCATAATACCTCATAATATTTGGTAGAGAGAATTTGGCACATATGAAACTTACTTATGTGGAATTTCATCGCTGTACTCGCATTTTTAAAATAGTTATGATTGTTAAAACTTGTTTTCGGGGGCCACTTGTATGGGGCTAAGCGAAAACGTAAACCGATATTGTCCATAATTAGTACCAAACAAAGAAAATTACTTATTTGTAAGCCAGTAATATGCGTTAAAGTAATATTTTGTAGAGGACCTTATATGAGGGGTAGGGTCAATAACGAACCGATCCTCATAAAATTTAGTAGAGAGAATTTGGCTCATATGAAACTTATGACGAATTTCATCGCTATAGCAGCATTTTGAAAACAGTTATGATTGTTAAACCTGGTTTTAGGAGGACCACTTTTATGCGAAAACGTGGACCGATATTGTCCATTATTAGTACCAAACAAACCTTTTTGCTCATAAGAAACTTACTTATGTCGTATTTTTAAGCAAGTAATGGTTGTTAAAGTAATTTTTTGAAGGTGACTTTATAAGAGGGATAAGGTCAATTGTGGACCGATTCTTATAAAATTTGGTAGAGAGAATATAGCTCATGTGAATCTTATTTATGTCGAATTTCATTTTTGCTCGTAAGAGACTTACTTATGTCGTATTTCTAAGTCAGTAATGAGCGTTAGAATAATTTTTTGGAGGAGACCTTATACGAGGGGTAGGGTCAATTATTGATCGATCCTCATAACATTTGGTAAAGAGAATTAAGCTCATATGAATCTTATTTATGTATGTGGAATTTCATCGCTGTACTCGCATTTTAAAACAGTCATGATTGTTAAAGCTAGTTTTTGGGGGGCCACTTGTATGGGGGCTATGCGAAAACTTGGATCAATTTTCAATACCAAACAAAACTTCCCTATGGGAAATATTTGTGGAAAATTTAAACTCTCCAGTTTTTTTTTCGTTCGGACTCTATCGTGCTTTGAGCATACAGACAGACGAACGGACAGACGGATGGACAGACAGATGGACATGGCTAGATCGTCTCAGAATTTAATAAGGACCCATCTTTTTTGATGCTGGATATACAAGTTACGACATACTACGATACAACAACAGCAATTGTGAATTGGACAAATATGTATGTATATGTATGCAAAAATTATATTGTTGTTGTTTTTATGACTATTGTAATATTTGATAACATACAACGCTTAGTATACAACAACGATTGTGAATTGTACAAATATGTTGATATTTTTAGCGTTTTTATTTTAATTGGAATACAAAACTTCATGGAATATTTCCGAATTTCCAAACTGGTTTTGAGAGTATTGCTACTTTTGAAATAAAATTGTATTGCAAATGGTGTAGCGTGGCTAGTGAATGGATTATGAGTAATATGATGAAGTCTTGTTTAAGTACCTATAAAAACCTCAAAGAAAAATAATGCAAATAACTAGAACAACTTGTAAGTGTATATGCAATTGTTCATTGTATGCAAGTGTAGCAGAATTGCAAATATTTGTATAATTGCGCAATTTACCGACACACCTTTAATTGAAATTACTTATTAACCGAAAAAAGAAAACGGAACTTTATTTAAATAAAAAACGTTTAAAATTATCTTATTTTATTTTATAAACTTACGGATCATATGTTGATGATTCCAATTGATGATGATTATCTTTTCCATTCTTTGCAGGTTCTTCGTTCATGATTTCCTCTTTTTAGTTATTACAAATCGGCTTGTTAAAAAGTTTCCTCCATAAATTTTACACTTAAAAGTTTAGACGGCGGCGGTTTGATTTCTGTAAATATTTATTATGAAAATAAGGTAAATATTATTTATTTATAAACAAACACGCTATGATCATTAAATTATTATAACTATTAAAATGAGTTTTAACTGTTGCAAAACCTTCGCTATAAAAATATTTCATTTTAATATTTTAGAACTTTTATTTTCAAATTGGCACGCAATTCATCTACTTATTTGCCATTTAATATTTATTTAACTAATTTACAATAATTTGCTTAAAATATCAGCTGTGTTACGTTGCATTTTTATAAGGTCTTTCCCTAACGTGTTGGTTTAATGATATTCGTTACGGGACTTTATTAGGGAAATATGAAATGCATCACCACACGTTAGCGTTGGAGTTATTTGTCAACAGCCGAAAATAAGAAAAACAAACAACAAGCTACAACTTCATTTAAAAAAACACTTAACTAAACAGGTAAGTACTTGAGCTATTAAATATTGTTTTTCATTATTACTTAAATGTATTGCATTCCTACTTATACATACACACTTACGGACATACAAGTATGTACCTTAAAGTTTTTTAATTAATTTTATATATTATGCACAATATTTTTGCTTTCACGTGCTTGTATTGAGAGGAAACGTATCGAAATGTTTTCTTTTATAAAAAAACAAGTTTTGTTTGTTAAAGTTTGTTTTTTTTTTTTAATTATTTTTAATATGTCACTCAAATTACGTGCGTATTTAGTTAATTATCAATTGTTTTTATTTGATAATTTAGCAATGACCGATTCCAAAGTTGATATTTGGTCTGAAAATCAATCAATAAATGCACTGAAGAAGTTGTTTCAAGTGCAGTTATCGTTTAAACGAGTTATTTGGTATTTTTAAATCTATTAGAATGTCTGGTTTCTAGATTAGCCGTTTCATTCATAATTGCTTTACTGCGATAAAGTAAATACAATGGCTATAATATAACAAAAAAGTAAAGCACACTTTTCTAATTAGAAACGTAATTTAAATTACAAAAATGTAACAGTATTCTTTTACGAGCTCTACCGATCTCTCTTACAATGAAAATTCACATTCGCATAGTAAAGATAGGGAGAGAGTAACTTTGGTAACAATAATATATATGGACTTATGAATTGATAATAAGAGCTTAGTTTTGAAAAATTTTAATTAGTATAAGAGATACGTGGATCTAATATTGAGCGCAAATAGATTGGAAATGCTTTAGCTCTGAAATATATAAATTAGATCAGATCGGATTGCCTTAAGCAGTACTTCCCGATTTTGAACTTTTCTAAAGCAATTTAGTTGTCCACAGAAATATGAGTTTTCTTATGAATCTCGCAAGCTTATTGGTCGCAGATCCATAAAAGAATTTACTCCTGGTCCTTATTAGATTCTTAGACGATCTGGATGGGTCAGTCCGTTCTCCTAACCGTCTGTCTGTTGAAAGCACAATAGAGCATGTGAGTGCTAGGATAATAAAGTTTTGTGAAAAGCGGACTTTATTTGACCCCTAACTCTATGTAATGTTCCTTTAAGCAAGAATTTATAGTTGGGCATGGCCGACCATATGATAAAAATGTTGATTATTTTTTAGATAATAAAAAAGTTATTTAATATTTACCATAATTCAGAAATATTTTAACAATTTGCTGACAAGAAAGGGATTTGGGGGCAGGGAGTTCATATCACAGTCGTTATAAATTTTGATAGAGCGATTAAAGTTATTTATGCAGAATATTATCGTGATGTTAGCGTTTATAACCGTATTTTGAAGAGCACTTTGTATGGGAGATATGGTAAATTGAGGAACGATCATAACTCAAATCAGCAGTATCATTAAAACGTTTATAAAACTAAGTTTTGCCGATTTTTGAAGAGATACAAGAACATTTAACATATTTATGAGCTCAAAAGTCCTATTCGGGGGTACGGTTGTATGGGGGCGAAATAATGGACAGATTGGAACCATTTTCAATAGGCTTCGTCCAAAAGAAGAGTATGTGCCAAATTTCATCAAATTATTTTGAAAATGCGACCTGTAGCGTGCGCACATGGTTAACATGGACACACAGACGGATGGACGGACATAACTAATTAAAGTGATTTTGGACTCATTGGTGGGTGGGTGTAGGTAGTTTTGACTGTGTTTTGACGCATAATACCCTCCCAACTATAGTGTTGTAGGATATAATTATCTTAACGTTGATACAAGTATAATGCTGAAATTTCCCACTAAGTTTTATATGAATAAAGTTCGCTCAGCCAAAATATATGAGAATCAGTCCTGCCCCCATATACCCCTTTTACAGAAAATTAGTTTATTTACTAAAAACGAATTAAATTTCTATAGAGTTCGGTCCATAGAGCAAGGGATAGTTAGAGTGATGAGGTTTTGCAGACTTTATTTGACACTAGCCCCTATATAATGACAATATTGACATAATTGTCCCTTCCAACTTGTATGAGGATCGTACCTACCCCCTATATCATAATTTTTACAGCAGTATATATATCATAATTTTTAAATCAGTTTAACGTCATTAAGATAAAATTCGACAAAAACGTTTTGTTCTAAAAAATTTAATTTTCTTTAAAATTCTATAGAATTTGGTCCATAACTGGCCCTAGTTCTTTTACAGGAGCAGACTACATAAGTTAGCCTATTTGTAGGGCGTAAGAAACAGACATAAAACAAGTTCCTTGGCAGGTTCTTTCAAGGTCGTTCAAAGTTGCAGTTTATATGAAGACAACTACACCTTTAGCTCGATAATATGCTGAATAAATTTAAATGAAATTTGTGTATATTTTTACATAAAAGTACCGGTTACAAAATTGAATTGAATTGAACTAAGAAGAAGCATAACACAAATAAATAAAGGGGACCTGTCAAGATCATCACTATGTTATTGAGAATTTTTGGCAGATTTTATAACTTGTCTAAAGATCTGTTAAATTTCTTAATATTTATACTAAATTGGAATCGCTATGGGAAATTTTCACATTTTAACAATGAGGAGGTTATAAAGATGTTATAGGTATAGGATCAATTGAGCCCTTTTATAAATTCTTAACAAATGTCTCTCTAATATTCCCAAATTCAGGTTTTAATCCAAAATGAGAATATAACTTTGATTAGCTGTGGTTATTAATAGTATTAAAATTTAAAACAAAGCTGAGCACTATTACAACCGATATTTCAAACCGTTATATTTTTATTTATTTTCTTGTTAAATAGTTAAACAATTTCAATCAATATACATACTTGAGTAAGTTAGCAGTAATTTCGTTTAAAATATTTGAAAAGCTCACGTCCAAATCCAACAGGTATGCGAGCTTAACGAGATGAAAACTTAGATTAAATCTCAAGTTAAGTTTGGATTGACAGACCACACTAAATCAAACTATAAAACTACACTAAACGCGTAAACTTATCTTACTCCACGTACTATATAATAGATATTAATTGAATCTATGCGTGAAATTAAAACCACAAAAATCAAAATTATTTATTTGCAGAGGAATTTTTTCGCGCAAACTTTTTAACACACAACGGAAGAACTCAATAAAAGTAAACTTTATGACAGGGCTAATAAACCAAAGTAATAAATGAAAGTTGTATTTATATGGCAAAAAAATTTTTGACTGCAAACACAAATATAGTTGTTAATTATCTAAATACTTAAAAATGTCCATATTAAATAATTTCTTTAAGTACTTATTTAACTAATCGTAAAAGAATATAAATTTATTATGTTTGTTTTTTTCAAATTTTATAATCTTTTGAGTGCAATTTGGAGAAATGTCGAAATTTTGAAAAGTTTCTTAAAAGAAAACACAAATATGTACTAATAAAATCTAATACCAGCGTAATTAGCAATGAAAACAAATCTAAATCTCGTTTTATACTTTTTTTTTGAATATTTCCTCATGTGCCAATTAACAAACAACAAAAATTGTTATCTTTATGTCACATAATAGTAATTCTGTTGTATCTTTATTTGTATGAGAATTAATCAGTGTTTTTTTTTTGTTGTTGTTGTATTTCATTTTATACTTCTTAGTTAATAAGTATTTTATTGGCAATTAACTAATATAAATATTTTTTTGTATTGTGTAGAAAGTACAATGGCAACAACAACAATAGCACAATGTTAATTATAGTTGAATTAGATTTAATTTTTTTTGAAAATCATGGAATTTGACATAATTGTATGTATTTCTGCCAGTCAGTGTTATTTAAGCAAATTTAACAAAATTTTTTTAAGGGGCAATACAATTTTTAATATTTACCTGCTGCTTAATTTCAAGTTCCTTGAAATACTTTAATAAATACACTTTTCTATCGAACTTTCTCACTAGAAATATATTGTTTTCTATTTTATTTTCTTTTATAACTTGTTGTAGTTTCTAATAAACCAGTAATTTTTTTTATTGTTTTCCTTTTTGGCAATATCGAGTTTGAAACTGTATTTATGTTTTATTTATTGTTGGTTGTTTTTTTTTTTTGTTATTAATTTTTGCAGCTTGTAACACTTGAAAACCGTCTAAAGCTTTTGAGTCTCTGCAAACGACTAAAACCCCAAATGTCTGTTACTCCACGAATACGGTTTGAAAACAAATCCAGTCAGTAACTACTACTCATACGACTGGCAGCAAAATAACTGCTTTAACGGCAGCATTATTGTTTATGATCGTTTGTTATTTTTTGTTTTATTCAAACACCCTCTTCTTGCTCACGCTTTGCTCACAATTCATGTTTATTGGGTTACTTACTTGTGGTATTCGATTTCTCAGTATGCGCGTTACTAATTGATTAGAATGGGAACCACACAACTACTGACGAAAAATAGTCTGAATTTCTGTGCAATTCCTCAAATTTGTGCTATGGCTAGGGAAAAGATTACTCACAAAAATCTATTACAGCGACTGGTTCTTTGGTACATTGAAATGTCTCATGAAGTAGGCGATCCAAATTCAGGCATCTAAAGTATAGTCTATAGTCTAGTCTATAGTCTAGTCTATAGTCTAGCCTATAGTCTACTCTATAGTCTAGTCTATAGTCTACTCTATAGTCTAGTCTATAGTCTAGTCTATAGTCTAGTCTATAGTCTAGTCTATAGTCTAGTCTATAGTCTAGTCTATAGTCTAGTCTATAGTCTAGTCTATAGTCTAGTCTATAGTCTAGTCTATAGTCTAGTCTATAGTCTAGTCTATAGTCTAGTCTATAGTCTAGTCTATAGTCTAGTCTATAGTCTAGTCTATAGTCTAGTCTATAGTCTAGTCTATAGTCTAGTCTATAGTCTAGTCTATAGTCTAGTCTATAGTCTAGTCTATAGTCTAGTCTATAGTCTAGTCTATAGTCTAGTCTATAGTCTAGTCTATAGTCTAGTCTATAGTCTAGTCTATAGTCTAGTCTATAGTCTAGTCTATAGTCTAGTCTATAGTCTAGTCTATAGTCTAGTCTATAGTCTAGTCTATAGTCTAGTCTATAGTCTAGTCTATAGTCTAGTCTATAGTCTAGTCTATAGTCTAGTCTATAGTCTAGTCTATAGTCTAGTCTATAGTCTAGTCTATAGTCTAGTCTATAGTCTAGTCTATAGTCTAGTCTATAGTCTAGTCTATAGTCTAGTCTATAGTCTAGTCTATAGTCTAGTCTATAGTCTAGTCTATAGTCTAGTCTATAGTCTAGTCTATAGTCTAGTCTATAGTCTAGTCTATAGTCTAGTCTATAGTCTAGTCTATAATCTAGTCTAGTCTAGTCTATAGTCTAGTCTGTAATCTTGTTTTTAGTCTAGTCCTTAGTCATGTCCACCCAAAATGCGAAGGACATAACTTAGTCGACTCAAATTTTACTACCAGTCGCTTGCAGTCTTAATTGTAATCAAACAATTAATCCAATCGCTGTAAAACTACTAAAAACTGTCGGCTTGATTTCTTTATCTTGTAAAAATGGAAAAAAAATGTTTTGCAAAATTTGTTTTCGTTGCTAAAAAACATTTTAAACTAAAAAATACTACAAAATACAGTTTATCTGAGAGGTAATAACAAAATTATAATCGCAATATGTTTTTGTCGATTAAGACATTTGATAATCTAGATGACATCTATAAATTAAGCTGATAAGTAGTTGGTTGGTGCTAAAACTTTAAGTACTTTTTTTTATTTCATTAATTAATGTTAGGAATTTTTTTCATTTAGTTTCAAAACATATCTTTTAAGTAGTAAACTCTTCAAATATAATTGTAATAAACAATAATTTGTTTATAGAAACAATGTGATATATGGCTATAATTTATGGGAGCGGGGGGGACTATAGCACAGCTAGAAAGTAACTGAAATTTTTTTTGAATTCTTTAAAATGATAGGCATAAAAAGAGTTATTAAACCTTTCAGAGAGTATTTAAGATTGATATTTATTTCTACAGCTGTCATGGTAACAGTCATAACACTAGTTAGTACTTTGACTAGTTCTTTGGGAAATGTTTTTTAAATATATTTTTAAGTATAGTTGATATCGGGGACAAAAGAGATTCTTTTAAGAACATTACTTTAACGCTCATAATTGGATTAAGAATATCAGTATAGCGATGATATTTAACATGGAGTCGAACCAGAGAACCACATAATCTGGTACCACTGTAAACACTAGCCCGCAGGTCAGAGTTTCGGGCTTTGTCTTGTCTCGGTTATTCGAGAGGTCCCTTCGGTACGCGGTGACTGTGGTATAAAATCGAATTCGCAGGAAGAGAATGTCGGTTAAAAGACTGATGCACGGTAAAGTCTATAATTCTGGAAAAGTTCGGCGCTGTTGCCGAGACAACAGATACCCCGCACGCGTTGGAAATTAGTTGGTGTTAGTGTATATGATACGGGATGAATGTACGTAAAGCACTTCCGCTTCTACTCTAACTCTACTCCAACAGTACTTTGATTCGAAATTTGTTACCGATCCAATATTTTTTATTTTTTGTCACATAATCTAAAAACTGCTAGTAAATGTTTAATGGCGGTCCAATAGATCAGCTGGTAGAGAATTACATACTTTTAACTCGAAATCTTATTTACAAATCGATTTATAAAAACCTGGTTCAACAAAAAACGATTGCGCTTCACTATTTTCTCTAAAAGAGAAGAAAACGATAACTAATTTAATTTTTAATCAAAAAAGAAATTTATTTTCTATTTAACAATTTCAAACATTCCTCAAAACCCCATATAATTCTTTAATATAACAAAATGGCCACAGCTATAACTACCACAGAACCAGCAGATAACCTGTATGCCGAATATTTAGAAGAAGAAACGCCTAAAGAGCAACCAAAAAAGAAAAAATTGACCAAAGCCGAACAAATGGAACTTAAACAAAAAGAAGAAATGGAATTTAAAAAATTGGAATTAAGAGTAAGTTTTTCAACTCCCTTATGAGCACTTCCATAAAATATTATAATATTTTTAACGAATTTCCAAGGATCTTATGAATAGAGAATTTGAAATGTCTAAGAAAACCGCAAAAAAATATCATAAACATTGGGAAAATATGTGCCGGGAAGTTAAATTAAAAGAAATGAAACAGGAATTAGAGGTATGTGGTTTTGGGGCTCTGAATAAGAAGTTGAATATAATTCTTTTAAATATAATTAGGATTGGGAAAAGAAAGTTAATCGTGTTATGCAGCAAAAAGATGAAAAAATTCAACTTATTTTAGATGAAATCTCTATAACAAAAGAAATGCATAAAAATAACTTTTCCTGTCAACTAGAGATTATGGATTATTTAAAGGGTGTGTTATAATTTTTTTCAAATATGGGTAATTTTATGTTTTACCAACTATTTTCTACATAGATGCTTTAAAAACTTTCCAAGAAACTTCCCGCCTTTTGTATGAACAACAAGCCTCAGAAATCTTGCATGATTTTTACGACGAAGTTGCTGCAGCAAAAGAAATCGAAAATTCTATCAAATTAAATTGTGAAAGTGTAGTTCATGCTACTGATCTTTTAGCTGAGCAGGAACTATTAAGCGATTATAATATATTCCTAGACAAACGTGATGATCGTGTTAATACCGAAATTGAAAAACGTTATCGTTTACGTGATGCTGTCACTAAACGAATGAAAGATCTACGCAAACAATTAATAGAATTTCTCGATTCACTAAGAAATGTTTCTTTGGATGTTCACAAATATGAAAGAGTTAATACTTTAATGGAACGTCAAAGGAATTTTGTTACGGAATCGAATAAACTTAATGAAGTAGAGCAGCATGGTTCTCGTGTTTACAGCGATCTGCAGCATGATTTGTTGCAAGTAGAGGCCGATGCTAAGCGCAAGATCAATGATCTAAAATTAGAACATGCTTATTTTATGCAAATACGTAAAAATATTGAAAATGAAATTAAGCTTGATCGGGAACAGACCCACGAGAAGCTAAAGATAATGAGTAGTGAAAGTTTTAAGGTGCTTAAAGTAAGTTTTTGATTACAGGATCACAATGATGTAAAAACAGATCATGTTGCTATACAGAACTATTGTTTTAGAAATTTCAAAAACTACATAAACATGGTGAACTGTTATTGTCTCTGGCGGCCAATTGTAGAAAATTTCAAACAGAATCAGAAAAGGTAGTAGCTTGGGGTGATTTTCAAGAACCCTTAAATGATGATGACGACCGCGATAAGGAACCTTTTGAATTGGAAATTCTAAATCTTAAAGATCATGTAGATATGACAGAAGCCGAATTAAAAAATAATATAGAATTAATGAAGAATTTTTGGCGTCGTCAAGCCTTGGCTGAAGCTCAAATTGTACTACTTGAAGAACAGAAACAGCAGTTGCTAAAGGAAAATCAAACTTATATTGAGACTATCAAACGCTTAAGCAAGGCCGATAATGTGGAAGATCTTAAGGAAACTTTGAAAATTCAAAGCGTTTTAAACAAGGAATCATTTTTTTAGATGTAATGGATTTGGATGGATTTTCTTATTTGACTTGGTTTTCATTTTATTAAAATTCTTTGAACTTTGTACTTGAAATTTATTTTATTATTGCCTTCCTTTGGGATCGTAATTTAGCACATCAAACGTCAAAATCTTATAAAAAGACACCGACCAATCTCGATCGTTAGTGTCATTTAAATTTGGTGTGTAATCACGACGAAAACGTATAAATATTTCGGCAAAAACTATACGATGCGGCACTGCCAATACCTCGTAAGGAGTTTTAAGATCCGTATCCAGTTTTCTTAAAATCTCATTGATTTCTACTGCCTCTTCAGCTGAATCAAAATCTTTTGTATTCCGCAATCCCACAAACAACATATCGATGAAACAATATCTGCGACCTATAAATAAAAATAGACTTTTTTTTAATAAAAGTATAATTTTAAATAAAATTTTTACTTTACCATAATTATGCTTTGTGGTCACTTTCATGGGTATAGCTCTACGTAAATGTTCCGTCTTGAATCGCACCAATTTTAGACGTGTATCATTACGTGATAATATCATGTCTTCAGTTATTTGCTGATAACCTATGGGTGTGGTAAACTCTCTGACCTTAAGGGTATTTTGATCACGTATTATGTTTGTTAGGACCACTGCAGCCTAGAGAATGTCAACAGAAAAATTTAACAGATTTTTTTTATATAATTAACATAAGTGTGTTGAGTAAATTAGTATGTTGTTGAAATTTAAGTCTAAAATCACCAATACAGGTTGTTGTCTTTGCTAAGGCATTGTTTTTTTTAAGTAAATCTTCAAACCTTTGATTTCTGTTGTACACTATTGTGAATTATAGTTAGTGTTGCCAGAAAAATTTTGATTCATATAACCCCTCGCTTCACCATCGTGAGAATATATAGTTTTCCGACCCTATAAAGTATATACATATATCCTTATAGATGTTGAAATCTATTTTACAAAGACCCTAGATATCTTCTGGGAGATATCTTTTGGATCTAAATCTTCAATAATTCTGTGATACATGCTTTCGAGAAGTATCCTATTTAAAATCGAAATCATGTCTCAAGGCAGATACAAGATTTCAATCTTGCAGCTAACAGGGACTAAAGAAAAATTATTCTTAACATTCATTAGACAGGCAGGCAAACTTCACTAAACTGATAGCAGTGAAAGGTAAAAAATATTATGAATTCACCCACATCTAGTAATGCTGCATTTTATATCGATTTCAAAATTTTATTTTTATGGAAGAAAATTTCGACGTGAAAAACCGAAACATTTTTTTTAAATGGAAATCTTAATTACAATTTTAATTTATAGTGAAAATTTGAATTTTTGTAAAATTTTAAGTTTTTAGAGAAATTTTAAGTTTTTAGTGAAAATTTAAATTTTTAGTGAAAATTTGAATTTTTAGTGAAAATTTGAATTTTTAGTGAAAATTTGAATTTTTAGTGAAAATTTTAATTTTTAGTGAAAATTTTAATTTTTAGTGAAAATTTGAATTTTTAGTGAAAATTTGAATTTTTAGTGAAAATTTGAATTTTTAGTGAAAATTTGAATTTTTAGTGAAAATGTGAAATTTTAGTGAAAATTTGAATTTTTGGAGAAATTTAGATTTTTTTTAGTGAATTTTCACTTTTTAGTGAAAATTCGAATTTTTAGTGAAAATATGAATTTTTAGTAAAAATTTCGATTTTAATGAAATGTTGAAAACTTTTAAAGAAAATTTAGTTTTTAGGGAAAAATTTAAGATGAAATTCAGTGAAAGATTCCGATTTTTTGTGAAAATTTTAGTTTTAGTGAAAGATTCAATGTTTTGTGAAAATATTGATTTCTTGTGATTTATACCTTACACCACTTTAGTGGGGAGGGTATATTGAATTTGTGCCGATGTTTGTAACACATAATAATTGAACCTACATCCACCTTAAAGTATACCAATCGGCTTAGAACCAATTTCTAAATCGATATATTTATGTCCGTCCATCTGTCCGTCGGTATCTCTGTCCTCCAATGAAAACCTTTTAATCAAACTACAAATCGCAGTTTTAAAAATAATTAAGATTGGTCCATTATTTTACATAGCCCCCATACAACTGAACCCCCGAATAGGGATTTTGACCTCATAATTATGTTTAATATACTTATATCTCTACAAAAAGCGAACAAATTCAGTATAAATCTATTTTATGTAGACGTAGATTCGTCCACCAAATATTATGGGGATCGGTCAACATTTTCTCCCAATAAAGCCTATTTTAGAAAATTAGTTTTTCATTAATAGATTGATACAATATAACTTCTGGACACATAAAACTATTTTCCCAAAATTTTATTACGGTTGCTGTCACGGTAACTTATTTGTGACTTTTTAAATTGTATTCCGAGGAGAATATTTCTTCAAGTTCATTGTCCCTTTCGTGTTTCAACAGACATACGGATGGACGAAAGGACATTTTTATAAAGACACGCGCAATTAACTGCCTATATTTTTTGGACCATATTTGTCTTCATTGAAGAAATAGCTATCTGAACTCCGTTGGACAAGTTTTGCTGGGACCAATAGGTGAAAAGTTACACGCATTTGAACAAAACCCTGTATGACCAAAATACATTTGACCCACTCTAAGTCCGGCAGTTCTGGACCGATAGCGCTGAAAAATTGAGTCTGGCCCACTATCCAATAGTACTAGCATTGGTGCAAATTTCGTCAAAATCGATTTTTTGAGTTGGTTCACTTGATATGAAATTGTTCATATAAACCACTAGCAGACCTCTAGTATTAAAACTATCGCTTCTACAAGTAAGAAAATAAGCGCTGAAGCAAATTGAGAGCAAACCTTAGTGTTCCCAAATTCCTTAATATTATCTTGGAAAGAAACCCAAATTAGTATCTAGATATCTCAGTCCATTTCATAATCAAAAAACACAATATAATCACTTATCAAAACCTTACCTGTTTTGAACCCCTTATAAATTCCGATTCCACAAAATCTGAATCCCAAAATAAGCGAAACTTAAATAAATTTAACTTAGTCCACAAATATCTCCAAGGATTATGTAAATATATTAATTTTGGTATAATTTTACGATTTTCATAATTAAATTCCATTTGACGTTTCCAATTGTGGTTATAACGCCGGCGCGTCATACATGGATATCGCCTCCAATAATTTGTGATTAATTTTGTTGCATTGTTATTAAACGAAAATATATTAGATAATTTACATAGAAATTTTGTTAACATTTTTGGATTTTTTTTAAGATTTTGTTTTTTTGTTTTGTTTCTTTTTTTTTTTTTTTGTTATGTTTAGAAAATTATAAAATGCCAAAAGTTCAACTTTCTTTTCAAAAATAAAAATCTATCTTTTTTGTATTTCTCTTTGCATTTTTTTTTTTTTTTTTTTTTTTTTGAAAAATTATCAAGCAACAACAACACCCACATAATTTCAGTATTTTGAAATATTGTTTTCATTAAATGTTGTATTGAATAGTGTCATATTTGTGGTTAGTAGTTAGTTTATATTTGAAAAGAAACATAAGATAGCTAAAGGGGCTGTTAAATAAAATGTAAATTAATAAATATATGCTATAATATTTTCTCTTATATTTTAGTATAAAAGTAGTGTAAAATACTTTAAAAATAAACCATAAAAAGTCTACCAGAAAGAACATTTCCTTGTGTTCTTTTTTCTTCCAACAAAGACCACCTAAACTGCCTGTTGAAATGTATGAAATTTAAATAAAATTCCCATTTGCCTATGAAAAGCAAATTTCTTTGTCCGATTTGATAATGTTTTTGTGTCTGTTTTTTCAGATTTTTCTTTAATTTTTTTTATAAATGTTTTTTGTTTTTTTTTTTGTATTTTTTTGAATCGTGAGTCATGAATAGCCTTGGAGAGTTATGTTTTAAAACGCCATTTCGCGCTTAATAACTAGTTAATGATGATCTTTTATCTGTATTATAGTAGTGTAGTTATACTTCATATAGTTTGCTTCAAGATGTGGCATATTTGTATGTATCGGCATAATATGCAACAACAACAGCAACAACAACAAACACATGCTTACACTCATATAATATTAATATTATTATATAGTAGTTTCTTGTACTGACTGTGTGAAGAACTCTCTGTGTGTTATTTAAAAATTCAAACGAAACAAGTTTTAGTTTTTATTGGTCAAATGTGGTGGTTTTGTTGCTTAAGCATGGCCAGGATCCTTTTGGCAGTCAGCGTACAACATTGGCGCACTGATTAGCTGTAAGAACACTCTATATGCCACAAACAACAAACTTATAAAAGCGACGACTTGTTTTTTTGTTTTTATTTTTGTAACTTTTTTTTGTTTGTTTCTTGGTTTATTTTGTTTGTTGCACACACAAAGAAATGGCAACATAAAATTGAAGAAAAAAAAAGAAAAATATCAAAAATCCAGTTTAGACCAGACGCGTGAGTTTTTTTTTTTAATTCGAGTCCAAAAATAACACAAATTTTCATACCCTATATTACAATTTTAAATGTATTGTATTGCATGGCTGGCATGTCATGGTGTATGGGTATGAAACTGAAGATTTTATTTATACACACATCCATACACTTACCATACGTATATTGTCCGATAGAAGGAAGAGTGTCATAACCTGGTATTTATTTATACACCAATATGGAACTTAATTTCTTAAATTAAAAAAACTAAGTTCAACGGCCAAATCTTTTTTATCTCGAAATTGTGTAAATATTTGAAGAAATAAACATTTGGCGCAAAAGTTTATTTGACCTTACCAGACATTTGTAGGAGCAAATAAAGTATGTTCTATGGACTATTCTATAGACTAGTCTATGGACTATTCTATAGACTAGTCTATGGACTATTCTATAGACTAGTCTATGGACTATTCTATAGACTAGTCTATGGACTATTCTATAGACTAGTCTATGGACTATTCTATAGACTAGTCTATGGACTATTCTATAGACTAGTCTATGGACTATTCTATAGACTAGTCTACGGACTATTCTATAGACTAGTCTACGGACTATTCTATAGACTATTCTATAACTAGTCTATGGACTATTCTATGGACTAGCCTATGGACTATTCTAAAGACTAGTCTATGGACTATTCTATGGACTAGTCTATGGACTATTCTATGGACTAGTCTATGGACTATTCTATGGACTAGTCTATGGGCTATTCTAAGGACTAGTCTATGGACTATTCTATAGACTAGTTCATGGACTATTCTATAGACTAGTCTGTGGACTATTCTATAGACTAGTGTATGGACTATTCTATAGACTAGTGTATGGACTATTCTATAGACTAGTCTATGGACTATTCTATAGACTAGTCTATGGACTATTCTATAGACTAGTCTATGGACTATTCTATAGACTAGTCTATGGACTATTCTATAGACTAGTCTATGGACTATTCTATAGACTAGTCTATGGACTCTTCTATAGACTAGTCTATGAGCTATTCTATAGACTAGTCTATGGACTCCTCTATAGACTAGTCTATGGGCTATTCTATAGACTAGTCTATGGGCTATTCTATAGACTAGTCTATGGATTATTCTATATGGACTATTCTATAGACTAGTCTATGGACTATTCTATAGACTAGTCTATGGACTATTCTATAGACTAGTCTATGGACTATTCTATAGACTAGTCTATGGACTATTCTATAGACTAGTCTATGGACTATTCTATAGACTAGTCTATGGACTATTCTATAGACTAGTTCATGGACTATTCTATAGACTAGTCTATGGACTATTCTATAGACTAGTGTATGGACTATTCTATAGACTAGTGTATGGACTATTCTATGGACTAGTCTATGGACTATTCTATGGACTAGTCTATGGACTATTCTATGGACTAGTCTATGGACTATTCTATAGACTAGTCTATGGACTATTCTATAGACTAGTCTATGGACTATTCTATAGACTAGTCTATGGACTATTCTATAGACTAGTCTATGGACTATTCTATAGACTAGTCTATGGACTATTCTATAGACTAGTCTATGGACTATTCTATGGACTAGTCTATGGACTATTCTATAGACTAGTCTATGGACTATTCTATAGACTAGTCTATGGACTATTCTATAGACTAGTCTATGGACTATTCTATAGACTAGTCTATGGACTATTCTATGGACTAGTCTATGGACTATTCTATGGACTAGTCTATGGACTATTCTATGGACTAGTCTATGGGCCATTCTATAGACTAGTTCATGGACTATTCTTTAGACTAGTCTATGGACTATTCTATAGACTAGTGTATGGACTATTCTATAGACTAGTGTATGGACTATTCTATAGACTAGTGTATGGACTATTCTGTAGACTAGTCTATGGACTATTCTATAGACTAGTCTATGGACTATTCTATAGACTAGTCTATGGACTATTCTATAGACTAGTCTATGGACTATTCTATAGACTAGTCTATGGACTATTCTATAGACTAGTCTATGGACTATTCTATAGACTAGTCTATGGACTATTCTATAGACTAGTCTATGGACTATTCTATAGACTAGTCTATGGACTATTCTATGGACTATTCTATAGACTAGTCTATGGACTATTCTATGACTAGTATGGACTATTCTATAGTCTATGGACTATTCTATAGACTAGTCTATGGACTATTCCATAGACTAGTCTATGGACTATTCTATAGACTAGTCTATGGACTATTCTATAGACTAGTCTATGGACTATTCTATAGACAAGTCTATGGACTATTCTATAGACTAGTCTATGGACTATTCTATAGACTAGTCTGTGGACTATTCTAAAGACTAGTCTGTGGACCATCCTATAGACTAGTCTGTGGACTATTCTATATACTAGTCTGTGAACTATTCTATAGACTAGTCTGTGGACTATTCTATAGACTTGTCGATTGACTATTCTATGGACTAATCTATAGTCTATAGTCTAAGACTAGTCTGTGGACAATTCTATAGACTAGCCTATGGGCTATTCTGTAGACTAATCTATTAACATTTCTACGAACTAGTCTATAGATTAGATTGTCTAGTCTACACTAGTTTATGTTATATGAACCTTGACCAAAAAGTATATTTTGTTAAAAAAACTTTATTTTCGGAGTTATGACATTATTATCACTATCACGACTATAGTTGTGCTATCTTCAATGTGAGTGTAAGTGAATTTGAGAACAAACAAAATTTATACCTTGAATGGTTTTTATGAATTGTATGAGATGAAGATATTTGATTAAATTCTTCAGTTATATCAAGATTATTGACTTTATATAGTTAATTTTATTAAGGCATATTGCACATAATGGAAATATTTTCGGCGAAAATTTAAAAATCTGCTAAAGAGATGAAAATAATAGTAATTTTATAGGATTATTTACAACAGAGAACATTAAATGTATGTTTAGAGTGAAATTGTGTAAAAAGTTTATGAAAAATTTTTATGAGAAATTGTATAAATTAGTTTGTTCGTATATATGGACTATAGATCCTTTCAGAATTGTTCCTTTTGCCATAATTTTTTAAAAGATTTAGTTAATTGTATCGCTATCTCATCTTCTGAAATGGAACTTCAATCGGAGGCTATTTTCAAATGTGGTTCGATTTTTGCCATATTTAACCTGTATTCATGCTAGATATCAATAGAAAATATTTGTAAAACTTTTAAGTCTCTAACTCTTCCAAAAGTGCTAAAGGCCTTATTTGAGCGCTATCTAGTAAGTAAATATTAAATTACGTTTTTAAGAGTTTATTTGAAAATTATTCGGAAATTAATATTCTATACGCAATTATTACATTTCGTTTCAGTTAAAATAGCATTAAAATTAACTTTAACCCTGCCAATTGCAAAAAATAAATATTGATGAAAATGTCTCTGAATAAAATGAAATTTCTTTTTCCTCTTCAAATAAAAGTTATTTGGGCAAATACTCCATTCTTTGTCCATGTAATATGTATGAGGGTCAAGTTAATTTTAATGTACACATTTTCTATTCTCTTAAAGGTGGAGGGGGTAAATGAATCCATAAAATTAAAGTGCGCTCATAGAATATAAACATATTCTGAACGTAAAGATACACAAACACACTTCCACATATATTTTTACCACTTTATTTGTAAGTGTTGGTCTTATGGTTGCTGTTGTTGTTATTCGTATTGTTATAATTGTTTGTAACAATTGTTAAATACAAAATAAATAAATACAATTGAATGTGCTTCTTCTCGGCTACATATGTATATATTTTATTTACAATACTAAACTATTTAAACATACATTTCAACAATAACAGAAACAACAATAGCAACTACGAATATAGTGTTCGAACTTCGAATATTTATATTTAGAGAATGAATGTTATTGTTGTTATTGTTTTTATGGTGATGATATAATAAAAATGTGTTGTAGTTGTTGTTATTATTGGGTTGTACTCCCGCAAACCACCCACTACCAGGCAATATTTAGAGCTAGAAGTTCTCTTTTGATTAACTTCATCAAAGAGTGTTTGTGTGTGTGTGTGTAAGTGCATTATGTGTGAATAATCAATTTTACACACACATAAGTGCACAAATAGTTATATGTGTGTAGTGGTAGTTAGTGTAACTAATTTGTAAGTGTTTGTAGTTTTTATTATACCCTACAGCCCTGTAGTGATGAGGGCAGATGTTTGTAAATATGAAAGAATCATATCGTGTTTATCCAAAATTTAGATCCCTGTCTACAATATCCGTCCCTCTATACATTTAAAACTTGTAATCAAAATCCAACTCCCAAGTATGAACCTGGCTAATCTGTGGAATATCTGTGGAACGTTTAGATATAATGGAACAATTATGATAAAATTTAGTACTCAACAGTGACCAATATCAGACTGTAAAATAAGGTTGCTTTAGGATATCATTTTAAAGTTCACTAGTTCACACCACCAAACTATATGTATCGGTGCATAGTTGAGCTCCCTTTTACGCTTCTTTTGAAAAATCTGTTTATCTTCAATAAATCGTATAAATATATCGATTATACCGTTAAAATCTATAAAGCTCGGTTCATAACTGAAAATCACTGAAACGCCCAAAAACTCGCGACAAATGAGCTTCCTAACAATATTAAACAATTGGACCTAACCCGGTATGAGTCTCCCCTTTTAACACCATAATTGTATGGTATCATATGATCGGACATGTTCACCTATAACTTCTTATTTGTTTACTTTATGTGTGGACTTTTCGTACGTCTACTACGACGATGAGTGTAACAAAACATAACAAACGAATAACAAAAAACCAACAACAAATGCCGGCAAAACACTTGTGTAATTATTCCAACTGAATCTATTCCAATGAATACAACTGACTGACACGGTCACTGCTGTCTGCATCGTCTGCATCACCATCATACTACAATTTCCAACTGCAAAAAAAACTTTAGTGGGAATCTTTTTCTGCTCGTTTTTCGTTCGTAACTCAATGAGGGAGTTTCTCTGCAAAATTTGAAGATGTTTTTTCTTTTTGCTTAACCATGAGTTAAAACACAGCAAAGAGTAATTTATCATTAAATAGAGAGCGAGAAGACTGAGAGTTTGTAAAATACTTCTCTGGCAGATAGAGAGAGAGAGTTTGCTAATAGGAAACAGTAGATAACTAAGAATTTATATAACAATCTTCATTTTCATTCTTCTCGATATCAGAATTAATTATCTTTGTTACCTCATATCATATCACATCCAACCATCACTTCTGCATGTTTTTCTTTTCAATTGCTTTCGTTCTTCTTGTTTTTGCTCTAGAACACTTGATAATTGAATTTTAATGTTTTTTTTTATTCTTTTCATTGTGATAATACTGTGGGGCTTGGCGCCTTTGTATGAATATTTTTCACACGTTCAATACTTGCGATTATTTTAATACCAAGTTTTGAAATATTAATGATTTCATAAGTTTGTATTATTACAAAAACTTGTCAACCTTTTTTTCTATTTAGTATTTTTTTTTCGATAGCATTTAAAACTTAATTTTTCATTAAATTTACAAATTGTTTATTTTGTTAATTTAAGTAAACAAAGAAAAAAAATTCAAATTTTATTGACTACAGTTTATTAGCAAAAAAAAAGGGTATTAATACGTTGATTTATCCTGACTGTAGAAGAGAACTTGTTTTGTAATTTGATGAGTAAACAGCATTCATATGCACTTTTGGTCTCTTTGTAATGTAGCCCAGCAAACATTTCATTACCAATTCTCTAAGACTTATCACTGAGATAAATATGTATATTCAATATATATACATACATACCAATAAGTATATAAAAATTAATATGTATTTGTTTGTATAAATATAAATATTCAAAACAAAAATGGGCTGACTAGCAATAGAGGGCGTGGCACCTCCCATATTAATTATATACAAAAAAATCTATATATGAGAAACTTTAAGAGCAAAAATCCGAAAAACATTGTAATCCATATGAGCATATGGGAAAAATGGGTAAATTAGCAATATTAGCAAATTAGACACCTCACATATGAAAGAAATACAAAAATTCGTATATCTGAGAAACTATGAGAGTTAGAATTTTGCAAGAATAACATTGACATCCATGTGTATATTTGTATAATATATTGTCAGATTATTAATAGGGGACATGACAACCGTCCCTTTATAATAAAGTTCGTATATTTGGGAAACTACAACAGGTATCAGACCTCAACTGTTGTATAAGTAGCTGTAATATCAATATGGTTTTAGGAATAGACCCACTAGCAATATAAATACTTAGAGTCGTACATCTGGAAATATATACCAGGAAACTTTTACATCCATATGAGCATTTAAGGAAAAAATGGGCAAACTGTCAATAGTGGACGTGGCACTTTTCATATAAAGCGAAAAATGTGTTTGTCTTGGGAACTAGAAAAGTTCCCAACTATAACTAGTCTAATTATGAAACTAAATATGAATGGCTCCACACATATAGCGTACCCGTTTCTGATAAAATCCAGATCTATAACTTTTGAAAATTCTTCATAATCGTGGACACGGTTGTTTGTTTTATTCTATGTGATCTTACTTTTCAGCTGAACAATACTTGGTGACAGTCCGGAACAAGTTATTTTTTTTATCTATTATTACGGTGACTAGTTGTTTGAACATTTTGAGACAGTAACCACAAATTACTCTGATTAAAAATGTACAAATAGCTCTGCATAGTTCAAGTAATTAATTCCTCAAGTATAATACAAAAGAACATGTTTCAAAAGTCCCCTCTCTTTATTACTTCGAGGACAGTACAGTGAAAACTATCCCTTTGCTCGTTTACTTAGGGTACAGCAAAGTATTTACTACGTAGACTCTGTATTACAAGGTGTACCTGTGGAACGATTACATACAAGATAGACTGCTATTATATAGTAAGACACGAAGACGAGTGATGCCAATTCAGAATTCTCAATTATAGGCCATTTGATTTGGAACATTACCAATCTGATGAATTAAGACCTATTTAAGTTCTGCAGTTCTGTAAAATTTTAAAGAGGTGAAGAAGAATTGTAGGGGATTACTTCCTAACTCCGGAAATTTTATTAAATCAGGATATACTATAGCCTTCAGATTCGCGTTTGTGGTTAAATACACTAACATATTCCACCCTATATGGTTCTATAGTATTTGTGCAGTTATTGGAACTATTTTGTCAGCGTATGTGATAAAAGTTTTCATTCAGGTCTTGTCCATTGCTAAGAAGAATAATGAAATAATTTCTGATCAACTCCAATCATAATCGTTTGCTAACTTATCGTGAAGACTCAAGAGAAGATTCCCTTTAATAAGCATGGTGAATTCTATAACACTGTGTTGAAAATTTAGAGGGCTATTGAAGGCCTCCGGCACTGTCAACTTCATACTTTTTCAGGATATCTTGTAATCCGCAATACATTACTAAAAATTACTAAAAAATAACCCACTAGAGGTAAAATCTACTCCAACGAAATACTTCAACCTACTTGGTTGAAGTCAAATTGTGGAATAACCTGGCGAAAGTACCCAAATTCGAGAAAGGGAATTTCTAGTTTGGGCATTAACTAGAAGAAGATATTGGACTTTAGTAGTATAGAATATTTCGGGCAAAATATGTTATGAGATTTGTTAGAAGCAACTTATAAACATCTCATTGTAGGATCATCCAAAAATATAGATTCTTTTTAAATGAGTTTTCCACTTTCCATCTCTGAATTAAAAGGAAAAAAGTACTTTTGTTTCTTATTAGATTATTATTATTTTTTATATTTTATTTAAAATAAGATTGTGGTTTTATTGATTCATTATTTTCTCTTATGAAATTGTTCATAGTTTGTTTTGAAAATACAACAAAATTTCCCAGACAGATATAAGAAATCTAGAAAGATGTATGATTTTAAAAATATGTAATATTAATACATATAATAATGTAATGAAACAGGTAATGTTTGTTGGGTTATATTAATGTGTGAGTTTCAAGTTGTTGAACAAACAAATGCTGTAGTAGCAGCAATAAAACAACAACAACGATAATAACAACATTTTTAGCGGCAGCAGCAAGAGTTGTATTTGTATCATGCATTGCACTCCAACTGGAATTGTTTTTATTTGCCAGTGGTAGCAACGATTCAGTTGGTTTTGGGCTTTTGTCTGTTTCGGTCATGTTTACAAAAGTGAAGCAACAATATTTATTGTTGTAATTTTGTTCTTTTTTTGTTAATTTATTGTTTTATTTATAAAAAAATAAAAACAAATTGTTTTGTTATTTATGTTGGACAGACAGACGGTGAAGATGTCATATGTAAACAATATTAATTTTAAATAATGCGTTATTTTAAATGTCTGTGCGTGAGAGATACTTTTGTAGTTCTAAAGTTAAACATGAAATAAAATAAAACAAAGTGCGGTTTAAATAAAATTAAAGTAATTAGTGCAACGTTATTTAATTAAATTGTTTATAATTCTAAAGTTATATATAAAAAGATTTTAGAAATAAAACTTTTTATACCTTAAATGGTTTTACCTTTTGTTTTGATAGTTTAATGCATTTCCCAGATACATACATGCAACATACATATGTAGATACAAATGTATATGTTTAGTTAAACACAGGGAACACATTGAATCAATATATTTAGTACTAAACATACTTTTTTTTTGTAAAATCTAAACACAAAAAGTATGCAAGTATCTCATACATAAATTTTATACTACGAAGATACAATACTACAAGTACTAATATATGTACATGTATGTATGTGAGTATCTGTGCAGACGTAGTAAAGTACAAAATCCAAGTACAACACACGGTGGATGAATCTACTATATAAATGGATGGAGGTATGGATGCATCATAATTCCAGTTTTCGTGTGTGTATCATTTCGTCTTCTAGTCTTCAGCAGTTGAAAGAGAACTTGCTAAACAAAAACAGGATAAGAGGAGAAGAAGGAGTAGTTGATAGAAAAGGAACAACCAGAAAACATACAACAATACAAATACACTACAAACACTAAAGAAGACTATAATACTTCATTCACACAGATACATAATTAAATACATAAATAAACATACATACAAACTTATTTACTACATATTAAATGCACTAAAAATAACTTGAAAAAAAAAATAACAACAAAATTCCATATAGATACTTATATGCAACATCATAGTATTTATGCTAAACTTACAATATTTATGTATAAAAAATATGTTACATACATACATAAACTATAAGTTTCTTAAATGAAATTGTATCTTTAAACGTCATTTGAGATTTGTGGTTTTAAAAACGGTTTTATAGCGCAACGAACGAATGTGTTAAAAAGTCATACTCATACTTTATTTTTTACTTAACTGCAATTAAATATCAAATTGAATTTATTCATACAAACATACATACATACTTACATACATATGTGTAATATTTATATGTTTAGTGATACAACAATAATAGTTGTGTTTTGTTGCTATCAATGAGTGTTAACGCTTAAAGTTAGCAACAAAACGAACATTACCTACTTGGCATCACTCCTCAGAAGAAATCTGCTAAATCTTGAAATTATTTACATTTTCTTAAAAAAGGTTTTTTTATTTGATATTTTTTTTTGATTTAAATTTTATTTTAAAATATTTTTTTATTGTTTGACATAAACACATTAATATTTGTATTTTTATTTTTGAATTGGTAGCACTTTTATCGACGTTAAAATTAACTTGTATAATTTTACACGTTAACTCCTAACGTTTATAAATTTTAAATTTATATGAAATTGCCTTTGAACGTTAGCAACAAAACACAACTAATATTTATATTAAAAACAAAGATACATTTATTTTGGTTATCTTAACTGCTGCGACACTTAAATAAAAACTTAAGAAAAAGCAACAATATTTTATGAGCAGCAAATTGTTAAAAAAATTAAAATAAACCGAAAAAAAATCATAAAAACAATTACAAGGTGATGGGATTTAACAGCAACAACAATAATTTAATTTGCTGACAATGCAGCAGCAGCAGCAATAATTACAACGGCCGCAACAACAAAAAACAATAACCGAGGTGAGTTTTTTAAACCAACCAGTTAGTTTAGTTAACTGACGTAATTTGCACATCGTACTCTAGTAGTGTATCTGTCAAAATGCAATAAGTTTTTTTTTTTGTTTAACCCATATTCTGCTTATGTTTACAATTTTTTATGGTAAAATTTAGAAATCATTGGTTTTGCTTAAATTTGAATATCGAATGAGTCAGTTAATATTTTACATTAATTTGTTATACAACAATATCAATACATTAATAAACATTTACATTTTCACTTGATACCAGAAAATCACTTCACTATTTCCCTTTATAAGATCAAGTTCTAGATTTGTCTTCTATATTACAATATTTCTGGCATATTCCCCAAAGTCCTATTAAACACATTGCAGCAATATGTAGGCCGTTTGTGCTGTTTTGAGATTGACAACAACAGTTGCAGCAGACAGACACTCTTTGATGCAATATTTTTCAGTGTTAATGTCGAAATTTTTTTACATAAAAATAGTGACTTGTTTTTTTTTTACAAAATTCTAAGTTGTTTATATGGCTGCTCTATGTTTTTTAAAGTCTCTTGAATATTATTTAAGAACCTATTAGTCAACAATTTTCTCCATGACAGCACTTAATCATTACGAAATGTTTTATAGATACTAAAATATAAACACTGTATGTACTTTTTTTAAAAAGTACCTTTTTAGTACTTTATGACATTTAAACCTACTATAATCTAGTCTACAGATTATACTATAGACTAAACTATAGACTAGACTATAGACTAGACTATAGACTAGATTATAGGCTATACTATAGACTAGACTAAAGACTAGACTATAGACTAGACTATAGACTAGACTATAGACTAGACTATAGACTAGACTATAGACTAGACTATAGACTAGACTATAGACTAGACTATAGACTAGACTATAGACTAGACTATAGACTAGACTATAGACTAGACTATAGACTAGACTATAGACTAGACTATAGACTAGACTATAGACTAGACTATAGACTAGACTATAGACTAGACTATATACTAGACTATAGACTAGACTATAGACTAGACTATAGACTAGACTATAGACTAGACTATAGACTAGACTATAGACTAGACTATAGACTAGACTAGACTATAGACTAGACTAGACTATAGACTAGACTATAGACTAGGCTATATACTAGACTATAGACTAGACTATAGACTAGACTATAGACTAGGCTATATACTAGACTATAGACTAGACTATAGACTAGACTATAGACTAGACTATAGACTAGACTATAGACTAGACTATAGACTAGACTATAGACTAGACTATAGACTAGACTATAGACTAGACTATAGACTAGACTATAGACTAGACTATAGACTAGACTATAGACTAGTCTATAGACTAGACTATAGACTAGACTATAGGCTAGACTATAGACTAGACTATAAACTAGACTATAGACTAGACTATAAACTAGACTATAGACTAGACTATAGACTAGACTATAGACTAGACTATAGACTAGACTATAGACTAGACTATAGACTAGACTATAGACTAGACTATAGACTAGACTATAGACTAGACTATAGAATAGACTATAGACTAGACTATAGACTAGACTATAGACTAGACTATAGACTAGACTATAGGCTAGACTATAGACTAGACTATAGACTAGACTATAGGCTAGACTATAGACTAGACTATAGACTAGACTATAGGCTAGACTATAGACTAGACTATAGACTAGACTATAGGCTAGACTATAGACTAGACTATAGACTAGACTATAGACTAGACTATAGACTAGACTATAGACTAGACTATAGACTAGACTATAGACTAGACTATAGACTAGACTATAGACTAGACTATAGACTTATAGACTAGACTATAGACTAGACTATAGACTAGACTATAGACTAGACTATAGACTAGACTATAGACTAGACTATAGACTAGACTATAGACTAGACTATAGACTAGACTATAGACTAGACTATAGACTAGACTATAGACTAGACTATAGACTAGACTATAGACTAGACTATAGACTAGACTATAGACTAGACTATAGACTATAGACTAGACTATAGACTAGATTATAGACTAGACTATAGACAAGACTATAGACTAGACTATAGACTAGACTATAGACTAGACTATAGACTAGACTATAGACTAGACTATAGACTAGACTATAGACTAGACTATAGACTAGACTATAGACTAGACTATAGACTAGACTAGACTATAGACTAGACTATAGACTAGACTATAGACTAGACTATAGACTAGACTATAGACTAGACTATAGACTAGACTATAGACTAGACTATAGACTAGACTATAGACTAGACTATAGACTAGACTATAGACTATACTATAGACTAGACTATAGACTAGACTATAGACTAGACTATAGACTAGACTATAGACTAGACTATAGACTAGACTATAGACTAGACGATAGACTAGACTTTACACTAGACTTTACACTGGACTATAGATTAGGCTATAGACTAGAATATAGACTTTACTACAGACTAGACTATATTCTAGATTATAGACTTAAGAAAGTTTGTACTAAAATGGATATTTTGAAAAACTCCGATTTCAAGTCAATATTACAAAGAGTATAAACTCTTCAAACCAAAAATGTTTACGTTTTTGAATACTTCAAATGCACTCTACCATAGTAGTACCTTTATATAGAGTTTGTTGGGAAATTTCTCTTTATTTTGGTAAAAAACCATAAAAAGTATAAAAAGCTAATAAAACGATTTCCTCAATATATTACCTTGAAATATTTTCAATTTACATTTCTTTTATTATTTGTTAAAAAAATGCATTTTATTTATGGAAATTATATTACAAAATAACATGCATTTTTACCCAAAAATATGCACTCTATAGTTGCACGATCTATAAAGGGTTAAATGACATTTTATAGTAAATTCATTTACAGCTGCTGAACATCAAAAATCATGTGTTTTCCGTGCATTCGAACGTATTATCATATTGTGAAGATCGTCATGCGAATTTTCGAAAAAAAATTAACAAAATCAAAAAACAACATTTTAATGTTAGACTTGTTGACTTGAGCTTGTGTATTTATAACCATTTATGGCCCGGCCGGTTGGTTGTTGTTGTCTTTATAGGTTGTGTGATTTAATTGCAGTGTATCGAGTTAGTGTTTGTTTCTTTTTAACTGTTTTTGGTGGTTGTTGGTGGTGCTGTTGATGTTGGTGGATACTTGTACTACAGCTTTTCTGTTTTTTGGATTTTCGCATCATCATCATCATTTCTATTCAATTGACAATTGCATCTCTGGGGACACCACAGTGACAATATTGAGACAAACATTTATCAATTTTCTTTATTTGTTTTCATTTGTTTTGTCCAAAACAAGCTGCTGCTCTTACTACTACTGCCATTGAACATTCAAAAGAAAAAAAAATATGTATATAAAACATAATTGAAATGACTGACTTCTACGGTTTTCGGCTTTCTTTTAAAAACAACTTACATATAAAACATAATTACAAACAGTCAGATAATGTACATTTATGTACGTATAATACATTTATTCATACATCCATTCATACTTACAAAATACGCACAACTTTCTTTCTTTCCACATACAAATTTAAACATATTAGATCTGCCCTTAAAAATAATTTTAGATCCATGCAAAATACTTGCGTTTGTAGACCAGACTATAGACCAGGCTTTATTCTCAACTATAGGCCTGACTTTAGACTAAAATGGAGACTACATTTTAGACTATAGATTAGACTAAAAGTCCGTGGACCAAATTATAGACCAGAATATAATCTAGACTATAGACCAGACTATAGTTTAAACTACAGACCTGACTTTAGACTATGCAGTTTATATCAGGTTATAGTCTAGACTATTGCCCAGACTGTACTCCAGAACAGACTTCAGTCTAAACTATATACCTGACTTTAAACTATAAAACAGACAATAGTTTAGACTCTAGGCCAGACTATAGTTTATACTATAAACCAGACTACAAGTCTAGACTGTGGACCAGACTATAGACCAGACTATATACCAGACTTTAGGCTATAAAAAGGCTATATAGACTTTAGGACTCTATAGTGTAGACCTATGCTACAGACCAGACTGCGCTATATGAAGAGTAGACTTTAGTCCAGACTATAAAACAGATTTTAGACTATAAAAAAGATTATAGGGTTGACTCTAGGTCAGTCTATAGGTTAGAATATATACCATTTATATAGACCAGACCATTGTCGAGACTTTAGGCCTGACTATACTCTAGTTCTAGACTACAGTTTAGATCTTGAAGATACATAGCTATAGTCTTCTTCTGAATGTCTTACCGAAACCGAACAAATCATTTTTAGCGGGGCAGACCTATTCAACATAAAGTGGTAATGTAACTGGCTCTTTTGTAATGAACTGTGTGTATGTGGAGTGCTGCGGTGTGGCAGACTGCTGCTACTCAAATTAAACTTTCTGGCTTTTAGACGCAGTTAGTTTACAAGTCTTTAGCAAGATGATTATTATCATTGCAAAACAAGCATATAAATATAGAAATATCTTTTTATCTAACTATAAATGTATATGTGTTCGAGTGTATGTTTGTATGGTGGTACTAGTAGATTTTAATATATGTGCATCCATAGTATGTATTTGTACATCAAACAATATTCGACGTCGTCAAAATGACAATTTAATGCGCGATGAAAGTCTGATGGTTGAAATGAAAAGTGCGTAAAAGTCGTCAACGTCTTGTTGTTGCTCGCCTTTATCGCCATCGCCTTTAACCGTTTAGTTGATTTGACTTGGGTTGAGTTTTGTTGTCAATATCAGTTTTGTTATTTTACCCACAAATCTACTGTCAACCAAAATGTATAAAATAAAAAAAAAATCAAAACAAAATCATAAAACTTTTTTTCTGTTTGAAGCGTATAAGGAGGCAAGAAGCTCAAACAAGTGGTATGACCAGCTACAATTTTTATGGCCTAAAGCAGCTTAGATAGAGTTAACAGCATGGCAAGGCAACCAGCTTTATTTATTTGTACAGACAACTCTATACATAAAGATTTATTTACGATTTTTGTTGTTTTTGTTTTCTTATTATTATAATTATTTTGTTTTCTGTTTTTTTTTTTTTTTTTTTGCCATAGTGAGAGAAGAAACTATTATTCGATCATACTTGTACATAATTACAATCATGTACATAAAAAGAAAAATAATAAAAACTTTTGAACAACCTTCAAGTCATTTAAGCCATTAAATGTTTATTGGGTGGGTTTTTTTCTCATAATAAATCCAATCAGCTAAAATGGTGAAACTTTTAATATATTTTTGGGATTAATATTTATAGAGAAATTTTTAAAATCATTTTTGTTTTTTAGAACAGCGTAACAAAATATAAAACAATAGTTTTAATTAATATTGTGTTATTTTATTATAAATGTCATTGTTGGAGGAGAGGTTATTTTTGAAAGTGTTATTTTTGCAAAAATTATTGAAACTTCTAATAAACACTTGTTTCATTTAATATTATATTAATTGCAATTAAAAAATAATTTGTCATTTTCAATAATATTTTAAGAGTTTCTATATACGATCGTGATTTTTTCAATAAAAGTTTGTTTGCACTTTGAAGTTTTTACGCAAAACAAGGTTATATTTCAAATCCAGTTAGAGGAGAATGGAGTTAAATTGAAATTAATCATATTATTCTGACTTTGACAAAATATTTCCTGATTTTGTGTATTAGTCATATCTTACTATATATATACCTGTTTATAAATTTATAAATTGAAATTAATTTGGGTCGAAATACTTGATTTTCTCCCATCAAGTGTTTTTCAATATTTCCGTCGATAAAAATTTTGTACCTCTTTCTTGACTACTTAAGTATTTTTTATCAATTTTATATATAGAAGTGCTTCGACTATGTTCGAGTTGTTATTGGAATTTTCAATATGATTTGACCTAATTTAAATATGCAATTAAGTTAAGGAATATAAGATCACATTATTATATTTGGAACATGTTTAGAAGAGGTTTAGGTATTTATTTTGTAAACTTCGATAACGTTATAAAAGAGATGAAATTTGAATTGAAACGAATTTCATTTCAAAGTTTTCATTTGAATACCCATAATATTATTATTGTTATATTGCAAAATTTCCTTAAATCTTGCACAAATTTTACAAACAAATTTTGTGAAATAAATGTTTTGGGTTTATTCGTATTAAATTTGACATTTTGATTTATTAAAGGTCATTAAATAATGAATGATATCATAAGTCATGAAAGCTAATAGTAAAATTTTAATATTGTTTAATAAAAAACCAAATAAATTAAATAAAGAAATGTTTATCTTTTGTATAATGATGTTATTTTTTTAAAAATAATTATGAGCTAAATTGGGTTTTTAATGGAGCATAAATTTTTATAGTCAAGATGTTATTTTTCATAAAAAAATAGCTTAATGATTCTTTAACATTTCAAAGATTCTTAAAATCGGCAAAAAACTCTAACTTTCGGGTAAAGCAAACCACTTAGAGAACTCGTTTATCACTCTCTGCCGATGTCTGATTTAGTCATGAGTATTAGTCACTCAACCCTTGCGCAAAAGGATATTCACACCCCCCTGACGACTATATCAAAATTGATAGATGAATGGACGAAACTCAGGTGGTCAAATATCACCACTTGTAGAATATCGAGACTGCCCACTCTGACAACAGATAGGACTAGGACTCTCTTGTCTCTTAGTAAGAACTAGGCTTCTAACTGGTATAATTACTGGGCACTGTATGATTGGACATATGTCGGAACGTACGTTATAGCTACTGTAGAAGCTGCTTCGACGAAGAAGAAGTGAAATCGGTACAACACCTTCTATTTGACTGCCTAGCCTTACAAGAGCATAGACTACTCTATCTTGGTAGAACTCTTTTCCATGATCTGGACTGTCTCGGAGATGCGTTACTAGTAAACATGATCGGTTTTATTAGAAGCACCGGCTGATTTTCAGGGAGAACGAACGAACCAAGTTCTCAACGAAATTAGGGAGGGAAACCATTCTCTCAATATTAGAGAATGGCAATTCTAAGGGTATCACAATGGACCACAAGGCCTCCGAGTGAACTCGCTTACTAGCTAGCAGCCCACTTAACCTAACCTAACCATTAGTCACATTCTGTGTTTCTATAAAGTTACATTTCTTATGGGCCTAAAATTGTTACCTTGAAATGTTCAATATTCTGGAGATGTTATATTTTAATTCAAATCTATAGATAAACTTTTTTACACTAAGATGTGTCATATATGTATGTATATAGTAGTATTCGATATTGCATGATCATTCTATGGACTAAATCTGAGAATTAACCAAAATCATCATAAAATAGATATAAACAACTAATTATAATACCCTTCAAAGCGGTTAAATGATTGGACCTTTAAATTTAAATAAACAGAAATTTAACTTTAACACGTACACAACACTAACATCAATTAAATTTTAATAAATTCCATAAACAATTATAATGAATTTTAATATAACCACATAACCACTTTGAAAATAACCAACTTATGTTAATTTCTGAGTGAAATGAAGAAAGGTACTAGTTCTGTATAATTCATTATTAGTCTGAATTAAACAGTTCTTTTGATCTTATGCTGTCAGACAAATTATTTTATATTCAAATAGTTATAATTCTGAAACACTCTTTATTCCAGTAGTATAGAACTAGTTCTCTCATAAACAGTCCAAAAATAAATATTCTGAAAAAATACATGCGGACATCTGTTTAATAAAATTCTAATGCTTTTTTTTATTTTTTTCCTCACTATACTACAAAAAAAATTTCATATTTTTGCACTAAATGAAAATGATTTTATCACGCCATACAAGTATAATTGACTATTAAATAAAAACATACAAAAATAAACTGTTACTGTTTCTGTTTACTTAATATGGCCATTTTGGCAGCATTAACATTGGTACCGAAAATTTTTTGGCTAAAAAACAAAACAAAACGCGGTGATTTTTGTTTTATCTTTGCAAAGTGTTTTACATTCGATTGTACGTGAGTTTAGCTTTAAAGGTCTTTTTTATTTGTTGTTTGCTTTTTGTATGTTTTTTTTCCCTCGATTTTATTTCATTTTTATTTTTATACATATAATTTAATTTTTTTATTTAACGGTCTTTTACATTATACGAAAATAACAATTCTTTTTTTTTTGAAAACAATCAGATGCAGCAGCAACAATAAGTGACATTGTTGTTGTCGTACATTTATGCAGACATAAAAATAACCACGTATGAATAGTTTAATATAAATGATGCAAATATACAAATAACTGCAATATAGCAACTACATTTGTTGTAACAGCTACAGCAGCAACAACAATTTTGACATTTGCTCTACAAAAACAAAAACTCGAAATGAATTTAGTGTGTGAGAGTCTAAATGCATTTATTTACATCTCTAAGGGTATTTGAATAAATTAGTTGTTAATCGGTTAATCGATCAATTTTAAAATAAAGAATAGACTATAGACCGGCCTATAGACTAGACTATAGAGTTGACAATAGACTAAACTATAGACTAGACTAAACTATAGACTAGATTAGACTAAAGACTAGACTATAGACTAGATTAGACTAAAGACTAGACTATAGACTAGACTATAGACTAGACTATAGACTAGACTATAGACTAGACTATAGACTAGACTATAGACTAGACTATAGACTAGACTATAGACTAGACTATAGACTAGACTATACACTAGACTATAGACTAGACTATAGTCTAGTCTATAGTCTAGTCTATAGTCTAGTCTATAGTCTAGACTATAGACTAGACTATAGACTAGACTATAGACTAGACTATAGACTAGACTATAGACTAGACTATAGACTAGACTATAGACTAGACTATAGACTAGACTATAGACTAGACTATAGACTAGACTATAGACTAGACTATAGACTAGACTATAGTCTAGACTATAGACTAAACTATAGACTAGACTATAGACTACACTATACACTAGACTATAGACTAGACTAGACTATAGACTAGACTGTTGACTAGACTATAGACTAGATTATAGACTAGACTATAGGCTAGACTATAGACTAAACTATAGAGTAGACTATAGACTAGACTATAGACTAGACTATAGACTAGACTATAGACTAGACTATAGACTAGACTATAGACTAGACTATAATCTAGACTATAGACTAGACTATAGACTAGACTATAGACTAGACTATAGACTAGACTATAGACTACACTATACACTAGACTATAGACTAGACTATAGACTAGACTATAGACTAGACTATAGACTAGACTATTGACTAGACTATAGACTAGATTATAGACTAGACTATAGGCTAGACTATAGACTAAACTATAGACTAGACTTTAGACCGACACTACACTAGACTAAAAACTAGACAATAGAATAGACTATTGACTAGAATATATACTTGACTATAGACTAAACAATATACTTTACTAAAAACTAGACAATAGAATAGACTATTGACTAGACAATAGACTAGAATATATACTTAACTATAGACTAAACAATATACTTTACTATATGCTAGACTAGATTATAAACTACATTATATTCTATATACTAGAATATACCTATTGTCCAGACTATACAATAGACTTGAATATATACTAGACTATAAACAAGACTGAAGACTAAAATATAGACTAGACAAGACGCTAAAAAAGAACTATTGGATAGACTATAAAAAATAGTATATTATTTTATTCCAGACTAAATATGTGCTAAACTATAGTTCAGACTATTATCTGAACTAAAGTGCAGACAATAAATTATAACTAATATACTTTAGACTATAGTCGTGACTCTAGATTAGACTATAATACAAACTATAACTATAACTCTAGCTTAACTTATAGACAAGGCTTCAGATTATATTACATTCCAGAATTTAGACTACTATCCAGAGATTATACAAGCATCCAGAGTTTAGATTAGACTAAAGTCTAGACTATAAGCTATCATAAGTTTTACAGTAATTTTTACGCCTGTTTGTCTATCCAACATCAAGAGACTTGCATTTGCGACTAAAAGTCAAAACCTATATAGCAAAATGGACTACAATGGGTGAGAGTATAAGCTGCCTTGGACAGACAAATGCCAAAAATCAGGTTCAAGTAAAAATAGCAAAATTACATTGCAATTTCAATGTTTCATTTTACTTAAAAGTGCAGTCATTGCCTATATAAAAACACCTCAAGTTAAAAAGCAAGTTAAACAGCTAATTTCTAATTATCCATTTAACAATCCATGTATAATTATACATTTGCTCGATTAATCGATTTAAACAGAAAACGCCGTTAATTGAATACCCTATTATTTGTTTATTTACCTACAGACAATTATTTGAAATAAATACTTGTGAATAAGAAGAAAAAAAAAAGTAATAAATACAAGTACGACTGGAGAGAAACACAAAATTTCAATAAAAAAAAGAAAACCTTCAACGAATCAAACAGAGTTGTTGGTTGACTACTAAAGTGTTCATTAAATAAAATAAATGGATCAATTGCTTAGTTTCTATTGTTGTTGTTGTTGCTACAACGCTGCTGCCATTGATGTTATTGTCGTTGCTGAATGACCTGATACGAGTACGAGACAACAACAACACAACAGGTTGAGAAAAAAAATAAATAAAAATATTTCACTCATAAAGATTGTAAATAAAGAAATAAATAAATTTTATTTTATTTACAATGTTAAACATGTTGCTGATTAATGATGATGATAATTATGTTGCTCATAATGACGTTAATGATGATGAAGGCAGACCAACAACGTTGTTGATGACGACAATAATGTTGATGATGATTGTTATAAATTAGTTGAATTCATTTAAATATTCTAAATATGCAGCTTTCTAAAAGTTATTAAGCTCTTGCTTTTTTGTCTTCTTCTTCTTCCCCGACATTCACATACTTATTGCTGCTTGTTGTTGTTGTTGTTGTTTTTGTGTCATTCTAATCGTTTTTATCTAATTTTAAATTGTTGCTTAATTTGTTTTTTTTCTGTTGCTGTTGTTGATTTTTTCTTTCTTATTTTTTATTAAGTACCATACATAATTTGTGGTTTTTCCTACTTCCTCAAATATATCTGTCTATCTTATGCATAAATACACCACAATCTTTTTTTATGAGTGAGTATTTATACTAGATACATTTATACCGTTCGAATATGTAGAAGTATTAATAAATTTAACAGAGCATAAAAGAATGTCTTCATTTAATTTAAATGAGCTGTCATAAAAAAAGTAAAATAAAATATTATTAATAATTTTTTTATTTATACAGAAATTAATTTCACCACATAAATATTCATTCATGAGTATTATCAAATGCCGCAAAGTGCATTATTTTCTACCACCACCATCGCTGATTGTCTCTGTCGTATTTTTAGACAAAACACATTTATTATTGTCATTTTGTTATGTGGAATTTCAAAAATATAGAATTTGTTTTAAAAATAAAAGTGTATATATAAGTGGAACACTGCATTTTGAGCGGAGAGTGATATTTCAAAATTTCAAACTGTTGAAATAATGTCTGTTCTATATTGATGACCTCATTTTTAGAAAATTAAATTTTTTTTTCTTTTTTGTATTGTAGAATTAGGACCTTATTCATAACAATTTATCAGAGGATTATAAGAGAAATTTTCAGAATTTTTCATTTTCATTTTCTGCTTGGAAATCAAAGCAGATACCTTCGAGGTGTCAAAAGTTGAATTTTCATAATTTTGAATTTCAATTATTAAGAAGGCTATAGACCTAACTATAGTCCAGAATTATACTAAACTGTAATCCAGAATTATACTAAACTATAGTCCAGATTTAAACTAAATTATAGTCCAGACTAAAGCTATACTTCAGAGTGCAAACTGAACTATATAGTGCACCCTATAAACTAGATCAAAGACTAGACTTAAGACTAGACTATAGACTAAACTGTAGACTAGACTATAGACTAGACTGCACACTAGACTATAGACTAGACTATAGACTAGACTATAGACTAGACTATAGACTAGACTATAGACTAGACTATAGACTACACTGTAGACTAGACTATAGACTAGAATATAGACTAGACTAGACTATAGACTAGAATATAGACTAGACTAGACTATAGACTAGACTATAGACTAGACTATAGACTAGACTATAGACTAGACAATAGACTAGACTATAGACTAGACTATAGACTAGACTATAGACTAGACTATAGACTAAACTATAGACTAGACTATAGACTAGACTATAGACTAGACTATAGACTAGACTATAGACTAGACTATAGACTAGACTATAGACTAGACTATAGACTAGACTATAGACTAGACTATAGACTAGGCTATAGACTAGACTATAGACTAGACTATAGACTAGACTATAGACTAGACTATAGACTAGACTATAGACTAGACTATAGACTAGACTATAGACTAGACTATAGACTAGACTATAGACTAGACTATAGACTAGACTATAGACTAGACTATAGACTAGACTATAGACTAGACTATAGACTAGACTATAGACTAGACTATAGACTAGACTATAGACTAGACTATAGACTAGACTATAGACTAGACTATAGACTAGACTATAGACTAGACTAGACTATAGACTAGACTATAGACTAGATTATAGACTAGACTATATTATAAAAGTGTTGAATGCAGGTTCAACGAAAAGTATTAACAATTCGCCATTGATTTTTGTCGCTCATCGTTATTTATTATTCCTAAAGAGATTTTTAAAACCCGTTGTTGATTTGTTTTTGGATAAAACTCATGAATAAACTCTTTAGATGATTTGAAACTAAATGCATTTAAGTTTAATGCAATGTGTATCGAGGTACATTAATAATAATATTAAAAGGAAAACAACATTAAAAACAAAAGAAAATATTTAGTTAAATCAACAACAAGAGTTGGTCATTATAATCATAAATACTACAACTGCCACACATACATACATCTGTACGTATGTATGTATACAAAGTGATGCTAAATAATGTTACATACATTCATATGTACTATACTAGTATTACCATTACTTTATTATATTCTCACTTTAAACTAAGTATGTAGAGCATGTCAAAGTAGGTCTGTTCATTTGTTTAATGTCCGTCCTGGCAACCAACTCACTGTCTATTAACATCTTGTATATTTGCAAGATGTATAGTATTGTATTGCACAAAGTTTTAAAAAACAATATATGGAATTTGCATATATACACACATACACACTCACATTGTTGGCTCACAGTGAGTGTGTGTGTAATTGCAAGATGTTGAATGTTAGAAGTCGGATTTCATAAATTATTACAATTTTTTTTTTTTCATTTTATTATTATTTATTCTGTTATATGTATAGATGTGTGTATTATTGTCCATACTGGTTTTTAAATGTTTCACATTTAAGTGTGTGTTTTTTATTTACTTTTTTGAAGCCTTTATAACGGGTGTCAGTGATATCACACTGACCAACAAACAAACTCCATCCACTCCACCTTGTTGCAAGTTGCAACAAGTTATAACGACAAACAACACGCACACACACTTTACACCAGTTGCCACGATAGAGTAGGATTGTTTTGATTAAAGCTAAAGAAAAAAATGTTTTGAATAAAAAAAGTATATCATGTTTTAATTAAACAAATTCAATTCATTGGCAGGCACTTTGTCACAAAATTTCAATAAAAAAGACGCCTCAAAAATCAGTCAGGTTTTTAAAAATACAAAACAGTTTGAAAATTTAAATTTTCACTGCAATGCTTGTGGTACTAGGCATTTGTTATAAGATGGATTGATTATTTAACAGGGTATTTGATTTATTTTTTTCCTTCATTATCGATTTCTCGTTACAAATTCAGGCGGCAAACAAACACTCACATCAAAATTGAAACTGGAGCAAATGTTTTATTTGAATTTTTGTTGATTTTTTTTATTGGTTGCTTGCCACAATTATTGGCTTTGAATTTGTATTTTATTTAAACGAAGCAATAAAGAGTTAGTTAAGTGATTGTTAGTTTAAGACAATAATGTTTTATAAATTATCTGTCTATTACCGAGGCAATATTTGTTATGTGACAATGGTTTTTGGAAATTTATTTGCAATACTTTGATGGAGTGATTTTAGCATTGATCACCGTGACTGATCGAGTTTTTTTACACTTCACAGTGTGTTTTTGATTTTTTTGGAAGCTCCTGTTTTTGTGATAGTTAAAAAGTTTGTATTTTTATGATCGCAGAATGTAGGTTGAATTGTTGTGAAACATAGAGATAGATAGATAGATAGATAGATAGATAGATAGATAGATAGATAGATAGATAGATAGATAGATAGATAGATAGATAGATAGATAGATAGATAGATAGATAGATAGATAGATAGATAGATAGATAGATAGATAGATAGATAGATAGATAGATAGATAGATAGATAGATAGATAGATAGATAGATAGATAGATAGATAGATAGATAGATAGATAGATAGATAGATAGATAGATAGATAGATAGATAGATAGATAGATAGATAGATAGATAGATAGATAGATAGATAGATAGATAGATAGATAGATAGATAGATAGATAGATAGATAGATAGATAGGTAGGTAGGTCTTATCAAGACTCAAAAGAGAAATGTCTTGAAGGATAATGACAACCCCCAAACTAATGATGAAATTCGGAAACAACATAAATCCTCGCAGCTTCTACAATCTCAGCATTTTTCTACTATAATAATTTAACAAATTGCACTTTGTGACCTTATATTTATCTATTAACAAATTTTAAAAGTTTAAATCATAATTACTTTTATAAATGAAAATAAATCATGTCCTTCTTGTTTTGAAAATCGTGCTTTAAAATGTGACCATATTTAACACAAATAAATTGTCTATTTCATTATTTTTTTTTTTTTTTTTGTCATTGCAATTATTTTATTTCACTCGAAAACAATTGATTTCTTGTGTATTTCTTTGGCCAAGTGTAAATTGGAAATGGTTTTTGTTTTCTTCTGCTTTATCTGCTTCTGTTACCAGTATAACTGGCCGATCAAGTGCAAGTACTCAAGTGTTTAAGTGTATGTATCTGGTCTCTTTGGCATATAAAGAAAAGGAAAATAAATCTGGTATAAACCAAAAACAGCGGCCTACTCATTCTCAAGTGATATCTGACGTTACTCAGTGTTAGTATATCGGCAACTACATCTGTAGTTGTTGTTGTTTATATTATCATGCTGTTGTTTTTGTTTTAAATCTGATATGTAAATATTTGTTAACAATCGTATGGATTATTTTCTTTTTTTGTAAAAAAAAGCAAAAGCATCACATTCTTTTGAGCTTTAAAAGGGAGAACTGACAAATATGTTCACATTAATTAAACAGATTGCAATAATTTGTCTCTGCTGTTACAGCTCCTCTCTCTCTCTCTCTACCACTGACACCTCGTTCAATAATGCAGTGGTGCATTCACATTGTTGTGCAAGTAATTGGAAGTGAAATGAAAAATAATAAAATTTTTGGAATACTTAATTTAAATACAAATAAACAACAAACTAAATCATACGTTTGTATCTCTAGATCTGGCTATTTATGAACAACTGTGATCTTTAAAAAATATAAATAAATGTACCGTGCGATCTTCTCGTGTACATGGTTGATTAAAATTTCATTGAATTTGTCTTTAAAGTTTAATCATGAAAATATTTTTATACGTTTATTTATTATGTAAAATTGTATTTCCCAGTAATAAAGGGGAGGAGATGTTGGGGTTAATATGTTTCTCTTTTGATCATGGTATTGTTGTTGTTATTGTGGTTTTTCCTCAATATACAGATACATTTAATTTAATAATATTCGCGTGTGTTTCAGTTGCTCTTTAAAAATGATTTTGCGTTTATTTACGGTGTTGTTGTTGTTTTTTTAATGTCCTGACCTGTGTGTGCTGCTGCGCATGTTTCTTCTTCTATTCACATTTAAAACATCTTAAATAAGTATTAATTTATGCATTTCATTTCGTTGCTGCGCCATTCATTTGTGAATGTTTTGGTATGGTGAGGAATTCATTCATTCATTCATACATTCAGTCAGTCAAATTCTTCATTCATATGATGTACGCGAACGTATGAACGTATAAATAAATAAGTAACAAACATAACGAGGATCGTACGTCTAGAGTTTGAACACATATTTAAGTATCAATTGTAATTGTGTGAACTTACTTTCACTTTATATCAAAATATTATTATCATTATAACTATTTTAGTTAGTATTCATTCCTACAAACGATGCGATGACGCTGACGTTGATGTTGGAAGTTGAAGTTGACGACGATTCCGTTTAAAGTATGCAATGCACTGCATTGCACTTGGCTTTTTAGCTTTAGCTTTACATGTTTAAGATGGCTGGCGTGTGTTAATAATTTAATAGATGCACACATTCATACTTAGTTACATACATATAGCATTTGGCAAGCAATTCCTTCATCCGCAATCTTATATAGTATAGTTACATTCATCCAATCCATCCAGCTATCCATCTAGCCTAGCAAAAGGCAACCATCCAACCAACCAACCAAGCAAACACATCTATTCATTTGTCTTTTCCACTTAACAGTCCATTGTATGCAATTTATTTGCTTATTGTTTTTGTAATTTTTTCATGATTTTTTTTTTCTTATTGGGATTTTTTTCGTGTTCCTATTCGAAACTAACTAATACTTATTTACATGGATGCAAAAGAAAAAACTTCAAGTTCGCATGAAAATAAAATTAAAAAGCCAAACACCCACCATCAGCGACAACAATAACAGCAATAACAACATTAACTTGGATCATGCAGCGTTAGCAGCAACAGCCAGTTAAAACAACTTCTTGTTAAAAGTGAAAAAAAAAAATAACAGAAATTCCGCAATGTTATGATAGATACTGACTTGGTTGAGATTACAGTGCAATGCTGAGATATAATGACTGTTTAAAAAATGTAAGTTTTTATGGACCCTAAATCCCTAAAGCGAAGGATACCCAGTTTCTGGTGCTATTTGTATGCTATTATTTGAAGAGGACTATGATCGAAGAGAAAACTCCTTTTAAGCATTCTGTGTAACGACAACATGAATTAGTCACCAGTCATGGGAATTGTTCGTTAATATTTTCGACCACAATAAAAATTTGTCTGAAATTTTATATATTTGATCGATGAATGAAATCGATGTCTTTGATTTTGATGAAATTAGCAGCAAGCTTAGTACTATTGGTCACAAATTTTCAGTGCTATCGGTCCAGAACTGGTGGACTTAGAAGGGATGAAAATTGGACATTTTAGTCATACAGGGTTTTATTCAAATGAATGGAACTTTTCACCTATTGGTCCTAGCAAAAATTGTCCAAAGGAGTTCAGTTATTTATAGCTATTTCTTCATTGTTTCCAAAAATGTCCAAATTATACTTCCTTTTGTCAAATTCGATCTGAAAAACAATATATTTCGATTCAAAAGCGCGATTTTGACACGGTATACAAGTATCGCCTAGATCAGCCAAATAAAGACCAAGAAATGGAGGCATTACTCTTTGAAGATTGTTGTCAAACTCAATAAAAGCTTTTCAAGCAGCGAGATTCATCCAAAAGTAGTAAAATTTAAATTATATATGAATTGATATCCGAAATACTGTTTGGAATCATTATTGGCGATAAAAGGTGGATCCATTATGAATACCCAAAGCTTAAGAGATTGTGTGAAAAGCCGTTTGATCGGGCTAAGCAATGTATTTGGCGGGAACCTAAAATCTGACCAGACCATTTCAGGGAACCCGAGCGAATGCGAGCATTGGCAGAAAAACTTTCAGAAAATACGGCCAGAAATGAAAACGTAATAATCCATCAAGTCCACAAAGTTGCAATATATATCGAAATCCCATTTAGAAAGAAGTGGTTGAGAAGTTTTGCTTCATCCGATCTTACTCAACCGACTATTATTTGTTTCGATTCGATTTCGATTGAGAGCGGGCTTTCTGGGGTTCGCCTCAACTCTTGAACTCGAAATAAAGGCAATTCTTAGAATATTCTCCAAAAATTCTTTTTTTTTTAATTTTTACCTAAAATCCAATAATCTGAAATCTTAAAGCTCCGCATTTTCTCACTAAAAATCCGAATTTTTCCTAAATTGATTCTTCACTAGAATTTTCGATTTTCACACGTTAACTGAAAGCCCACTGATATAGAAATTCTTTGTACAAATAACAGGAATACCGTTGCAATATTTCTGTCACGGATTGTAAATAATTTTAGCAGGAGGGCTTCAGGTATTTTTACAAACATACATATTTTATTATCGAGATGTGTGAGTGTGTGTATCTGTGTTATATGCCTTGATAGCTGGTGGTATTTTATTGCACCAAGACAAGTTGTTCTCATGGCATTTTCACAAACAGTCATGTCTTGTCTTGTTGTTGCTTGTTTCAGTATTGTTGTTTTATTGTTTTTTTTTATAAATATTTTTTTTTTCACTTTCGGATTCATGGTAAAATGAAGCCAGTTTTAAAAATAGTTATTAAATCTTGTTTCCTCAGTTGGCTTTTTAGTTGTTGTTGTTGTTGTTATTGCTGTTGTTGGTACTTTATAGATCTATAATTAAACTTTTTCTTAGTTCAGTTGGAAGTTGAAGTTTGTAAGCTGGAAAATATGGCAAGATTTTTTTTTAATATTATTAGTATTATAACTATTCTTGTGGTGGTTGTTGTTTTTGTTGTTTAAGAATTAGAAATAGTGCAAGTGTCTGGGGGTCTAACAATAGAAATAACAAACAATGGCCCAAGAATTACATTAATATTAACGGCTAAAATAACAACATTAAACATAACAACAATAACAATTATAATAATAATAATAAAAAAGAATCGGAAATTCTTGTTAATCTTAAAAATGTGAGAAAGAAATCTTATAAAATTAAAATTGTGTTTTACAGTGGTTGGTGAATATTTATTTTGTGTTACTGTATATGTGTGTGTATTTCTTTGCTTACAAATATCCGGTAGATTTGCATATTTTAAAAAAAGATTTGTTTTTGTTAAAAAGAAAAATATAATAAAAAAAAAGAAATAATAAATTAAGTGTAACCAGACCCTACGATTCGGTTAGTTTAACGTCGTCATAGTCGAAATATCTAACTTAAACTCCATAGAAATGTATGAATGAATTGTATTGAATTGAATGGTCGGATCTTTTGTGGCCACAAAATAATTTGCAATTCCATTTGACCGCCAAGATGCGGCTTTTGTTACTATTTTTTCGGTAGTGTTTTTTAAATACTTTGTGTGTGTGTTTTTTTTTTCGTCTTTTAATGTGAAAATGAGCAAATATACTTTCCGCATCGCTAGTTACATTACTAAGTCACTCAGTCAGTCAGTCAGTTAGTCGAACGACCGAGCCAGTTAGTCAATTAAACTCCAGTCTGTTAGTTTGAGTATGGAGAAGCTATAGCTTTAGTGCTTACTGCTGTTGTTGTTATTGCTGTTGGTGCCAGATAGATAATTTTTTTTTTCAGATACTTTACTACATAATATTGTTTTGTTGATGTTTGCAACTATTTAATTTTATTTGTTTGTTTGTTGTTTGGTTTGGAATAGTGTTGCTGCTGTTTTGTTTTCAGTACGCAATTAATTAAATTTATTTTAATGAATGTTAATCAAATGTACGGATGTTGCCTTTTTCATACTCGTAAATGATGTACATACATTTAACTATAATGACGTAATCTGCGGTTTTATAACCGGTCGGTCTATATAATATTATAAATATTATTGAATTAGTTCCAAAGGTTAAAGAGTTTTATGCTCGTTCATACAACTTTATTAGTTGCTGTTGGTGTTTAGTTGAACAACAAACTCAACTGCTAGTTTATGTGGTATGAAATCACCCAATGACATTTGTTAATTGCAGGGGATAATTTGTATTGAGTATTGAACCCATCAGATTGATGGTCAAAAGTCTACTTAAATTAATTGGTTTATTAAGAGGTATTTAGCGATTGTTTTTTTATTTGTTCGCAACAATAAATGTTTAATGATGAATTGATTTGAGCAAAGTATAAACAAATAAATTTGAATTTTTATTATTTTTTTAATTTAAAATACCCTGATTAATAGTGAGAAATGTGGGTTAGAAAAATACAGTTAATCATATTTGAAAAAATTTCGTTTTGTTTAAAATTGTATATTTTAATAAATTACTACTACTTTATTTTGCATTATGTATCTTAAACTTTTGTGTGATTCACACAATGATCATAAGTCGTTGAACTAGTCTAGAAACTGTTCCCTCATCTTAATAAAGATCATCTAAATAAATGGTTCCCAGAAGGGGTTCTCAACATGGAATTTTGCGTTAGAAATAAGCAATCGAAACATTGTAGAATTAAACAAGAAGTTTGACTCTTATGGCTGCTTCCCCAATTCTTGTTTGATATTTACATCTCCAATTAACAGTTATTCCTGAGAAAGAATACATAAGTGATCAATGTGACGACCGCACCATATCGATGATGAACCAGTACCCTGACATCTATTCTAGTCTATAGTCTAGTCTATAATCTAGTCTATAGCCTAGTCTATAGTCTAGTATATAGTCTAGTCTATAGTCTAGTCTATAGTCTAGTCTATAGTCTAGTCTATAGTCTAGTCTATAGTCTAGTATATAGTCTAGTCTATAGTCTAGTCTATAGTCTAGTCTATAGTCTAGTCTATAGTCTAATCTATAGTCTAGTCTATAGTCTAGTCCATAGTCTAGTCCATAGTCTAGTCTATAGTCTAGTCTATGGTCTAGTCTATAGTCTAGTCTATAGTCTAGTCTATAGTCTAGTCTATAGTCTAGTCTATAGTCTAGTCTATAGTCTATAGTCTAGTCTATAGTCTAGTCTATAGTCTAGTCTATAGTCTAGTCTAGTCTATAGTCTAGTCTATAGTCTAGTCTATAGTCTAGTCTATAGTCTAGTCTATAGTCTAGTCTATAGTCTAGTCTATAGTCTAGTCTATAGTCTAGTCTATAGTCTAGTCTATAGTCTAGTCTATAGTCTAGTCTATAGTCTAGTCTATAGTCTAGTCTATAGTCTAGTCTATAGTCTAGTTTATAGTCTAGTCTATAGTCTAGTCTATAGTCTAGTCTATAGTCTAGTCTATAGTCTAGTCTATAGTCTAGTCTATAGTCTAGTCTATAGTCTAGTCTATAGTCTAGTCTATAGTCTAGTCTATAGTCTAGTCTATAGTCTAGTCTATAGTCTAGTCTATAGTCTAGTCTATAGTCTAGTCTATAGTCTAGTCTATAGTCTAGTCTATAGTCTAGTCTATAGTCTAGTCTATAGTCTAGTCTATAGTCTAGTCTATAGTCTAGTCTATAGCTGTCTTTTAGAAATATTTAAAAATTTGCCTGTAACCTTTAGCAGGCCTGAAAAAAACTATCAAAAGCTTTAGGAATTTAACAGACAATTTCTTTCATTAACCATCCCAATCCACCAGCCTGCCTGCCTGATATAATTGTGTTATTTTCAACTTAACAACTAACATGTTTCATTTAGTCAACTCATTGCATTAGTTATTGCAAAATTATATAAAACACATCATTTGATGACTTTAACTAATACAGATTGCAAGAAGTTGTGGAGGTTTACCCCTTCCCCCTACCTCATTACTTAGGTTGTAATGATGTCATTATTTAGTTTTTTTTTTGTTATTGTTGCAGCGTTTCATCAATATGCACAATACAAACTAAATTTTATTTCTCAACCGTTTTTTATGACAATTTAACTTTGGTTTTAAAAATTTTACATTTTGCTTCGTTTTTTTTTAAGTTTTTTACTTTAATCTTCATTTTTAATGGTTTTTGCAACTATTGAGTGGAAAAATATTTGTTAACTCACCTATTTATTGCTGCTAATTGAGTCAATTGTTGAGTTTTTATCTTGTTGCAATGATCATGACACGACTTCCATTTTATAGCTGTTTCAACAGCAACAACAACAAAAACATTGTTCGTTCATTTTATGTGTTTTTTTTTTAACTTAATGTTGCATTTTTAGCCTAAAGATCTTCCTCCTTTTAAGTTCACATTTAGAGAAACTGTGGAATTTTTCAAGCAGAAATTCAAAGTAGTTACTGCAGTTGTATTTCTTTTCTTCTGGTTTTTTCGTCTTTAATAAGCTTAAAATCACTAGCATAAAATTATTAGAAGACAAAAACACTGTTTATCAGTTATAAGGGAAAAAAAGAAGACATCATCAATTGACTAAGATTAGCATAAAAATCATCTTTAATTTAACTTTCATTTATACATAGTTTTCAAATTATTCACAGTAAATATAGAAAACGAAAAAAAAAAGAAAAACTTAATAATAAATATTTATGTGCTTGGTAGACTCTACCAAGAGTTATACATTATTAAGAAAACATAGAAAAAACCCTTTTTTTTAGATCAACCAACCCACATAAACGATTTAAATGAAAGAATATTTATACAATTATTCTTTTTTTTTACTTCTTCATTTTTCTAAATAAATTTGTTGCTGTTCGTAGTCTATGCATGTTGTTTGAATTGTTGTATCTATTGTATCTTGTATGCGTACAATTGTAAAACATTTTAACTTAATTGAAATTAATTATGGGAAATGTTTTACTTTTTTTATTTCCAAATTTTTTATTATCATTTTGTGTGTCTTTTTACTGTCCAATAACAAGACAAATGTTAAAATTGTACATTTTTTCGGAAGGGTAATTACTTTTTTAAAAATACTAACTATAGAAATCTACAAAATAAGTTCTTCTCTTTAATAATAATATACGTTTTTTTTGTGTTTTGGTTTTTGAAAATTATCTTAAAATCTGGGTTAAGAGAAAATTCACTGATCCACGCAAGAAATTAACCCATTAGACAGTTGGGATGAAAAGTAAAGAAAACTGAAAGTTTAAAACATCTTTTGTGAAGAAAGTATATGTGAGACAATTTTAGATTCGTACCATCCAAACATGATTAAAGTTCTAAGTTATACTATAGTCGTGTAAAAGATTACCAGATTCATTAAAAAAGGAGCTTCAACTACTCATTCCTAATCAGAAATTTATCTCCTGGAAATATGGAATCCATTAAGCATCCTTGAAACAAAGAAAATTCGGATATTAGACATCGAAAGATGGTCCAGATCTTATCTTCCAGAAGTTTATAAGTCATCATAATGTCAATGTCCAGAAGTATTGAAGGGGTTCAAGAATTAAGAAAACTGTAATAATGCCCTATGGTCCTCTTAGTAATGGATATATAACTTCTGTTGATTAATGAATTCTGCCTGAGATGTCAGCGAATAAATCTAGGCAACTGCAGCACCGTTCACTTAGTCTCCTGGAAATGTGCAATCCATTAAGCATCCTTGAAACCAAGAATATTCGGATATTAAACATCGAGGAATTGTCCTGATCACGACTTTCAGAAATTCATAAGTCAAAGTATTACTTTCCTAAAATAATTATACGCTTCCATTGGAAATCTTGAAATAGACATGTTGTTTTCGTGTTATTTTCGGGGAATGGTTCCCCTGATTCCCTTTCAGGTATTCTAGATCCCATTTTGAAAGAGAAGCGGTCTTCCCAGGTCAATAAAGCTTTGCTTATTGACGGTCCAGAGATTTCAAAGTTTCATTTTGGGTTTAACACTCCAAAAGTCAACAAGTTATTTTAATGTGATAATATTACTTTTCGTTCCTGGAATTTTATGAGATTCAGACCTGATGTGTTGGTGTTACTTTCCAAATGTTATCGGAATGGTTCTCCTGATTCCCATTTAGACATTCTAGGTTTTATATTGAAAAGGGAAAAGTCGTTCCAGGTCATCAAATCATGATCTATTGTTTTATTAGGATTCCTGGACTGCCCGGGAACTTCAGAAACACTTAAATGTGTGCAGAACGATCCCTAAGATTGTCCCGGGTCGTGAATATTTGTTCCTTTTTTGTACTACTTATTGTGAAATCAATATTCGATTTCATTCAGTATCCTGTAGGAATCTTCAGATTCTTTCATTAGGAATCCTAGGGGTGTCAAATCTTTTGAAAGTACCTTCCGTCTTCAAAATTTTATTCAGAAAGTGTTGAAGCTATGGCGAAAACCCTTTATGTTCTCTTTTCTGTTTGGAGAAAACCCTTTCTGGACCCTTTGATCATTTCTGATATTTATTTGCGAAAATAACACAGATTCTAGAGATACTGCTTTCCAAAAGCTTCGGAACCTCCAAAGTAGTTAATGGGTTAACTATAAACAAAAATCTACAACAATAGATTTGAGCACAAAAAAATATATCTACTTGTGCGATTACCTCTTATAGATCAACATAGTAAATTACAAGCAACTAACAAAACTGAGGTTGTGTAAATGACCCCCCACTGAAAAGCGATTATTTTAACACAAGAAGTACTTTAAACATAATAAAAACTAAAAATGTTTTTCGTTTTAATTTTTTTTTTTTCAAATTTCCTCTAAAAGGTTAAATACGATTATATACGCTGGGTCAGCACAAAATCTACAAAATTATGGTTTCTATACAAGTTCTAAAATGTATTTCCGCTAAAAATGTTATAAAAAAATCACATAATTAATGGATGACAATTTTAGAGCAGAAAAGAAGAGGCGAATGGTCTACTTTTAAAATTTAATAAGAAAGGGAGTTGAGAAACTAGATTTTTAATTTAAATTAGCTATAACTGCAAACAATGAAAGCAAATTTCTAAAGATTCATCCCAAAAAATGTGTTAAACAAATTTTATAACAACTTTCATTGATATTGCCAATTGATTTAAGCGAAACCAGTCAAAATATAAAAAAACTCTAGTAAATCGGTACCGTGAACTTTGTTTTACTTAATTGGGTTAGATTTTAAAATACAACAAAACACAGCTTAACTTAATGTACGTGTGTAACCATAAATCATTGGGCAATTACTCTGGTAATGTTAAGCCTCAGCCAGATATTTATGGTCATGTCAATGATGTTTTTTTTTTGTGTAATTTTTGTTATTTCTCTCTCACTGGCACCCAGTGTGTTCATTTTAATACTTGCATAGTTTTTGAAATTTTTTAAATTTGTTTTCTTTACATTTCTTCTGTTTTTTGTTTTTTTTTTTTTTAATTTTATTTATTTTGTTTTCATCTTGCTGTCAAATTAAAAAGCTATTTACTTGAGGTAAATGACAGTAGTTGGGACGGACATAAAGTCAAACTTTAACGAACATGATGATTACACTGATGTTGTTCATTAAGTCGTTATTTGTACAATTATTATGTTTTAAAGATGAATTATAATTATAATAAATACGTGATCTATTTATGTCGGTTATGGAAACGTAAATTTTATTTATATTTTTATTAAACAAAATGCACATGTATGCAGTTTGGTTAGTGTAGCTCAGATTTTATGGGTTAAAAATTTTAAATATTTAGGCTAGGATCAGTTAATACTACTTGCAGGAAAACAGTGATAGATGTGTCTAAGCTTTAGAGGTCGACAAAAGCTCTACCAATATATAAACAGCTACCTTAACACATTCAAACCTTTTCTTTGGGACTTTGTTAAGAACCCTTGAGTTATTCTTAGGCTTTTTAAAACCATGACTATAGACCAAATACAAAGTATTTATACCAGTAAACATTTTAATGATCCACTTTTCTTATTCAATTTTGTATCTGACATCTACTTCTCTAAATGTTTCACGGTGTTAAAATTCGTTATTACACAATAGCAAAACAAAAGCGATAACAGTTTAAAATTGCTTGATTTTTTTTGGTGTGTTGTATATTGTATCATCATGAGCATGATGATGATTTGTATTTAACATCATTATCACTCAAAAAAAAAAAGAAATACGTACGTACTCTCATAATTACATACATGAAAAGCTTAAAGCGTAACAAAATCAACCAACTTATGTACGTACGATCGTTTGTGTACAAGACCACAACCCGATAACTTTTATAATTTTTAATTTCTGTTTTTAAAATTGCAGGTTGTTTCTTGTTTTTTATTTAACAACAACAAAAGCAGCGCTAACACAACAACAATATTTAAAGCGCGTAAATATCGGGATATTAAGTGAGGTGCTCCTAGAGATTTATGTTGAATGTATGTATGTCTGTCTGTCTAGCTGACATACTGACTGATTGTTTAAATGGAGAGGAGCACGTGATACTTGTCGAAATGCGTGTATTATAAATGTTTTTGGGGAACGTGAATGAATTTGCTTTATTTTAACTATTTTAATATTTTACAGAAGATTTTTAAAATTTAGAAAGTGAAATATTTCATAAAATGAGAGCAGAACAAAGTTAGAATAGAAAGTGCTCTGGGTCTTTATAATATTTTGTGGGAAACATTCAAAATTCTACAATTTTCATTTAAAGTCCTAGATTGGTAGATAATCACTATTTGAGAATCCATACATTTCTTGAAATAAAATGTTCATTGTATTTTAAAAATCTCAATAAAGTCGTTTACATCACTACTTTGACTTTCTCAATTCTTATCCGGGATAACGTTCTCATTATCATTTTCAATAACATCCGTTGTCAAAGTATATACATATGTACTACAACACTATGTAATGTTGACAACACAACGTTGTCAATAGTGCAACTATTCGTTGTCGAAATCTAAATTTTATACACATCCGTTGTCTAAATGTTAACAAACGTGGTAAGCTCACTATTGACAAACAATCCGTTGCCAATAGTGAGCTTACCACGTTTTTTAACATTTAGACAACGGATGTGTATAAAATTTAGATTTCGACAACGAATTGTTGAAATGTTGTCAATATTACATAGTGTTGTCGTACGTATGTATATACTTTGACAACGGATGGTATTGAAAAATTGTAAATTTGGTACCAGGCATGTATATTTCTTTTTCCCGATGTGTAGGGCCCTCTCTAATCTAATCTAAACTGTCATTAGAGATCATGGAATTAGAAATTTTAAAATATCGATTTTTAGAAATTGATCCTCTGTCAGTAAAAGTAGCTCCTCCTTTAAAAGCGTTGATGCTTTTTAAAATTTTGAGTAAATCTTATAATTTTTGAAATTTTAAGAAACATTTTGGATTTGTATATAATTATATAAATATTTAGGTTATAAAGTTTAATCTAAGACCGTATTGGATTGTAAGAAAGCTTTAACCAAATAATCTACCAGAGATAAGCTTTACATCATATAGCTAACAGGACCTTCGGGAGTAGTTAGCAAAAAAATAACAAATGTTTTTACTTTAAAGGGAAGAGACATGAGGGCCTGAGACTCCCATAAGGCCTCTTAGAATAATGAAACGAAAGGTGGAACTACAAAGATTTAACGGGGTGACCCTAACGAGTTTAGAATGATGGAACTTATTTTAGGTGGACACACAGGTAACGGACACAACTATACCAAAATGTACATACGTGCGGATTCAGACAAACGTGAGCATGTGGAAAGAACAGTTAAACTTTGGAGCACATTCTTCTTCATTGTTAGGATTTTGTAGAAATTAAATTAATTACAGGCTCATGCATTTTAGGAATTTTTTGTTATAAAAGCAAATTTCCCAAAATTACTATTTTTTCACTCACTTGACCATCTCTATTAAATACACTTAATAATACAACTATATAATAAATAGTATATACATTTAAATGTTGTAAAAAAAGCGAATGTGTCTAAAGTAGGCGCAACAAATTCATAAAACATAAAATTAAACAATTTAATAGATCTCACCCGGTGTGAAATCCACATCTTTCCAAACTCTTCTTTAAAACAAAAACTTATTAAAACATAAAGATTACATATGTAAGTAGTAAACTACATTTCATTATAAAGAAATTACTTTGGAAGTAACTAATGAACCCCGACATTTGTTAAAACACTGCACATTCAGTTATTAATTCAATCATGGCGTTTTTCAAACATAAAAGGTTAAACAAGGCAAAAAACAAAGGTGTTAAAAAAAACTTTTAGAATAAAAATGTAAACATTTTTATACAAGAAACTTAAATATTTGAGGTGAATTAAAAATAAAAGTAATTTATGCTAAAATATGAAAAAAAAAGATAAGAAGAAAAGAAAACACCCTTTACATGTGTTAATTACTGTGCTGAATACCAAGAAAAACCTCCTCACTCGACAGACATGATCAGTAAAAGTGCAACAATAAGATGAAGAAGGTAATGATGATATTTAATATGTAGAAAAGAAATACTGAATCTATTTTCGTGCTTTATATAAATATAAAAGAAGAAATGTAACTACAAAAACAAAACCATGTTTTATTCACGAAAAAAAAATCTAGTGTTAATTTACATTTGTGTAAAACATCTTAACCTACATTGGTAGTACAAGAAGCTCAGCATGCAACATGTTCATAAGTATGTTTGAATTAAAATAAATACAAATGTCTATCCATTTAAACTGAAAAGTGTACGAGTATTGTAGTACTTGCAACATGTACTTATCTATGTTAACATAAATGTTATTTTTATACTCGCAACATCATGTTATATTTAACAAGAAATTATAACTTTTTTTTATTCTCCAAAAACCCTCATTTTTAATGGCAATTTTATTATTATTTTTTGCGTACAAGGAAATTATAGATTCACTTGTGTGTCTAACGTTGGCTGTTTTCCCAGTACTTTCTAACAATTTGAGTTACAAACAAATGAAAATGAAATTTATGTTTAAATTGAAATTTAACGGCATATGGAAATGTTTTATTTTTACTAGGTATTTTAGTTTTTTTGCTACAATAACTGCAGTTGCAGTAGCTCTGTTAGACTTAATTATTCGTAAAAATTAAAAAGCCGAAAAAACACTTAAAATGTTATTGCCACAAAACACAGCAGCCGAAGAAAGTTGTAAAAGTCTCTGTGTGTGTAAATAATGCAGTTTTAGCAACCTTCCCTGCCTACAAACACTCGTAATAATAGTTGGTCGGTGTCAATAAACGACCTTCCGCAACAACTACAAACATACATACTACTACAAAAATTACAATAAAAGTACCAGCAATGAAACAGGTTCATCAACAACCATGTATTCAAACAACAACAACAACTTAGTAAAAGAGCAAAAGACGTAAAAATATAGTAAAAAAATGCATAAAAAAATAAAATTAAATGAATATAAAAGAAAATAACATCAGCGCCCCCACATTGTTCACATAATTGAATATTAAATGCAACAAACACTATAATACGATGGATGGATGCATTCAACAGAGCCACCAACCACCATCACACTCGTTGTTCACATTCATTCATTCATATTCCGACGTAAATACTGCAAACATTATAATTATTTGTTATGCACGTACGTACATACAACAAAACGTTGATCATTGGCGCCATTAACATTTGTACGAATGAAAAAATTGTATAAACCGTGAAATTTCCACGAAAAATATGCTTTATTTTTTTCAAATTTTCTTAAAAAAAAGTTCTCATTAGCTGTAAAACCTTGATGTAATGTTTAATTGTTTTAATGTCAATGTATTGTTATTTTTCAAAACTTCTGTGGGAATGCGTTTTCATTTCTGTCTTTTTGCCTATCTATCTATCTATCTAATTTATCTATCTATCTATCTATTATATCGAGAGACGAGCTCGTCGAGAGCGAGCGCGATCGAGCGAGGAGCGAGCGAGCAGCGAGCGAGCGAGCGACGGATCAGCGAGCGAGAGCGACGAGCGAGCGAGAGAGCGAGCGAGCAGCGAGAGCAGCGCGATGCGAGCGAGCGAGCGAGCGATCGAGCGAGCAGCGAGCGAGCGAGCGAGCGATCAGGCGAGCGAGCTAGGCGAGCGAGCGAGAGAGCATCCAGCGAGCTGCCGAGCGAGCTAGCGAGCGAGCGAGCGAGCCGATCGAGCGAGCGAGCGAGCGAGCGAGGAGCGAGCGAGCGATCTAGCGAGCGAGGAGCTAGAGAGCGAGCGAGCGAGCGACAGCGAGCCGAGCGAGCATCGAGCGGCGAGCAGCGAGCGACGAGAGCGAGCATCTACATCGACTAGCGATCGAGGAGATCTATCATATCGATCATCTAGAGCTATCGATCGATCATCGATCTAGATCTAGCTATGCTATTCTACGATCATCTATCTAGTCTATCTATCTATCCTCTCTATCTTCTATCTATCTATCCCTATTATCTATCTATCTATCTATCTATCTATCTTCTATCTATCTATCTATCTATCTACTGTCCTATCATATCTACTCTGATATAGAAACCCCACTCGATTAGTTTTGCAGAATTTTCGATTGCCACAGAAGATATTGTGTAGTTTAGGACCATGTAATCACACGTTTTAAATGAAATTTAAATATAATCCAATCAGTCTCGTTTTCTTAACTTAAATTCAACTGAGTATTTAAAAACAACTAATGACTGGAGACTTGGATTCAGCTTAACAAAATGAAGTTTTACTGCCTTAACGAATAACCTAGGAAATCTTCCAAAATTTCCGTCTTAAATAGAGTATTTCGTACATACATATATGTATATAATTGGTATTAATTAAATCGTTTGCTGAATAAGGAAATTCTTAAAATTCAACAAATGATTAAATGTAAATATGATAATTTAAATAGTTTTGTAAATGATAAGAGATCTTGGAAAGAGAAAAATTAAAATAATTGCAGTGAAAATATGTAAAATGCATTTGCTGCAGCAGCATAACAAAGTACTTTCATTTTCATTTGTCGGATTTTCGCATCATCTGATGTGTTTCAGATAACATAAATTCATTCATACATTCATCCATCCATACGTTCATTTATTCATTCCGCAATTCACACACATACGTACATACATATGTACGTTCATTATTTTTTATATCATTTCGATGTTTACACAGGTACACATCTTCATAACATAAAGCAGCTCAGCTCAGCACCACCAACTATAAGATGCGAATGTAACGTAAAGAGAGTTTTTTTGAAACAGAATCTGTTTAGAAACAGTAAAAAAAAACGAAACAATTGTTGCAACTTTAACTGCAACTGCATCATCACATCACCACCATCATCATCATGAAAATGAAATTTACATTTTATGTTACAATTTTATTTCATTATACATACGATTACATTTATACATAGTTGTACGCCAGTACAATAAATATATATTTTTTGTAGTTTTTTCTTCTTCTGAAAATTGCCAACTTTGAAAACAATAAGACAGCATTTCATCATTGTGAACTGTAACAAGTAAGATTCACAGTTTAGAAGGCTGTTACGAACCAAATGAACCCTTCACTTTAATTTATTTTAATGAAATGTAAAAAAGTTTAAATTTTCTTACCGGAAATTTCACAAAAGATTTTAGATTTTTTTGAGTTTTCTCAAGTTTTAAAAGCATAGAACTGTTTATAATTGCTCTTAAGTGGTTGCACTATAAAATAATGACATGTGAATTTATTTATTTAATTTTTACATTTAAAAATATTTTCCGTATAGTAAATATTATAGTCCAGATTATAGTCCCGGCTATAGTCTAAACTATAGTAAAGTTTATAGTCCAGACTATAGTAAAGACTATAGTCCAGACTACAGTTACGACTATAGTCCTGACTATAGTCCAGACTACAGTAAAGACTATAGTCCTGACTATAGTCCAGATTATGGACCAAACTATAGTATAGACTAAATTATAGTACATACAATAATATAGTTTATAGTCCAGACTATAGTCCAAGATATAGTCCACACTATAGTATAAACTATAGTCCAGACTATAATCTATACTATAGAATTATAGTCTAGACTATAATCCAAATTATAGTACAGACTATAATAAAGTTTATAGTCCAGACTATAGTAAAGAATATAGTCCAGGCTATAGTCCACCCTATAGTATAAACTATAGTCCAGACTATAGTAAAAACTATAGTCCAGACTATAGTAAAGACTACAATTCAGAATATAGTCCAGGCTATAGTTCTGATTATAGTCTAAACTATAGTCCAGATTATAGACCAAACTATAGTCTAGAGTCTAGACTATAATCGAGATTATAGTCCAGTTTATAGTCCAGACTATAGTCAGACTACAGGTACGACTATAGTCCTGACTATAGTCCAGTAAAGCTGTAGTTCAGACTATAATCCAGACTATAGTCCATACTGTAGTAAAGACTTTAGTCCTGACTATAGTCCAGACTACAGTAAAGACTATAGTCCAGATTATAGACCAAACTATAGTCTAGACTATAATCCAAATTATTGTATAGACTATAATAAAGTTTATAGTCCAGACTATAGTAAAGACTATAGTCCAGACTATAGTACGGGCTATAGTCCACACTATAGTATAAACTATAGTTCAGACTATAGTAAAAACTTTAGCCCAGACTATAGTAAAGACTACAATTCAGAATATAGTCCATATTCTATAGTTCTGATTATAGTCCAGACTATAGACTGTAGTCCAGGCTATAGTATAGGCCAAGTACGAACTAACCCACCCAAATGAATGAAAAGAATCATTGAAAACAAACCACCCTAGTTTGTGCTGAATTATTACCAGCTGTTGTAACTACATTTACTTAAGACCTTTAAATATTGCAGGAATATAAAAAAAATATATCTAGATGATGAAGAAAACTCCAACTCGTTGCAAAGTCATAATACATTTATTGTTTGTTGATCCATCCATCCAACAGCCACCCATTCATGTAAACATCTATGGATGGATATTGAATTTACGAGTACTTTAAGCAAATGGCAAACAAACAACAAACACATTGAAGGCATGATTGTAGGTTTGTTGTTGTTGTGGTTGTTGCTGTTACATTTAAGCTGATTTATTATTGTTTACCGGTGTTGCTAAAGTGCCACAGTCAGCACTTAAATAACAAACCAGAGCAAAAATCTTGTTATTGTTGTTTTATTTTTAGTTTTTCGTTAATTTTTCAGATTTTTTTTGTTGGTGTGTTTTTTGTTTTTGTTTGCCGCATTGCATCTACAATAACAATGAGAAAAAAGCCAAACTATTGCAGGTTTTAAGTTATTTACTATATTTACCATGCTTGGACAATGTTGCATGTACGTATAAACAACAGTTTGCTTAAATGTTTTCTTATTGTTGTTTTTCTATTTGTGATATTGTTTTGTTTTTTATTCGTTTTGCATCCACTAACACTGAGTGGCATTTCCCGCCGAAAATGTTTGTTAATATCCATTCAATGCTGCAGTATTCTGCATATGAAATTGAAAAAAAAATGAAAAAGAGTATCTGCAAAAACAAATGATGAGGAAAAATCCCCACTATGCGGCGCTCCAGCCATAGTTGTAAGGTGTTGTATCTGTTACAGCTACTTTTGTATCTTTGTTGGTTTTGTTGCAGTGGTTGATGTTGTTGTTGTTGCTAAAGTTGTAACATGTTTTATTCCACATTTAGGAGAGAAGAAATAGAAAATAACATTGCCACCGATGACAGCTCATTAAAAATAATTTCACTATAACCTACAGTCGTGGGGGAGATAATAATTGTACGAATATGTGTACAAATGTTACATGTACTCAGCTACACACATGCATACCATTACACATATTAAACATAACCCAGTAGTTTTGCAAGGAGTCAGTCAATATATCCATTTTAAACAGTTTGCCAAAAGTAGTTGATTAAAGCGAGTATATATATTTCTGATTCATTGTGTATTCTTTGTAATGCAGAGAGCAAGTCCATTGTCACTTTAGTGCCCCTATGTAATCAAAAGAAAAGACGCACCTTACAAAGTATTTAACCTGATCTAAGTAGATATAAGATAATAATTTTCTCGTTAATCTGCAGATAAAATCACTTTACCGGAACCTTCACCCCAAACTGCAGGAAAGATTTATTTCTTTACATCCAATCATAGTATATGTATTAATGTAGTGTATGTAATAATGTAATTTGCACATTATGTTTTCCTTTTAATCACATAAATACAATCATCAAACAAAAAAAAAACACAAAAGTAATGAATAAATGAATGATACAAAACATTTGATGAAATTTATGCATGTAATTGATATTGTAGTTTTGAAAAAAGAAAATCAATATTTATGTATGTAACTTTTCATGTATGTATGTACTTGTACATAACAATTTACATACAGAAAAATCGTGTAGTGTTAATGAGTAGTTTGTCATATCGACGACAACTCATACCATTATAAGCAATTGTCAATGTAATAGAAACATTGTCAAATACTGATTCATACTAACATTCGCATAAGTGGGTGCGTCTAGTATTTTTGTTGTTAAAGGCAATTGAGGGCCACGATTCAAAAAAACAAAAAAAAAAAAAAATCTCACATCTGTAGCTTTCACATCTCATACAATGTTGTTCAAGTTGTAGCTGTAAAAAGTGATTGTAATACCTGTTATATTTTATTATCATTAAAATTCCATAAAGATTTGTTATTGTTGTATAAATGACACCTAGAACTATTCATTCCAACTGTCTGTTCAATTAAAGCTCTCATGTCCACAAAAGGAGGGCGTGAGAACTTAAATGTTCATTGTTGCACTAAATTGAATCTAAATGTCAAATCGTCTTATAGCTAAAGTTATGGAAGTATTTTGATTGTTATTGTTACTTTTTATTTTTATTTAATACCAAAGAGAATTCATCGAATCATTATACAAAAGGCAGTTGAAGAGTTTTTTTAATCAGTTTATTTTAGATTGTTGGTTCATATTTCAGTTTTTATTTTAGATATTCTTTTTTAAAGGGTGTGATATTTTAAGTTAATATAATTTGTATTTATCTTACAATCGATTTTTGCTCGAATATTGCCGTTATATTTTGGTTATTAAAAAAGCTGCTAAATCTTCTTAAATACATCTGCAAAAGGTTGACACGTCAAAAATATAGTCTTGTCTGATATCTGACCTATAGTATTGAAAAAGAACCATGATTATTTTCTTTATTATATGTATGTAGTTGTGTTTAGTCGAGTCTGTAGCCATTAGTATAGTCTTGCCAATAATGTTGCCAGTAATCTTCACTATTGCATTATCATTAGTAGTCTTGCCTGTAATCTCGATTATAGTTTTGCCTATAGTCTCGACTATAGTTTTATTCTATAGTCTCGATTATAGTTTTGTCTATAGTCTCAACTACACCTCTGTCCATAGTCGCGACTATTCTTGCCAATAGCCCTTCCGATAGTCTCGATTTTAGTTTATAGTCAGGACAATTGCTTATAGACTATTGTTTATTGTCTTGCCTTTTGTCTTGTCCATAGTCCTGATTATAATTTCGCCGTTAGTGTCGACTTCAGTCTTGTCTGTAGTCAAGACAATTGTCTATAGTCGTATCTATAGTCTCGACTATAGTCTTGTTTATAGTCTCGACTAGAGTCTTGTGTAAAGTCAGGACTATAGTCTTTTCTATATTTTTGGCTAGAGTCTTGTACATAGTATCGACTACAGTCTTTTCTGTACATAGTCCCGACTATAGTCTTCTCAATAGTCCTCCCAATAATGCTCACTACAGTCTAATCTGTAGTCTCGTCAATTATCTTTGTATACTGTCGGTTATTATTTATAGTCTCGACAATTGTTTATAGTATTGCCTATTGTCTTGTCCATAGCATCGTTTAATCCCGTCTTGTCTACAGTCTCGACTATAGTGTTGTCTACAGTCTCCACTGTATGTAGTCTTGACTAGAGTCTTGCTTATAGTCTCGACTAGAGTCTTATTTTATAGTCACGACTATAATGTTGTCTATATTTTCGATTACAGTCTTGTACATAGTCCCGACTATAGTCTTCTCAGTAGTCTTTTCGACAGCGTTAATTAGGGTCTCGTCTTTAGTCTCGACAATTGTCTATGTATAGTCTTGTCCATAGCCTCGTCTTGTGTTTAATTCCGGCTATATGTTTATATTCTCGATTATAGTGTTGTCTATAGTCTCGTCTATAATCTTGTCTATATTCTCGACTATAATCTTTTCTATAGTGTCGACTATAGTCTTGTCCACAGTCACGACTTTAGTCTTGTCCACAGTCACAACTATAGTCTTTGCAATAGCCTTTTCTATTTGTTACAGTATTGTTGACTATAGTTTTTTCTATATTCTCGATTATAGTCTCGACTTTTGTTTATAGTCTTGCCTATTGTATTGTCCATAATCTTGTGTGAAGTTTAATCCCGTTAAAGACCGTTCCGACAACATTGTTATCAATAGTCTCGAATATAGTATCTTCTATAGTCTTATTTATATTCTCAAGTGTATCCCATAACTATAGTTTTAACTACATCTTAGAACACGTTTTTGTTATTTTGTGTAAATCCATCAAAACTTCTGCTACCGAGTTCAGCTAAGATCTGCTACCGAGTTCACCTAAAGAATGTCTATATTTCCGACAACATTGTTATCAATAGTCTCGAATATAGTATCTTCTATAGTCTTATTTATATTCTCAAGTGTAGTCCATAACTATAGTTTTAACTTTAGCTTAAAAATATATGACTTAAAATATATTTTTATTACTTTTTCGAAAATCCATCAAAACTTCTGCTACCGAGTTCACCTAAAGATTCGGCTCAAACGAATATATTTAGTCTAACACATTTTCATCTGTATATACTTAATTACCATATAAAGGGTTAATTTTTTTTTAATTTAATAAATTTTAAGTTTCAGTGACCTCTGTTCTAAGCTTTCATACTCATAATCTCAGGTGATTTTGTTTTTTAAAATGTTGTAACATTTAGCAAATTTTTAGCTTAATAAAAACACAATGACTACTTTATATTCATGCAACGTATGTGACACAAACAAATGCTTAAACTGTTTTACATAAATCTCATTTTGTGTGTATAGAATTTGTATAAAAGATTTTGTTTTGTTGTAGTTTTTTTTTTTGTATGTTTTTACATTCTTTTAGAACATTGTAAACTACCAAACTCATGTTTACCTCCAACTGAGAACCGCTGATCTGTGGTTTATTTTAAAAACTTCGCATATTATTAAAAGAAGCAACAGCAAAACAGTATAAACTTTTAAATTACCTCTATTCTTCTTCAATTTGATTGTATCTACAGCCATTAGCAAGAAAATTAACCCTTTAATATACCTTTAATATGAATAGACAATTAGAATTTAAGCTTTAGACATTTAAGCCGTAACTAAGATAGATAGATGATTGTTTGTCAACATAAATATTTGAATGTTTTTATTTGTCAAATACTTTTAAAATCAATTTCCTGTAAGTTTTTTTACAATATTTACACATTAAGTATACTTAATATTCAGTTGTTTTTATGTACCTACATATATGGCTTTTTAGCAATCCATAATATTTTGTTTTTTAAGTTATTCATAATTATAACTTGGTATTTGAATATAAAATATATTAATTTTCAGGTTATAAACATTTCAAATGATGAGTTTAACGACTTAATTTTAAGAAAAAATTAGTAAGGGTTGTCAAGTAAACTCTATTTTAACCCGAAAACTTCGCATTCTTTATATATTTTCCACTCTCACCAATAAACTCTCAAATATTTTATGGAAATTCAACTTGACTTTATTCAGAAATTTGTAGTTCACCGAATTCAATGGTAGTGGTTCTTCGCTCTATCATACATTCTCTGAAGGTCATGCTAAATATCGAAAGTTATTTGAATATGTAGACCCGACTGTTTAAGGGTTAATTTTAGTTTCTGTGTCTTTTTGTTTGGGTTTTTTACCCACAAATTTCACTTTAGAACTGTGTGTTTGTTTGTATTCAAGTATTTGTCTTTTAAATTGACTGACTCTTAAAAACAGTACATTTATTTCACACATTCCGCCTTTTGTTTGCTTTTTTTGCTAACACTGCAAAGGTTTATTTTTCTTTCATTTTTTGTTTCCAAAACAGTATCTTGGCATGTCTTTTATATTTTTAAGCTTTAAATCACAAAACAAAGAAATAACCAACAGACGGACGGACAGAGAGTTGGCTGGACAGACAGACAGACAAGATACATACCGAACAGAACCTCTTAGAAGTGGTCAAAGCTGGTACCATATCTTATTATAACAAAATTACAAAAAATATAAATAAATATAAAAACTTCAGAAAAAAAAGGCAAACTGAAATGGAATAACGAAATAAGCAAAAATTAAGAATGTGAAATATATAAAAAAAAAAAAATACTGGTGTCTACATGTATAAAATAAATAAAAGAAAGAAATAAGAAACAAGATATGTAGGTGATGAGATCATAACTTTTTATTAATTAAAACAAAACAACAACAACAAACACTAAAGTTATTAAGACTCTACTTCAGATACAAAATGCTGGCCAATTATATTTTTCGCTTACACCATGATCTAAATTTATAACAAACCACAAAAAACTAAAAACGACCTTTTTTGCTCAAATCCTAAAAATGTAAAATTTCATGCCCATTTTTAGCTTCTAAGATGATTTATTTATTTCCTCATGCCGTTAATAAACGTTTTAGAAATTTTTAATTTAATTAATTGTTATTATTGCTATTAATACTACTTATATGAATTAATTACATATTTTAATTTGAATTTTATTTTATTTTCAAATTCGATCATGTTGCCATAAATGAAATAGAATATAATAAAATAAAATAAATTGCAATTGCACATGAGTCGACAGCTATAAACACAACAATATCAACAAATACAACTGCCAGCAACAACGCTGACGACAACGCATTTTCATGAGATTTCTATTATACTGCAAGTATAGGCAATCGTATCGGTGTTATTTTCTTTTTGCTGTAACACTATAGCCAGGATGTTAAATGTATTAATTCTTGAAAAATATGAATATGTATCAAGCACGGAAAATTGAAATTTTGAAATAGTTTTAGACTATAGACTAGACTATAAACTAGACTAGACTATAGCATAGACTATAGACTAGACTATAATCTAGACTGCAGACTATAGAATAAACTATAAACTAGACTATAGTCTAGATAATGGACTAGACTATAGACTAGACTAGACAATAGACTAGACAATAGACTAGACTATAGACTAGACTATAGACTAGACTATAGACTAGACTATAGACTAGACTATAGACTAGACTATAGACTAGACTATAGACTAGACTATAGACTAGACTATAGACTAGACTATAGACTAGACTATAGACTAGACTATAGACTAGACTATAGACTAGACTATAGACTAGACTATAGACTAGACTATAGACTAGACTATAGACTAGACAATAGACTAGACTATAGACTAGAATATAGACTAGACTATAGACTAGACTATAGACAAGACTATAGACTAGACTATAGACTAGACTATAGACTAGACTATAGACTAGACTAGACTATATAGACTAGACTATAGACTAGACTATAGACTAGACTATAGACTAGACTATAGACTAGACTATAGACTAGACTATAGACTAGACTATAGACTAGACTATAGACTAGACTATAGACTAGACTATAGACTAGACTATAGACTAGACTATAGACTAGACTATAGACTAGACTATAGACTAGACTATAGACTAGACTATAGACTAGACTATAGACTAGACTATAGACTAGACTATAGACTAGACTATAGACTAGACTATAGACTAGACTATAGACTAGACTATAGACTAGACTATAGACTAGACTATAGACTAGACTATAGACTAGACTATAGACTAGACTATAGACTAGACTATAGACTAGACTATAGACTAGACTATAGACTAGACTATAGACTAGACTATAGACTAGACTATAGACTAGACTATAGACTAGACTATAGACTAGACTATAGACTAGACTATAGACTAGACTATAGACTAGACTATAGACTAGACTATAGACTAGACTATAGACTAGACTATAGACTAGACTATAGACTAGACTATAGACTAGACTATAGACTAGACTATAGACTAGACTATAGACTAGACTATAGACTAGACTATAGACTAGACTATAGACTAGACTATAGACTAGACTATAGACTAGACTATAGACTAGACTATAGACTAGACTATAGACTAGACTATAGACTAGACTATAGACTAGACTATAGACTAGACTATAGACTAGACTATAGACTAGACTATAGACTAGACTATAGACTAGACTATAGACTAGACTATAGACTAGACTATAGACTAGACTATAGACTAGACTATAGACTAGACTATAGACTAGACTATAGACTAGACTATAGACTAGACTATAGACTAGACTATAGACTAGACTATAGATTAGACTATAGACTAGACTATAGACTAGACTATAGACTAGACTATAGACTAGACTATAGACTAGACTATAGACTGGACTATAGACTAGACTATAGACTAGATTATAGACTATAGACTAGACTATAGACCAGATTATAGACTAGATTATAGACTATAGACTAGACTATAGACTAGAGAATAGACTAGACTATATACTAGACTATAGACTAGACTATAGACTAGACTATAGACTAGACTATAGACTAGATTGTAGACTAGACTATAGACTAGACTATAGACTAGACTATAGACTAGACTATAGACTAGACTATAGACTAGACTATAGACTAGACTATAGACTAGACTATAGACTAGACTATAGACTAGACTATAGACTAGACTATAGACTAGACTATAGACTAGACTATAGACTAGACTATAGACTAGACTATAGACTAGACTATAGACTAGACTATAGACTAGACTACAGACTATACTATAGACTTGACTATAGACTAGACTATAGACTTGACTATAGACTAGACTATAGACTAGACTATAGACTAGACTATAGACTAGACTATAGACTAGACTATAGACTAGACTATAGACTAGACTATAGACTAGACTATAGACTAGACTATAGACTAGACTATAGACTAGACTATAGACTAGACTATAGACTAGACTATAGACTAGACTATAGACTAGACTATAGACTAGTCTATAGTCTAGTCTATAGTCTAGTCTATAGTCTAGTCTATAGACTAGACTAGACTAGATTATAGACTATAGACTAGACTATAGACCAGATTATAGACTAGATTATAGACTATAGACTAGATTGTAGACTAGACTATAGACTAGACTATAGACTAGACTATAGACTAGACTATAGACTAGACTATAGACTAGACTATAGACTAGATTATAGACTAGACTAGACTAGACTATAGACTAGACTATAGACTAGACTATAGACTAGACTACAGACTAGACTATAGACTAAACTATAGACTAGACTATAGACTAGACTATAGACTAGACTAGACTACAGACTAGACTATAGACTTGACTATAGACTAGACTATAGACTTGACTATAGACTAGACTATAGACTAGACTATAGACTAGACTATAGACTAGACTATAGACTAGACTATAGACTAGACTATAGACTAGTCTATAGTCTAGTCTATAGACTAGACTAGACTAGATTATAGACTAGACTATAGACTAGACTATAGACTAGACTATAGACTAGACTATAGACTAGATTATAGACTAGACTATAGACTAGACTATAGACTAGACTATAGACTAGACTATAGATTAGACTATAGACTAGACTATAGACTAGACTATAGACTAGACTACAGACTAGACTATAGACTAAACTATAGACTAGACTATAGACTAGACTATAGACTAGACTATAGACTAGACTACAGACTAGACTATAGACTTGACTATAGACTAGACTATAGACTTGACTATAGACTAGACTATAGACTAGACTATAGACTAGACTATAGACTAGACTATAGACTAGACTATAGACTAGACTATAGACTAGACTATAGACTAGACTATAGACTAGACTATAGACTAGACTATAGACTAGACTATAGACTAGACTATAGACTAGACTATAGACTATAGACTAGACTATAGACTAGACTATAGACTAGACTATAGACTAGACTATAGACTAGACTATAGACTAGACTATAGACTAGACTATAGACTATAGACTAGGCTATAGACTAGACTATAGACTAGGCTATAGACTAGACTATAGACTAGACTATAGACTAGACTATAGACTAGACTTTAGACTAGACTATAGACTAGACTATAGAATAGACTATAGACTAGACTATAGACTAGACTATAGACTAGACTATAGTCTATTACTTAGTTGCTGGGTATTACTATATTAATTTCAAATAAATCAGTTTGTGTTAATAAAAAGTATTAAATATGTATTTAGTTTATATTTTAAAAATATGCAAATCGATTTTTCGAATTCGCATGAAATTGAAAACTTAAATAGGTGAAAATTAGTTCAAAATCATAATCCTATTGACTTAAGAATTTTGCGTTTAATTCACACTTTAAAGGTCTGTTTGTGAGAATTACTTTTAAGCCAGTTAGGTTAATTTTTGTGTTTTTTTTTTTAATAATTACATGCACGTAAAGTAGATATTCACAAACATACACACAGATACTAATTCTCAAACACGCATACAAAGACAATACAAGTTTCAGTACTACCAGTTTGTTTTTAGCTGTTTTCTTCTGAATCTAAATCTTTTAATGTTCACTGTCTGTATGTCTAGTTGGTTGGATGACTGGATGGCTGGCGGGCTGGTGGCTTGTAAATATCTCACATACTCTAAATGATGAAAAGATTTTTTTATTTTAATTTGTTTTCTTTAAGTAACTTTATTTCTCACTCTCTTTAATATTATATTCTTATATCTTCTCATTTTAGAGCTTGGGAAAGAAATACTACCAACAAAATGTATACAAAAACTGATGAAAGAGTGTCTGGAGTTGGGAGTTTTTGTTTAAACACTAACACTCGTTTTCGTATTCGTATTCGTACTCGCACTCTTACTCATTCCACATCTTGCTGATAACTGAATTATTGGCAACAGCGATCACTGCGACAGCAGCAGCAACAACATCACGGCAAACGACGACAACAACTACGACGACGACTTGGCTAAAAGGAAACAAAAACTGGCTTCGTTAGTTGATTGTCATCCGCCGTCGCGAGTTGTTTGCAAAACGTCAAACCCATAATTTTCGTATGAGATGTCAAGGTGATGCGCGTGTGCAAGTACGCGATAATGTTCATAAAGAAACAGAACAACAGAAGTTTGACAAGTATTTTTTCGACATAACCCCGGAAGAATGATGAATTATTTTTATACTTGTGTTTAAAGTTCAACTATTGTCAAAAGAACAGAACACAACACTCACGCTCTGTTCTAACACCAGAGTTTACAAAAGTGTGTTAAATATTGTGTAAACGAAAAAAAAAGATCAATTACCCTAGTGCAATAGTGTTCTTAATTATTTAGAAAAAGCCCTTAACCCAATAAAAATATTGATTAAAATCCAAAAAAATATCTAAAACGAATAAATAAAAAAAGATGGGTACAAAATCACCGGGTGGACCTCAACGTTGTCGTTTAATACTTAAACAATGTATTGCGGTGCAATTATCGAAACCAGGTCATACACTTGATGATTTTTGGATGTACGATTCTGGCTACATGGTTTTTCAGGTAAGTTTTTTCTTAACAATTATCCAAATACACATACACACTCACATATTTTACAACGTTAATCTCGTAGCATGAACAGATTTCATTCACAAACAAACGAAAGCGCTTGATTTCAAACGCCACAAAAATTCTCACACTTATTTAATATTTCAATCATTTAGCGTCTTGGGTGCGTTTTATTGAATTATTATTTTGTTTTTTGCTAAATTAACAAAATGTATTCACACTTTTATGCAATTCAATTAACAACAGGTGGAACGTACAACAGCAAAAATTATGTATATTTTTATAAGAAAAAAACTTATTTTAGAATATACATTCATAATATTAATTTAACCCACATTTTATGATTCAGAATAAATATTAGCTAAGTGTATTTAGGTTGGATTTAATCAAATATTGAAATGATATTTTCAATGTTTACACCATTTCCTATAAATGTTTCGTGTGCGATTTTTATAAAAACCACATATTACTTCTTATTTTTTCTTCGAATTCTCTATTTAGTCATGGAATTAAAATATTATTCTTGGTGTCCCTTGGGCCACTTTTTATAGGAATACCTCTTAAAAGTTGTGAATTAATGTACTAAAGAGGCCTCAGTTCCCTACCGGTGATTGAAAGTCCTGATACCAGCACAATATATTAAAAACTAATTAAATGCAATCTTTTCGAAATGGGTCTTGAAAATTCCGTAATTTTGAAATTATAGCGAGAAAATCCTGCCCTAATCGAAGTTGCAATTGCTTCCTAATGTTAGCTCAAAAACGGATTACAACTACGAATAAAAGTCACTGAGTAAATGTACGTTAAAACCTATAAAATATTTGGCGAAAAACACGTGACTACTATTTTTTCTATATCTTTTTTTGGTCTTACATTATTTTTGTTAATGCAAAATCAATCGAATCATATAATAAAGACATATTTATAGAAAATCAAGATCAATTTTTTAGGGGTCACGTAATTTTAGCCTAATATTTGATAGGTGTGAACATACCTTAATGAACCTTTTCCAGAACATATGAAAGGAATGTCAACTCTATAACACTTTCACAGAAACAGTCTAAAATAACAATTTCAAACAAATATCATTGGTCTAAACTTTAGGGTCTATTAATGCCGAAGTGCTTTACGTGAGTATCACTTCCGTTTACAACCACACAGATGGGATGGCCTCTGTTGAGTCGGCAACAGCACCTAGAGACGCAACCGGTAGACCGAAGTACAAATCCATCAAATAAGCCGAGACTTTGTTCTTACTCACAGTGACACACTGTGGTAATTCTGATATGAATAGAGTATACTCTGAACATATCTGGATAAGGAAGGAAAATTCAATGATATCATTTGTATATGATACCTTTCATCCATCATCATTCAACCCAGCACACTTCTCATTCATCTGACACATTCATAAGAGAAAAACATACGACCCACTTATTCTAGATAAACGGGAGGGTGGCATACCCTACTCATTTCCAACGCTTAGTCCCACAGTCACTCCTTTGTGAGGTATCTGTTGTTTCGGCATCAGCACCGACATCAGTCCCTTAACCGCCACTTACTCTCCCCGCGAATTTGGATTTAAACCACAGCTACTACGTGGATCCCGAAGGAACTTCAACCAACTGAAAAGCCAGGACATAGTCCTGCGGGCAACTGGCCGCCCGTAGTACCAGATACCAAGGACTAGCCGAGGATTGAAGTGACATCACCAGTTTATAGTCCCGGCAGACTAGAGGTACTGGTAGCTCCTCTTTTACCCCGGGATAGCAATACACCATAGAAACATACCAAGGGGAAACTTTAGGGTCTCCAAAATTACCTAATTTTGAACTGATTACGAGAAAAAAATTTTACTTTAGAGAATTTTAGAAAATACCGCATATACAGTGCCAAAAAAGATTAGAATGGATAACGGTACTGAGAACTGTTAATAACTCAATATTGTTTATTATGGATATCACTGACTTAAACTCCGAAACAATGAATTTCATTTTAAACCAATCAAACGCCCAGTTCCTGCGATTTATTAGCTAGATTATATAATGATCAAACAAAACAACAAGACAGCGTTCCATAAAAAGGGGTTTTAGAAGTAGTTGCACTTGTTCCAAAACTAGTTTATTTTTAGAACAACATCTCATATTATATAATATCAAAATTCAATTAAACACAGATTCCGAAAACTATTATATTTCACATTTGTCTCTGAAACTCAAAAATAATTTAAAAAAAAATATTATATCGCAATAAAATTAAAACTTTGTTTTATGTTTTATAATGTTTTTTTTTATGCTATGGAAATAAAATGTTAAAAAAGAAACAACTATGTATGTAAAGTTTACATTTACTAACATTCTCATTACTATGAATCACAACTTCTTGTGAATTTTGAATTAGTAATGTCTCTTATGGAAGTATCCTTCAATTGAGTTTATTGCTTTTGGCAAGAAAATGTAACTTAAAAGTACAAAAAAAATAAAACTAAACAAATGATAAAAAAAGACATGAAAATACCAAAACACAGTTCTGAAATGAATAAAAAAGTAAAATATTCGTATTGTACATGTTATGAAAGATAAGATTATTGACAAAATATTTTTAATTGAAATTGAGTGTTAAATAAGATAAGAATTTTTTTAAAAAAGTAAAAGTTTAAAAATTAAAAGATTTTTTTCTAAAATATTGAGAATTTTACACACGCAATAGATTTTCTCATATTTAGTTGGAAAAAAGTTTCAAATTAGACCAAAAGTCCGATTTCATTTTAGTTTAGTGAACATCAGAATGGATTTCGGAAGAACAAGTTCTATAAATTCTTAATTATATTCCTGGCCGAATTCTACAGAATGATTAATCTATACATGTGGGCAATTTAAAGGAAAATCTCTAAGGACAGGAGATTGGTCTCCCAACAAATAGATTCACTAAGACGAAATGTATTTTCCCTAAACATTCGATGTAAAAACGGGTAAAATAGGTAACCTCATACATCTCCTAAACTAGAAAAGGTACGAAAACAATATATAGCTATGAAAGGGAACTTTTTGGTACTTTTTTGTTCTTCTACTGGTACTTTTTGAGTTTTCTATAATATTGAACTTAGAAACTCAATTATTCAGGAAAATCTGTAAAAAAATCTGTTTCTTCGAATATACAGAGAAAACCCACAGACTCATTACAGTATGTTTTTTGTTTTATAATTACGACGAGGGTAGCGAAACTCACCGGGTAAAACTAATATTTTACAAATAAGTAGCGTTACTGACTGACTGATTCATCATCGCACAGCCCAAACGGCTGAACCTAGAATCATGAAATTTTGGCAGTGGATGTGTTTTTGGTTATGTAGATCCACTAAGAAGGGATTTTTGGAAATTTGTATATTTACGGGTAAAAAGGGGGAAAACGGGTAAAACAGGTTTTCTTAATTATCTTGCACAATATTAGCGATACAAGAAAAATTTTTTTTCTTAAAATGAGCAGATGGGTGTCTGGTACTTTTTTGAAATTCGTACTTTTAAGGGGTAAAAATTTGTAACAAGGGTGATTTTGGTACCTTTTTTGGCCCTTTATAACTTTTGAACTAATTAAAATAATAAAATTTTTATAAATATTTTGGATACATCTCCCAAAATTATGAGACACCTGTTTGGTACTTTTTTTAAATTCAGTCCTTTTTGGGTGTAAAAGGAGAAAACTGTATTTATGGTACTTTTTTGGCACATTAAGAAATTTTTTTCGGTTTATTGAATTATTCCTATTAAATTACAGACTAACTTTGTAATATTTATTGTAATAAAATTTTTGCTATTTCTCTGGAGAAAAAAGTACCAAAAAGGGAAAAAACGGGAAATTTAATTTTATTCAAACTCATTGAGCCAATTTTTATAAAATTTGAAAAAGTAGTTTATTTACTTACACAAAATGAGCTGTTGGTATATTATTTTGGAATTCGAGTGTTTGGTACTTTTCATTACTTTTTATCTCATAAATGGTACTTTTTAATTTTCTAAAATAATCAACCTAGGAACATTAATTTTAACATACACGGTCTTGACTGAATAATATTCTGTAAATGGGAACTATTTGATACTTTTCTATTCTTCAAATGGTACCTTTTAGATTCTCTATAATGGGAACACACGGTCCTTATTAAATGAGAATTTAGGGGCAGATTTTTGTACTTTTTCGTTTTTCGATGATACTTTTTGATATTTTTACGATATTGAACATAGATATTGAAAATAAAATTTAAAATTTAGGGACCTTAGTGAATGAGAATCTACTGAAAGGGCCTTTTGGTACTTTTTTGATTCATCAAATTATATTTTTTGAATTGTATATAATATTGAACACAGAAACATAAAATTTTTTATTAAATCTATTAGACGTATTTTATAGTACTTTTGTTTCTAATAGTTCTTTCGAAACTTTCTATAATGTGGAAGGTAAATGAATGAAACTAAAAATACAAGCTTCTTACTGAATGTGAATTTAATCACGTGATATTGAACGTATAAAACTGAAACATTAAAAAAATGTTTAATCAATTTTAATTTTCTATAAAAGTAAACAAAATTTTTTATGTATTTAATTTAAGTTAGGGTAGCGAAGCATACCGGGTAAAACTAATAATTTATAAATATTAAAACACTTTTTAAGAAAATGTTTTGTTTTCCCTGCAGATCAATATTAAACATTTTAATTGGAATTGCAATTTTTTCACTCTCCTCCCTCTAAACTTGGAGCAGTCTAATGAACACTAATTGATGCATATTTGCATAAAGTTTTATTGTTTTTGTATTTTTGTCTTTTCACCATTTATTTACATTAGTAAAACTTGCACAAACAAAGTCATAATAATTTAAATAGAAATAAATAAAGTTATTTATTTATTGTTTTACTTTTAGAATTTCTTGTCTGCAAATGCACAATGTTGGTGGAATGCACCTTTAACGGCGGCTACACGAGCACTCAAATACGCTGGTCATGTAGCGCCAGGAATGCTATTAGTCAGTGGAGAACCATGTGCCTTGGAGGTAGTAAGAGGTGCATATGCCAGAAGTGTTCTAAAGCCGCCAGCGACTTATGTCATCAGTTCAGTTGGTGAGTGGTAATATTTGCATAAAAGTTATATAATTAAAAAAATATTATCTATAAGTATGAAAGAATATGGAAAGGTTTTGATTACTTTTGTGACAGTTGCTTAAAATGCAATGTGATAATAATAGGAATTATATAGTTAAACTAAACGGGAAAAGAGCTAATATAAGTTAGTAGTAATTTCTCTACTAGTACGAGTATGTTTGTTAAAATTTGTCATTTTTTTATTTCCTCTGTTATATATTTTGTTTCTTTTTGTAATAATTAAAAAAATATAAAAATTTTAAAATATTCTTCAACAAATAAAAAATATAATTTTAGTTATTTCAAAATTAAATGTAATGTCACAACCAACAACAAAATTTGATCTGTCATCTGCTATAAATCCTCTACAAGATGAAGAATTCTCTGAATTGACCAAACAGGAAATACTATTTTGGTCTCATAAGCTTAAAATAACACCATCACAACTATTTTCCTTGTCCAAAAAGGAACTGGAAATTATTATGCAAAATGCTATAAAAGGCGAAAGGAATCAACAAGAGAGACAAGAGCAAACTAGACGCTGGGAGAAATTAAGCAAAATGAAAAGGATATTAATAGAAAATCAACAGAAAAATCGTTTAAGAGGAGGAGCTGGACCCGATTTACTGGAAATTTTGGCTCGAGCGGCCGAGGAAATTGAATATATGTATGGCTCGCGTTATGGTACTTTTGACACATCGGGAGACATGACTTATGACAGCTCCCTTGATACTACCGATGAGTCACCATTTTCCTACAGTTTATACAGTGATGAGGAAGCTAGTTATGAAAGTGCAACAGAAGATTTTTCATTTAATATTGATGAAAATTTGGCATCTACTCCATATAGTGGTTGTCCCAAACGGCAATTACCCAGAAATAATACTTATTGTGTACCTAATGCAGATGCAACCTTCAATGCCACTTATCCTAAATCGTCTTTTAAACTATCAGATGTAACTCCTCCGTCTGGTATGAGAAGTGTTAAACATTCTTCTTACAATTTGGCAGATGTTACCCCTCCTTCGGGTATGCAGTTGGATAATTGGTCACCACAACAAGTCCATCATATCGATAATATTTCTGGTGTTTCGAAAGCTTCCTCATTTCGCAACTATACCGATTATTCTATACAATTTAGTCCAACGGGCACCGAAGAGACCGCCAATAGTATATCGGTGGAAAATTATGATGAAACTTCGGGTAAAGTAACGGCTTCTTCACGTACATTTACTCTACCACCAGCCACTACTCCAACCAACGCTCTGGAATTGTCTAACATTACCCCACCTACAATGGCAAGTGGTTGTCTGCCACGCGCCATAAGAGGAGTTTCACTCGACAACGATCTCTCCAATATCTCGCAACCTATGTTAGCATCGGGTTGTATTAGAAGCCCAGCTTCTAACTTGACAAATATCAGTCCACCTGCCTTGGCATCAGGATGCATTAGACGTCCTGCTAGACGCAATGATTTATCAAATATTTCACCACCTGGTTGCATCAGATCTCCCGCCAGAAGAAGGGATTTATCAAATATTTCACCACCAGCATTAGCCTCCGGTTGTCCGAGAAGTGTTCGTTATTCACCCTCAGCATCGGAAATTCGTCGACGTCATTTAAAATCAACATCTGGTGATTTATCAAATGTAACAGCTCCCGCATTAGCATCCGGTTGTTATGGTCAAGCTTCACAATTACATGATATTACGTATGATCAATACCCTACCCAATATTCGTTTGATACAGAAAATGTTCCAGCTCCTCTAGCAATGTCAACAGCCCAACGATGCCCTATACAATCAGCACGCAGAGCAAAAACTCCTTTAAGAATAAGACCAAATCGACCATATCGTCCCAGAAGAATTTGTGAAGAGGAATAAATTAAGAAGAAATACTTTTGGAAACTATAAATCTAAATTAAATTGTTTTAAATCTGTGTATAGCTTTAGTAACAACATTTTCTATATTTTATATAATAAAAAATACCAACATTTTCGATTAATTTATTTTCAATTTACTCAAAATGAATGTGCATAATTTTTGTTTGTAAATTTAAGGTGACATTGACGATTGCATTGTGACACCAATTATGCAAGGCCAGTTTACTCCATTACCTGAAGCTCTTTGTGATGTTATTATGGATCTGACGGCTGAAGGTCATTCGGCAACTATTGAAAATATTCGTACAAGAATTGAAGTGCGCTTTCCACATATGACTCCACCCTCAATTGAAGTGATTTATGATTCTTTGGCACAACTAATGCAGGAACAAAAAATCTATCAAACAGCAAAAGGTTACTTCATTTTAACACCAGAGTAAGTGGTTATTATTTTAAAAGAAAAACATGAGTGTTTCTACAAGCCCATTAAAATTGCATTTTACAGGCGCCGACGCAGCCGTTCACGACCTCGTAGTCATCATAATGGTTTTATGGATTTAGATGAATCAACTGATAGTGTTCCCCAGGAACCGCGCACCATGTTGATGACTAATGCCGAAGCTTTGCACTCGTTATATGGTGAAATTTCAACAGAACGTGATGGTGATTTGACGCATCAGTGCATTCAAACTAATTTAGCAGATGTGATATGCGGTGGTAAGTATCATACCTACATTCACTTGGCATTTTTTATTTATTATTTTAAATAATTTTTGTATATCTCTTAAGGCAATTCAAATGACAAAATTCTTTATCCTCGAACATCGAAACGAAGAAGTTCTTCTTTCCCCACACCACGCAGTCTAGAGAGAAGACACAGTTTACGGCTCTTTGGTTCATCGAAACGTTTACAGAGATGTGCCTCTACAAGAAGTCTATCAAAAACATATGCACAAACTTTAAATACAGATAGTAGCAGTTCGGAATACCAAAGCACAGATTCTTCATCACCAAGTAGGTTTCAACATAAATCTATCTATCTATCTATCTATCTATCTATCTATCTATCTATCTATCTATCTATCTATCTATCTATCTATCTATCTATCTATCTATCTATCTATCTATCTATCTATCTATCTATCTATCTATCTATCTATCTATCTATCTATCTATCTATCTATCTATCTATCTATCTATCTATCTATCTATCTATCTATCTATCTATCTATCTATCTATCTATCTATCTATCTATCTATCTATCTATCTATCTATCTATCTATCTATCTATCTATCTATCTATCTATCTATCTATCTATCTATCTATCTATCTATCTATCTATCTATCTATCTATCTAATAAATAATAATTCCTATTTCTCCTAAATATTATCTACATTAATTTCATTATCTTTTAGAAAAAGGATCTTTGCTATCACGACTATTTCGTCGAAGTGGGCGAAATAAGGCGCGACAACTTGAAACTTATTCCGGCCAATTTCCTCCAGCTGAGTGGTTTAACTCTAAAGCTGTACACTTACATAGTGTGGGCACACAGACACAAGATCATGTAAGTACTATATATTTTAATTTATTTAATAACAAATCAATTTTAATAATATTTCTTATTTTACAGGATATGCCAACAATACACACACTATCGAATTCGACATTCTACGATGGTTCCGAATTGAGTCAACGCTCATTAACGCTGCCTCGACGACATCGACGTAATTTATCCAGTGAATCGACATTTTTAATATCGTCTCGCGATTGCTCGCCAATACGAAGACGGTCACCCGCTTATTGTAGTAGTTCTTTGCCCAGATCAACGCAATCAATACCAGCAACGGCGAATGGCAACAGTAGTACCGTAGCAGGCACAAAAGGCAATCAATCGGCGGCCACATTATCGGCACGCACCAGTACACCCTACAAAAGTTCACAAAAGTCTATACAAAGTGGATCGGTGGCTCGACATATGTTGGAGCACTCACCTTCACGAAGCGCCAACTCTTCACAAAAGTCAACGAACTCCGGGAGCAGAAGTCAGGAAACTAGAAATGACTATCGCATGTGGCAGAGTGGTCCTTCTAGTTTGGAGTCGGGCAAAACTTCTCTATATCCTTCAGGTCCTTCGAGTATTGACAGTGGTAAAGTATCATACAACAGAACAAGCGGTCATTCTAGTCTTGAATCTCAACGTTCGACAAGCTCAACGGTAATACAACCCAGATCTATAATCATGCTTAATGGCTCGCCTAGAGGGACACCTAGACATCAAATACTAAGAGCTAGAAATGCAGAGCAAGTTATGCGAAATCAGTCTTCCACTACTACCAGCACCTCCTTCCCCATAAATGAAACTAGGTCCACAAATAGTAGAGATACTTCTAATTCTGAGAAAGCGGAAAATGCTGCAGCAATTACCAACTCGACTTCAAATAACTCCATAACACTTAAATTAACCACCTCCAACGATGGTCAGCATAATCTTCCCAATACAAAAATTGTGGTACAAAACACTCCAGCCCATAGTGTTATCACTTTCGAAAATAGCAAATTAACAGAAAATTCAAATGTTTTTATCATTAACAATGAAACCACAACCAACGAAAGAGGAGAAATTATTAGAAAAACCTTGTCCAAACAACACATGCCAGCAATGCAGCAACCGGCAACTGATAGACCAGAGAAAAGCAACCATCAGTCAACAGAAACTGTTAGCGAAAAGAAATCATCGGAAAATGGCTCCTGTCGAGAGTCCGATGCAGATACGCTGTCATGTATGAGCACGTTATCAGCCGACAAGTCTAATGATACCAACAACGAATTGCCAAAGTTTTCCAAAAATATTTTTAATGATAATACGACAACCATGAACAACAGTCGTAATATGGGTTTACCACTACTACCCACAAATACTGGTCATTTAATTTATAAAAACAATGTGCTCAAGAACTCCGACTCACCCGTCCAGTCACCAAGCGAAGAGAAAAGTCTTTCAGTGGTAGAATTATCAAAGCCTAAAGCAGATATTACAGGTTCAGTGGGCAATTTAAGATTTTATGAAAAAAACTCCAAGGACTCGTTGGCTAAAGCCATCAATTCCAATTGTGAGTTAAACAACTTGCGCTACGAATCTTCCACGCTTTTGGCAAAAAATGATAACCTCAATTCCAATACATCATTAAGTGGTGGCAGTTTGGTGCAGATACTACAAAAGAACAGCATTTCCCTTGGTAGTGAACCCAATTTGGCACAAAAAGATACCAATTGCGCTACAACGACAGACAAATCAATACGAAAGGATACCCTCGATCGTCGTCTAAGTCTTTCTAAAGATCACTCCTCCGAAGCCGAGGATCTATTCAACTTTCCCAGCCTAACGGATTTGTCTTTTAATTTCACCTCATTAGCAGCACAAAAAATATTACAGGGTGTTAGCTTAAATAGCATAGATACATTGGTGGAATTAAATATGGCTGCAGCAGCTGCAGCGGCTGCTGCTGCCGCGGCTGCCAATAACACGAATGCGTCAGCAATGGAAAAACCACAAAATAATCAACCCACATCTGTATGTACAGATTTCGGTCTAGTTTAGCTTTAAACATACAACAATGTAGTGAGTGAGTGTGGCACACAACAGCAAGAATTAATGAGATCATATTCAATAGAAATAATTAAATACATTAGATTTTAGTCAATGACCAATGTGAGTAAAACAAGTAGAAATACAAACATACATAGAACATTTACATATACACCATACTTTTGGCACATTTGCGTAAACTGTTAGATATATAAAATTATTCCCCAAAACACAATATCCACAATATTTATCTAAACTAAGAAGTAAATTTAACGTGTTACCAAACATAGAAATCCCAAAAAAAAGTATTGGAAAACTGGGATCTTAAGACAATAACATACGTATTAAACATGTAAATATTTTAATGCAAAAAGTTATACCAATCAGCATTTAGTAATCTATAACAAATTAAATAATAACTTTATCCAAAATGTTAACAAAAATAACAGAATCCTCATACCGTTAAAATCCCTTGTTAAGACAATTTCAGTATATTAGAGGATTATTTGGCCAGTAAACTTTTTTTGTTCTAAAAGGATCAGTTAAAATTTGAATAATAAACTATTAGTGCCAAAATATACATACACAATATATTAAATAACGAATAAATTAGTATAATATGATTGCAATAGCTTCACTTTTTAGTCAATATTTATAAATAATCAGGCTTCTCGCTCAGATATATCTTATTTGAGGTATTTGAGGAAATATGCAGGAGGAAATTTATAATGTGGATACATTTGACTCAGGATTCAACTTGAAAATTCAAAATTAAACTTGCATTTATTTGTTTAAACTTAATATATGCACCTTAAAACCATAAGTGAAATAAATTTTTTCGAAAGAAAACTTTAATGCCAGTTGTAGAAATAAAATCAATATTAAATAGAATATCCCATATACACACATATATCCCCTATAGATTTTATATAAAATTTTGTATATAATTAAATTACTTATGTATAGTATATATAACACAAATAATTTAAGTAGTATTACGCGACATGTAATGAACAATAATAAAATAATGAAAAAATATATAAACATAATTCAATATTATTGCTTTTTATTCATTCGAAAAAAATCCTTTTTAATAGGCTTTACTAATGAAAAAAAAAAAATAAGGATCTGTGCGTAGAACTGTATCTATCTATCTATCTATCTATCTATCTATCTATCTATCTATCTATCTATCTATCTATCTATCTATCTATCTATCTATCTATCTATCTATCTATCTATCTATCTATCTATCTATCTATCTATCTATCTATCTATCTATCTATCTATCTATCTATCTATCTATCTATCTATCTATCTATCTATCTATCTATCTATCTATATATCTATGTATCTATCTATCTATCTATCTATCTATCTATCTATCTATCTATCTATCTATCTATCTATCTATCTATCTATCTATCTATCTATCTATCTATCTATCTATCTATCTATCTATCTATCTATCTATCTATCTATCTATCTATCTATCTATCTATCTATCTATCTATCTATCTATCTATCTATCTATCTATCTATCTATCTATCTATCTATCTATCTATCTATCTATCTATCTATCTAATACTATGGATTAAATCGTTACCGTTCCGACACCGTATGTATCTTGGTTCGAAAACTGATTGGTGAATTGAAAGGGTGGTGAGTTTTAGCTCTCCAATGTGTTGAAGTATGGAGAATTATGCTGGTTTTTGTCTTGGATTGCCACAGTATTTTATCAAGTTGCCAGAAAGTTAAAAATTTTCAAAAAATATACATATGTATATTTTCTCCTTGTGAAGGAGAAATTAAAATCAGACGATTTTCCATAATTTGAAGTTATGTGCGAAAATTTTGTAATTCTTTTGAATGTTTTCTGTAAATAATTTGCATTTAATTTAATTTATAACTTTATACATGCACTTTGTTTAAAGAAGACAATTTCCATTTTACATTTCAAGATTCAAATTAAAGAACAGTGTATCTATCTATATACAGTATTGTTCGAAACCTAAGCAACTTTTTTTGGCATTGTATACAAAGTGCTATATTTTCTATATTAATTGATTTATTCAAAATTATATAATTGATAATAATAACATTATGTGTCTACATTATAATAACAACAACAAAAGTTTATTTCCATTTCGCTGTGAGTTACAAGAAAATAATAACTGAATTAACTCCATAAATAGCTGTTCGAAACTTAAGCAACTTTTTGATCTTCTTATGAAAATCTTTGGTTCTTTTGAGTTCCAAACACCTTTATGGAATAAATTAGTTACTAGTGTAGTTCGTAAGGAATCCCAAGCGGATCTTAAGCCATTCGCAAGCTTCTATGTTTTCTAAAACTGCAAGTTTCGACCCAGCTCTTCAGAAGGGACTTGAGTCGGGAGATTTTGATGGACAATCAAATAATTTGGGTCCTATTACCCGATAACAACTCTTAGATCAACTTTGCCAAAGGTTTTGGTTCATTATCATGCTGAAAATAGCAATAAAGTAAGTTGTTCTGTTCGGTGTACTCAATCGTATGATTAATTTTGTTGGAGAAAAACGTCCCAAAAGGAAAAACAATCGAACTTTGTTTGTGTTTCAACATCAGGACTAACCCTTCTCTTCAAAAAACGTGGCCACAGCCTTAAATTTTTGCACTCCATTCATTATTGGGCCTTTACTAAAAGGGTATATTGTAATATTTCCTTCAGCCTTTGGGCCTCGCATACTCTTTTTGAATTTAGGAAAGGAAAATGTGGACCCGTTTGTAAATAAAACTGTTTTTATTAGTCTTGCGTAATCTATTTCAATATTCTACCCAAAATTGTACAACATTTTTGAAAAATCTAATTTCTTTAAGTAAACTCTGTGCCATGTCACTGCGGGATTCATATGCGGTTACATTATCGTACATTAAAGACTTAAAAAAGCATGGAGGTCAAACAAATTAGGTTGTGGGCAAGATTTTTAGTGAGTAGAGTAAGTCCTGATGTTGAAATACAAATAAAATTGTATGTTTTACTTTTTGGCCAACAAAATGAACCATAGGATTAAGTACATTAAACAGAACAACTTACTTTATTGCGATTTTCAGCATGATAATGAACCAAAACCTTTGGCAAAGTTGATTTAAGAGGAGTTATCGAGTAATGGGACCCAAACTCTTTGATTGTTTATCAAAATCTCCCGACTCAAGTCCCTTAGAGATGCTGTTCGGCATTCTGAAGCGCTGGGTCGAAACTCGCAGTTTTAGAAAACATTGCAGCTTGCGAATGGCTTAAAATCCCCGTGGGATTCATTACGAACTACACTAGTAACTAATCTATTCCATAAATGTGTTTGGAACTCAAAAGGACCAAAGATTTTCATAAGAAGATCAAAAAGTTGCTTAAGTTTCGAACAGCTATTTATGGAGTTAATTCAGTTATTATTTTCTTGTAACTCACAGCGAAATGGAAATAAACTTTTGTTGTTGTTATTATAATGTAGACACATAATGTTATTATTATCAATTATATAATTTTGAATAAATCAATTAAAATAGAAAATATAGCACAATGCCAAAAAAAGTTGCTTAGGTTTCGAACAATACTGTACATATAGGGCTCTTAGTGATGTATTTTAAATAGGAATGTATCATTATTAAATTGAGTCATTTAAGTCTTACAAAAGTAAAAATATTGCTGTCAATTGTCGTAATAATGGGTCAATAACAGTTCATAGACCCCGTACAAAATACTTCTTGGAAATGTTTTTAACATATAAAAAATTACTTATAAATATTCCTTTGCCGTACCGGCTTTATGCTTTCTTCATTGTTTTGTTATATTAAGGGACAAAGTACACATATCACAATTAAAAATAAACTAAATTACAATTAAAATCTGTAAAATTCTTTCATAATCTGTATAAATATTTCATAAATAATTATGACCCTTTACGCTAGCCAACACGTACTTATTTCATTATAATCTAATGTATTAAATCCAAATGATAAACATCTTTAGAATACATATGCACACACCGGAATTGTTTACTAATTTGGAAAGACAAATAATGTATGTATGTATATCAAAGTAATCAACACTTTGTAAATAGTTACTTGTTAATATACTCAAATCCTTACACATACTACCATACAAATATGTAGGTAAATCAATTTCTTTAACAAGTATCAAAATATAAAATTATTTCAATCACGTCCAACTTTCACAAAACTAACAACTGTGGACATCTTGCTGAGGTTACTAATTTTCATATGTCCTTTAGATTGACAAGAGTTGACAAACAGTTTAACGCTTCAGCACGTTTTCAATTTAATTTTCGAAACACTTTCGGTCAAACAATGTCACATTAACAGATGTATACTACATATAGTATGAATTTTGAAATGGTTGTGTATTTATGTGGGGATATAAATACATATTTGTATAAGTATGTATGTTTTAATGTATATGTATGTATATTGTATTTATACATTAAATTTACTTGAATTATCTTCAGATAAGTAGTTGAGATGTGTGTTGTGTATAAATATCTGCAAGTACTATTTAAAGTTTGTTTAGAGGCGTTAAAGCATTTCCTAAACTTGACTCAAAACTTGTAAGTAAAACAATAGAGTTTAAGTATCTTATTTTCTTCTTAATAACAATGGCGAAATGAGTTATTGAAATAATAAAGGAAGTTCTTGAAAAAGTTAATCTAGTTCAGAGTTTTAAAGGAATTTTATGAATAAGTTATTTATTAAAAGAAACTAGTGCGAATGTTAAACTAAGATTTTTATTCACATCGAAACATTGGCTTTTGTTAATAAAAACAAGTAAGAATTCTATATTCCAATCTTATATACCCTTCACCATGATGTTTTAAAAAAACAGTGAGTACGAATTTTATTACAAAAATCAAAAAGTACCAGTTATAAAACGAAAAAGTACCAGGAAGTCCACTTTTATATGTTCTTACTTACTCCGGGCTCTACATGCTTAATTTTATGTTTCTAGGTTCAATATTATAGAAAATTCAAAAAGCACCTTTTGAAGAACTAAAAAATACCAACAAAATCCGGGCTCTTAGTTACATGTGTTTAGGTTCAATATTCAAATATCAAAATGTACCTTTAGAAGAACGAAAAAGTACCAAAAAGTCCCCTCTTACGGGTTCTCACTTAATCCGAGTGCTACATACTAAATTACATGTTTCTAGGTTCAATATTATAGTAATATTCAAGAAGAACGAAAAAGTACCAAAAAGTCCCTTTTATGGTTTCTCACTTAATCCGGTCTTAATTACATGTTTCTATGTTTAATATTATAGGTATAAATTTCAAAAAGTACCTTTTGAAGAACGAAAAAGTACCAAAAAGTCACCTTTTTATAGGTTCTCACTTAATCCGGGCTCTATATACTTAATTTCATGTTTCTAGGTTCACTATTATAGAAAATTCAAAAGTATATTTTATAGGTTCTCACTTAATCCGGGCTCTACATGCTTAATTTCATGTTTCTAGCCAAAAACAAAGTAACGTAACGTGTTTACCGTATGATTGTGTTGTTGTTGCTTTATTATTTCTGTCTCAGCATGCACGAAAAATCAAAAATTTTTATGAAATTTTCAGAGGTTGTCAAGGATATTAGCTCATATCTGTTATTAATGGTCTGATTTACCCGAACGTATATACATACATACGTATGTCTGATAGAATTATTGAAGATTCGGATCTCCGAAAACTAGTTTCAAAATACACACAGACGGTCATGGCTAAATTGACTCCACTATCTATCAGGATACAGAATATACATATGTATGTATATACTACTTATAGGGTCGGAAAATTATATTATAGACAAACTTGACATACTTATGTATATACAATATACCGTTCTTACGAATCTACATACAACTTATAACTAATCTAAAAACTTACCCAAAAATCATACTTATATTTCATCCGCAATCTCTTTTTATTGAAATTTGATAACATTTCTTAATTATTTAATAAAATTTGATTTGTTTTTTATTACACTAACTTTTTATAAAAAAGATTTTATTTCTGCATTGTATTGAAAACACACTTATTTGATTTTATTTACTCTTTACTATTTTGCTTTTCTATGCAAAAAACAAAAACAAACATTTAGGCAAAAACAATAACAAACATTCTCTTGCTTTTATTCTAACAAGAGAAATGTAAACAATGCAAAAGAAAACACACAAACCGACAAACACACGCATTAATTAGAACAAACATTTGCATAAACTTTAAACGAATTTTACACTTTATTTTTTAAATTTCTTTTAAAATAAATTTATTAATTAGTTTATTAAGACTATTAGCAACATTTTAGTATAAATTTTATATTAAATAAAGCATTATTTCTAATTATTTTGGATAAATTAAATGCACTAAACACGAATTGAACTTAACACGCACGAATTTTTCATTGAACTAAAAAATAGCGGAACAAAAAGAAATGACAAGTAATGCAAGTGTAGAGAAATGAGAAAGAACTCTCCAAAAAGGGCAATTGGAGAAGGTAAACAAATAGGAAAAGAAGTTTGAGGAAAAATGATCAGTTGGTGTGTTTAGTAAGAAGGTTCCAGGATAGAATTATAGAATTTCTATTTTGACAAAAGGTTAACATATCAAGATTTTCTACTCTCAAAAAATTTCTCTGTTAAACTTTTAAAATTACTTTCTTCATAAGTTTGCATTCATTTAAGTTCCATTTATAATTGTAAATTAATTATGTAACTTTAAGATACATAACTACAAACTTCTATATAAAATAAACAAAACTTAATTCATTTAAACACTTTAGCTTTGAAATTCTATAAAAGTAAGAGGTTAAATTTAAAATAATATAAATCACTCGGGAGTAACTTTAACTTAAAAAGGGTTTAGGGTTTTTTCCTCTTGCAAGTAGAACAAACAAGTAACAAATAACAATTTATGGTTTGAAACAATAAGCAACTTTTAAAAATGCATAAATCAAAAATTAATCCTAAGATGACAACTGAAAACAACGCAAAAAAAAGAAGCGAAAAACAATCGAAATGAACACAAACAACTGTCAAAATGATAATCGCAAACAACTGTTTGTTGTATATGGAAATAAATAGTCCACCATACATACCGCCATAAAACTCCTTTAAAAAGTACGAGTGTCCAACCAAACCCCACAACTAAATTAACGAGCAGAAGTAATACTGGAAGTGTTTGTTTTTTTCTTATGGTCGTAGTCAAAATAGTTCTTTCTAGTGGTATGAAAATACATAAAGGAAGATACTCTACATACTACTTATATAGTATACGAAGATGTAGATTTAGACCGGTTGACAAAACATAGGGTGTTCAAGATACTGAACACTGATTTAATTATAAGCAACGAGGCAGGCAGCCAGCCAAGCAGTCAAATAAACAGACAGACAGACAGTTATAGATGAAGTTAACCGAAATGAAGAAGAAAAAAATCAATTCAACTGACAACGCAAAACGCATTTCACTGATTAGGAATCCAAAGTGGAACGAGATGATGAGGGCATTTGTAAGGGAACTCAATGAGTTTAAAGGATGAGAATGAAAACAACGATTATGAGGATGATGACAATAATCATAAAAACAAATGTAGAAAAATATGAATGGGGTGGCAGAGGCAGAAGAACGAAGTATCGTATCATTCATTCATTCATTCATTCATTCATTTAACATACAAATACAAATTCTACCCCATAATCCACTTGTTTTTGTTCATTTAATGGCGTTTATTATGGTGGCAACTTTGGCATGATAGCAATGTTATAAATATGAGGTCATAAATTGACCCGAAATGAATATTGTTATAAACTTAAATGTATTCATTCAATCTATTGAGTATTAAAATGAGAAGTTTGGCATTCTGTTTTTCTTGCCACTTCTTTGTTTCTTCTTCTTTTATTCATTGTGAAAATATTTTATTCTATTCTTGTTTGGCGATTAAAGTGTAATAAAAGGGATGATTTTGATTACAACAACAATAGCAAAAAATGTTAACCGAAATGAATTATGGAAATGTATAAAAACATTTATTTATGTAAATATAAGAATACGAATACAGTAGGTGGCCAATTAGTAATGGTTCCTAATATAAATAGTGTTTAAGATGGACTTTTGATTTGCTCAAAGCACAATAACAATCCTTCTTAGGAACGGAATGACATACATAAAGGACATAGGATGCTATCTATGCGATCGAGCGATCTACTAGATCGAGCTATCTATCGAGCGAGCGAGCGAGCGAGCGAGCGAGCGAGCGAGCGAGCGAGAGAGCGAGCGAGCGAGCGAGCGAGCGAGCGAGCGAGCGAGGAGACGAGCGAGCGAGCGAGCGAGCGAGCGAGCGAGCGAGCGAGCGAGCGAGCGAGGAGCGAAGCGAGCGAGCGAGCGAGCGAGCGAGCGAGCGAGCGAGCGAGCGAGCGAGCGAGCGAGCGAGCGAGGAGCGAGCGAGCGAGCGAAGCGAGCGAGCGAGCGAGCGAGCGAGCGAGCGAGCGAGCGAGCGAGCGAGCGAGCGAGAGAGCGAGCGAGCGAGCAGAGCGAGCGAGCGAGCGAGCGAGAGCGAGCGAGCGAGCGAGCGAGCGAGCGAGCGAGCGAGCGAGCGAGGAGCGAGGCGAGCGAGCGAGCGAGCGAGCGAGCGAGCGAGCGAGCGAGCGAGCGAGCAGCGAGCGAGCGAGCGAGAGCGAGCGAGCGAGCGAGCGAGCGAGCGAGCGAGCGAGCGAGCAGCGAGCGAGCGAGCGAGCGAGCGAGCGAGCGAGCGAGGCGAGCGAGCGAGCAGCGAGCGAGCGAGCGAGCGAGCGAGCGAGAGAGCGAGCGAGCGAGCGAGCGAGCGAGCGAGCGAGAGCGAGCGAGCGAGCGAGCGAGCAGCGAGAGCGAGCGAGAGAGCGAGCGAGCGAGCGCGAGCGAGCGAGCGATCGAGCGAGCGAGCGAGCGAGCGAGCGAGCGAGCGAGCTAGTATCTATCGAGCACTAGCGATCTATCTATCTATCTATCTATCTATCTAGCGATCTATCTATCTATCTATCTATCTATCTCTATCTATCTATCTATCTATCTATCTATCTATCTATCTATCTATCTATCTACTATCTCCTTCTGTTAGTCTTATGCGCACACTGCAGGTCGTAATTTTGAAGATAATTTGACCCATGAACCTGTTGAAATTTGTTGAAATTGGTCCATTTATCACCTAGCCCACATAGTAAAATTAATCTGGAATTTTTTAATCGATTTGTTTTTATAGGATGTGGCTTTGTTTTTTCGTATATCTATTGAGTTGGGCTCACCCTGTACATGTTTAAATACTGAATATTTTTATACATATGTTTATATTAAGGAGATCCCAGAAAAAGTTATAAATAATGTTAGTTAAGTAGAACCTATTAAAACAAGTTTATAATTTCGATATCACCTACAAAGGTATAATAAATAGAAAACAGATTTATGATGCAGTATAAATTGTAAGAAACGATTTTATAAAGCAAATAAATCGCTCCTTTTTGTTGCTGCAAATGACAACTTCTTTTCCTCTACAAAAGTGGTAGCATCCTATTACATACACTCTCTACTAAACAGAAGTAGTGAATATTAATGACAATTTTCAATTAATAAAATATCATGAAGTATACAAGAGTACCATTAAATGTATACATTATTATGTAACCATATGTAGGATTAATATCAACTCTTAACAAACATACTTAATACAAATCAAATAAATTAGTTAGATATTGATATGATAATTTCAAAAATTTATTGAATACTTTTATTTGCAATCAAAACTGTAAGAACTAGGGCGAAAAGGGATAAAAGTATGTGATCACTATTATTACCCTACGCCATCACAGTTGGGAGGGTATAATGCGTTTGTGCTGATGTTTGTAACGACCAAAAATATTAGTCCTACACCCACTTATATATGCCTCTTTCTGTCAAGGAAAGCTATTGAAAATGTCGGAAATCGGTCAATTATTTCATTTAGCCCCCATACAACCGGAAAAATTTCCGTTGCATATATATTCAGTGTCATATTGCGAGAAAACGGATCTCAAATTCGGTTGTAGCTCCTAAAAATACATGAAATTAAGACAAATTGGTTTTAAAAGTTTTTACAAATCTTCATTTCGTTGTTGGCCTGTGTAATCAACAAAAAAAACTTTTTTGTTCATTATTTAAAGTGGCTATATTTAAATATATATAAAAGATGGAAAAATATAGATAAAATCAATATCCAATATTATGGAAAATATATTTGTTGGCCTTTAAGAACAAAAGAGAAAATAAATATTTGTTTATCACCGTTAAGTACTAAGTGGAATCATTAGGTATGATAATGTGGACGATTGTAACGTCAAAAACGGAATTCACAATTTTCTTTTTATTTTCCTTTGTCCTTTTTACCCAAGGTAACGGAAGTACAATTTTCATATTTGTAGATAAGCATTAACCATCATTTGTTTTATTTGGCTTGAGGTATTTACTATTTAAAGTGTTTTGCACAAATAAAATATTTGATTGACATGTTTTCCTTATTTATTAGATATTTATGAGTATTTAAATGAATGAAAGAAAAGATGATGACTAATGAGGTGTTAACAATTGACCTACAATCAATACATATTTACTTCTGTATTGTAGTAAATTAAGATTATTTTAAGTAAAGCCAAGGAAGGAAATCGTTTGTGTTTAATATTTATTTACAGACATTAACGATTTGTTGGGAGAAAACAAAAACTTGTTACTAAATATGTAAACTATTGATAAAATATACAAATATTTCTATGCTTAATCCCTAAAATGTTCCTATGTCAGATTAGAGATCGACAAAACAGTGAAACCTTATTAATCTTTTAATATAATTTGTTATTACATGTTTGACATGCAATAATTGTTTGTATTTAGGCTTTTATTTAAACATATTTTCTTTGAGTTTCGTGTACCTTGTTAGTCGGCTTTGTGGTATTAGCAAATAACCTCAAAGTCATCAACGCATTAGGATTGCAGTTACCTTTTACAGAGCTACACTCTACCCCTAAATACAAAGACAAAACACCACAATTGAGCATATGTTGATGCCACATTAGATAAACATCTTCGCTAAACTAACACATACCGTGAAAATTAATAGCTCACACCATTCCAACCCACTTTTAGATTCTAATCAGCATTTAAAAAGTTCACCCAAACAAACCAGTCTACTCTGGTCTTAGCTGACAGATTTCGAAATTCAAATCAGATTCACAAAACATAAGGACCTTAAATAGTCGACGTTTAGCACACATATGTCAACATTTCGGTCACTCAAATATTAAAAAGATCCTTGTTAAAGTGAAATTTCAAATCAGACACCGTTTTGTGGTTTGATTGTAATTACAGTGCATTCGAAACTGGTTGTGAATGTATGGATGGTATTGTGATATGAAATCACCCCTCACTGCAACAATAATCGAAAAGTTAACATTTAAATCAAACCGATGCGATGCTGCAGAGCAATGTTTAACAAATAATAAATGTTAGAATCTGCACAGATGTCATCTTTTCTTGTTGAGGGACGAAATGTCTTGCAACGACACTACTCACTCCATTAAAAGGGTAGTTTTTTGAGTGCAAGTGAATTATGTATTGGACTGGTATTCGAAAACAATAAATAAACACACTGTTTGCTTGGTATTTAATGCACAGTGGTGAATGTTAATAGAAATCCAAGAAGATCTTATAGGCCATAGTATTTTCCCGTATTCTGCATTCCGAATGAATCCAGGGCTTGTACAAGAAATCCAACGTTTTAGTTTAAATAACCTAAATATAAATAAATTGGATCTAAAAGGTAAACTAGTTCCATATTTTATTACAGTTGAAATAATTTCAGATGTAAGAATAGAATTTCCTGTCAATCGAATGGTTTGGTAGAAATAATGCAAGTCAAGTCGAGAAGTTAATCAAAAATAATGTAAACTTGGAATGAATAATTTGTTGAAAAGTGTCAAATATTGAATTGGTTGGCGAAGCACTTGAAATACAACCTCAAAGAAATAGATTCATTAGTCCGTAGTAAGATTAGTCAATAGAATAGAATATAGACTAGTCAATAAATCAGTCCATGGACTAGTTAATAACCTAGTCCCTATAATAGTGAATAGACTGGTTCATAGACTTGACTGGTCATAGACCAGTTAGTTCCCTAGTCCATTCACCATCAACTAGTTAATAGATAAGTCCATAGAATAATCAAAAGACTAGTCCATAGAATGTTCTTAGATTAGTTAATAGACTATTTCAAAGACTATTTCCTTGATCTTAAAGTTTGGTAAAAATTTGATCCAAATCGGTAGCCGTTTGAATTTTCTGTAGGAATTACAATTTAGGTTCATTATTTAAAATTTTCATTGTACCGTATGACTGGTGTACCGTTTTAATTCTAAAGTTTCAGTGGTATAGAACAAAAAAAAAAAAAACAGAATCGTACCAATTTTGGGAACCATGAGTACAAAAGTTGTAGGTTTGGGAATATAAAACCTATATTTGATCTGATTCTACATTTAAGTTCAAAACTAAATCTTCATCACTCTATTGCGGTGTTTTGCAAAGCTTAGCGCTTCACTATTCTTGTGGAATAAATGGAAACGAAAATTTTATGAGAATGAATGTCAATTCAGAATAGATTTTCCTTCTATTTCCCATAATTATAGGCTCAAAAGCCCTGTTCGGGGACACCCATGGATCTTTGTTTACATAAAATGTATTTATCCGGAATTTCATCTCAACAATATCCTTTTTAAGCGAATTGTGGACATTTAACTAATTTTCTGAAAGAGTCTTCCAATGAGGGCTAGAGTCAAGTGATGTCCGATCATTAAAAAATTCGGCAGTGTTATCAAGCCAAGTATAAAACTTAGTTTTGGCGCTAGACGTCGATATATGTTAAACATAATTATGAGCTCAAAAGTCCTTTTCGGGAGGTACAATAAAAGATCTTAACTATTTTCAATAGGCGTTATTCCCGGGATAAAATCGACAACGACTCTGAGCCGATTGGTATACTTTAAGCTGGGTATAGTACCATCAGCACCAATCCAATATACCCTCCCCACTAGAGAGGGGAGATAATTCTTCAGCAGGAGCTTCCAAAATTGTTGCAATTGAATACGAAATCGTCCTACTGTGCATTAAAATCGAAATTATGTTTTGAATTCCACAATGAATGAAAAGCGAAAGGGAAATATAACTATAGTTGTGCACAAAAAAACCTGCTGATCTGAAATAAAACCTGTAGTTCCTATTACAACAATACGAGTGTAATAGAATTACACAATATGTGCGTACATTAATTTGGCGACCGAACAATTTACTCTCACAAAGAAAAAAAGAAAAAACGTATTGTCGAGCTATTTACAAGGGTAGATTATGACTTACTTGATAGATTGATTATTTAGACTGTAAACTTCAAAAGGTGGTGGAACTGAAATACTTAAGTTCTTGCAGGCAATGGTAAACTCTAGGCAAACACTACTCTCTATACTCTTATAACAAACAAAGTGATCTTTTAGAGCAAAAATATTTCAATTTTAATAGTATTGATGTGTCGTCTGTAGGGTAACAAGGATAACAAAAGAGTATTTAATACCCGTAAACATACGTGGCGGTCTTTAACATGAATGAACATACGGTACTATATTCCTTTTGTCAAGTGAATAGCGGATAGAGTTTGATTTCGATTTCATACCGGAGAGAATTTATTCATCATTATTGTCGAGTATGCTTAACAATATGCCGATTTTTCAATTCTATTTAAGGCTGTTTATGGTTTTATACTCATTTTAACTCGCCACAAAACCACCACATTAAGTGTGCTCAATTAAGTTCGTATGTTGGAAAAAAAAAGAAGGAGACATTTGCAACATTTAAATGGAACAACAAGTACATACTGAAATATTTATTTTATTTTTACTGGAATAATAAACCAACCACATGAATATAAAGCTAATACATTTCTTTTTTTATTTTGGAATATAAATATTCTTATATTTTTTAATGGGTTTCATGTTGCTTACAATCATATTGAATTTATTTATTTACTTTCACTCGTTTTTTTTAAACACATCGTACTTTCTTTTAACACATTTACATAGCAAATACTTCTACATATTTAACTAGATTTACAATTGGCAAATGTTTTCACATTTATTCAAAAACGATTTCAAGCGGAAGTATTGAAGATAAGCTTGTACTTATAAGAATTGTCTATACAAGGATATATGGTAGCAAGTATGTATCAATGTATGCTAATTCTACAATTTCAGTTACTTGCATGATTCAGATGATTGAAATAATCCCATTATCCTTTAGCAAATTCATGCAGGTGTTAACAAAGTAATAACATTTGATTCGTTTCATTTTTTAATACTTTGAACTGATTATTTGTATTTGCAAGACTGTTGATTATGGTATAAATATCTTTAAAGTATGTATTTAGCACTAAGAACAAAAGAAATAATTTAATATGATTTTTTTGTATTTATGTATATCAATTGGTTTATGATTTTTTAAAAAAGCTATAAAATTGTCTATGAACATTTAAACATAAAAGTAAAATGTAAATTATTTTTATATTTCTGCATATTGATATTTATCGATTTTCTAGTCTAACGGCTCAGATAAAGAAAGCCTATGATGAGTAAAAATTCAATAAATATTGAGCGATTATAAATGTATATAGCTTTAGTAAGATTTGTTTTACAGTCATATATTAGAGGATTTATAGCAAATCAACTCAAATGAATCAAACTTGATGCAACAACAACATAAACAAATAAAGCTTTATATAGACTAGCCTATAGTCCAGTCTATAGTCTAGTCTATAGTCTAGTCTATAGTCTAGTCTATAGTAGTCTAGTCTAGTATAGTCTAGTCTATAGTCTAGTCTATAGTCTAGTCTATAGTCTAGTCTATAGTCTAGTCTATAGTCTAGTCTATAGTCTAGTCTATAGTCTAGTCTATAGTCTAGTCTATAGTCTAGTCTATAGTCTAGTCTATAGTCTAGTCTATAGTCTAGTCTATAGTCTAGTCTATAGTCTAGTCTATAGTCTAGTCTATAGTCTAGTCTATAGTCTAGTCTATAGTCTAGTCTAGTCTAGTCTATAGTCTAGTCTATAGTCTAGTCTATAGTCTAGTCTATAGTCTAGTCTATAGTCTAGTCTATAGTCTAGTCTATAGTCTAGTCTATAGTCTAGTCTATAGTCTAGTCTATAGTCTAGTCTATAGTCTAGTCTATAGTCTAGTCTATAGTCTAGTCTATAGTCTAGTCTATAGTCTAGTCTATAGTCTAGTCTATAGTCTAGTCTATAGTCTAGTCTATAGTCTAGTCTATAGTCTAGTCTATAGTCTAGTCTATAGTCTAGTCTATAGTCTAGTCTATAGTCTAGTCTATAGTCTAGTCTATAGTATAGTCTATAATCTAGTCTATAGTCTTGTCTATAGTCTAGTCTATAGTGTAGTCTAGAGTCTAGTCTATAGTCTAGTCTATAGTCTAGTCTAGAGTCTAGTCCATAGTCTAGTATATAGTCTAGTCTATAGTCTACTCTATAGACTAGTCTATGTATAGTTGGTCACGGCCGGCCGACCATATGAAACTGTATACTAGTTTGTACCATTCTCATTAGTTTTTCATTATTTTCTTGATTGACTTAATAATATTTTTCATAAATGTAAATCTCACAGATTTTCCTATAAAATTATGAAACATCTTATGACTGACATAAGTAATTTATTCGAAAATTATATTAATATTGAAATGGAATGTGTTTCTATTAAACTACTTAAATTATATAGTTATCGCATCTGAGAAAACAATATTCCATAAATTTTCTAAACTTTTATTATTTTCTTAATGGTATGGATGCGTAGTTGAAACTTCTTGTCATTTACTCCAACAAAAACAAAGACATTAAAAGATGTTTCTTATCAAGACATAAATCGAAATAAATTTACATAATTATCTTGTAGTGTTGGCGTAATTGAATTAAGGCAAAACAAAAATAGAAATATACTTTTGCCACATAATACTAAATAGAATAGTTAATAATATTTAAAAACCAAAATGTAACACAATATAAGTAGAAAATGTTTATGTGTTTTTTGTATAAAAGACAAGATTTAAATTAATTAAGTCTTTAGAAAAGATAAAAAAATTATTGTTGGTTATAAAGATAAAGAATAAACATTTTTTATACATTTCTATACATATATTTATATATGTATGTATATGTAAGCATATATTGCCTTCAATAATATCCTTAACTACTCACACATGTTCTTATACAATTTGTAATCTTGTTAGTTTTAGTTATGTGTGCGAGTAGTTTCTTAGCTGGAGAAAATCACATTAACAGTCTTCATTTTTGACATAAAGCAATTTCACGCCTTTTCGATTTTGACAACTGTCTTGGCTGTTTGATTGAGTAGCAGATAATCACACATCTGTAATGTAGTTAATGTTTTTCTTTAAACAATCTATTTCTTATGTCAGATTAGGTTTTGAAATAGTAAGCGGATACAGATATTCATCCATATTCATGCATGTATCGAATATTTATACCCTACACTACTATAGTGAGTAGGGTATTGTGCGTTTGTCCTGATTTTTGTAACACTCAAAAATATTGGTCCTACACCCACCAATCGGCTCAGAATCACTTTCTGAATCGATTTAGCGGGCATCGTCGATCATATAATACCCTACACCAGTGAGTATAATAAAAATGTTGATTATTTTTTAAATAATAAAGCATTTGTGCGTTAATTCTGGAATATTTTTACTTATTGTTGACAAAAAAAGATATACTCTAAAAGAGGGACCATATGGGGGTATGGGTAATTGTGGGCCTATCCTTATAAATTTTGGTAGAGGAATTTTACGTCTACATCAAAGTTATTTATGTAGAATTTTATCATGTTATTAGTGTTTATAAGTAATTTTGACCTTCAAGTCATTTTCTGAATGGGAGTTTGTATGGGGGCTATGTTAGGCTCGATTATAACAAAATTCGGTAATGTTATTAAAACTTCTATAAAACTTAATTTTGCCGATTTTGGTTAACATACTAGAACATTTAACACTATTTTGAGCTCAAAAGCCCTATTCAGTGGGTAGGGTTGTATGGGGGCTAGGCGAAATAATGGACCGATCTCAACCATATTCAATAGCATTTGTCCTTGGATCGATAGAAGAGTATGTGTCAAATTTCATCAAATTATTCTGAAAATTGCGACCTGGAGCGTGCAATAACACAAACAGACGGACGGACGGAAGGACAGACGGACATAGCTAAATTGATTCGAGAAATTGATGTAGGACTTTTTGGGTCTTCCAAACATCAGCTCAAACGCATAATACCCTCCCCACTATAGTGGTGTAAGGTATAAAAATAGCTTTTATGATTAATCTGAAGTTTTATAATTATAATTCTTTTAAATTCTTAAAATTTTTAAACAAAAATGCTGAACTTAATTATGTTATGATTTCATTTGCATAAACGTAAAAAAATTATATAAATTACGGAATGGCAAAAATTACATAATACATATTGTTGTCTGTATACATATACATACATATGTACTTATACATACACTAATATATGTATGTATGTAAGTACAATTATTTATATATATATGTAGTTATAATAAATTTAATTTAGTATGCAACTCATATGTTTGGTGAACAATTATCACCTGAAAATATGCAAAAATTAGGAAAAAGCTAAAAAAACACACACAAGTCAGATAGATAAATAAATAAATAAACGCAGACAAATAAACCAACAAACACACACATAAACATATTCATACAAGGACATTAGCCAAATACACATAAACACAATCGTAAAAAAATAAAATAACCATACGTAGGAAAACTAATTTAAATAAAATGAAAATGAACATTTTTATATAAACACTGCATATGTTTGCCAGTTTGTGTGTCATTTTATAAATATGTTGACTGAATTTTATATACAGCAGACATGCTCAAAAATGTACATATGTATGTAATATACAGATCCATATGTATGTAGATATATACATATTTACAAAAATTTATATTAACTAACACAATGGTCAAGTATGAAATAGTCAGATATTCTCTACAAGTTTTATTTGCTTGCAGGACATTGTTGCCAATTTGACGTTTTTCCCGTCAAATCTGACGTTTTTGGAATGACAATTGCGGGAAAAAATGCGTTTTAGTGGTTAGCGGGAAATTTGGAGATTTTTAACCAGAGTTTGGAGATTTCTGGCGTTTTTGCCCAACTTTGTAATAAACATTGAGTATTTCGCTTATTAACCCCTCTTTTCACCACCTCCAGTTATCGTTTAACTGATAGTTATTTTTCCAGTTAAGTATTTTCGAAAATATTCACTATAGTCTATTCTATAGTCTAGTCTAAAGTCTAGTCTAAAGTCTAGTCTATAGTCTAGTCTATAGTCTAGTCTATAGTCTAGTCTATAGTCTAGTCTATAGTCTAGTCTATAGTCTAGTCTATAGTCTAGTCTATAGTCTAGTCTATAGTCTAGTCTTTAGTCTAGAGTATAGTCTAGTCTATAGTCTAGTCTAGTCTAGTCTATAGTCTAGTCTATAGTCTAGTCTATAGTCTAGTCTATAGTCTAGTCTATAGTCTAGTCTATAGTCTAGTCTATAGTCTAGTCTATAGTCTAGTCTATAGTCTAGTCTATAGTCTAGTCTATAGTCTAGTCTATAGTCTAGTCTATAGTCTGGTCTATAGTCTAGTCTATAGTCTAGTCTATAGTCTAGTCTATAGTCTGGTCTATAGTCTAGTCTATAGTCTAGTCTATAGTCTAGTCTATAGTCTTGTCTATAGTCTAGTCTATAGTCTTGTCTATAGTCTAGTCTATAGTCTTGTCTATAGTCTAGTCTATAGTCTGTCTATAGTCTAGTCTATAGTCTAGTCTATAGTCTAGTCTATAGTCTAGTCTATAGTCTAGTCTATAGTCTAGTCTATAGTCTAGTCTATAGTCTAGTCTATAGTCTAGTCTATAGTCTAGTCTATAGTCTAGTCTATAGTCTAGTCTATAGTCTAGTCTATAGTCTAGTCTATAGTCTAGTCTATAGTCTAGTCTATAGTCTAGTCTATAGTCTAGTCTATAGTCTAGTCTATAGTCTAGTCTATAGTCTAGTCTATAGTCTAGTCTATAGTCTAGTCTATAGTCTATTCTATAGTCTAGTCTATAGTCTAGTCTAAAGTCTAGTCTATAGTCTAGTCTATAGTCTAGTCTATAGTCTAGTCTATAGTCTAGTCTATAGTCTAGTCTATAGTCTAGTCTATAGTCTAGTCTATAGTCTAGTCTATAGTCTAGTCTATAGTTTAGTCTATAGTCTAGTCTATAGTCTAGTCTATAGTCTAGTCTATAGTCTAGTCTATAGTCTAGTCTATATTCTAGTCTATAGTCTAGTCTATGTAGTCTAGTCTATAGTCTAGTCTATAGTCTAGTCTATTCTATAGTGTAGTCTATAGTCTAGCCTATAGTCTAATTTACAGTCCAGTCTAGTCTGAAGTGTAGCCTAGTAATAGTGTAATCTATAGTCTAGTCTATAGTTTAGTCTATATTCTATTTTATAGTGTCGTCTATAGTGTAGTATATGGTCCAGACTATTGTCAAATAGTTTAGTCTGTAGTCTAGTCTATTGCCTACTATATATTCTAAAGCTGGCGATTTCTAGCGGTTTTGTGACATGGTTTTACGAGAAATGGTGAAAAAATATTGGCAACACTGTTGCTAGATAAAAAAGGAACAAATTTAGATTCAAACGAGTTGGAGAGCTGAAAAAAATAACAAGTGTATAGAAAAAACAACAACACACATACAGTCGGACACGCGTTGGACACATAAACATAACGTTTTGATAATAAAATTCGCACATATTTTGTTTAACTTGAATATGACCATAAAATGAGCACACATTCTAAATACAAACATAGAAAAAAATACATGGCCACAACCAAGAGATACAACATCTAAACTTCCACATATTGGGGAAGCCATTCTTTCTATAATGTGTGAAAATACGAATGTGTATCGCAAAAAGACTGAGTAATAATAAAAAACATTCTGTTTTTTAGTTGGCAAAAAAAGTTCTCAAACTCTTTTGAAATTCGGAGAAGTTTGTGGTTAAAACAAGGATAAAAGTTTAATATTGCACACTACCACAACATTTCATATAAGAACTTTGTTTTTAGAAAAAATTCCAATTGGAATTTAAGTAAAATTTTACTTAATTACTATATAATCTGAAACTATAACCAAGACTCCTTGCTATAAACAAGGCTATATATCATAACGTTTAATCCTTTATCTCTAGTTTATATGTAGATTTTGTATATAATTTTGTAATCTACTCTACATGATTTTGTTTTCAATCGGATAAAGGATTTAAATGTTCGTTCAATTCAAACATAGTGTTTAGTTTTGGTATCAGCAACGGAAACACCAACAACAACAATACTATAAACAATTGTTATAATATGTAGTATGTTTTATAAGTTGCAAAAAAAAATATATATTGTAGCAACAAAATATGTGTACGATATGAATAGTGTTTAAGCCCATTCCATTATTTTGTAGTCTTGACACAATCAACCTGTTAGTGAAACAATTGATGAGAGCAGCAAGCAGAAAGAAGAATGGAAATATATTTAGAATAGCATTTTGTAGCATGGTGCTCCGCCTTTTTATATTTCATATAAAAATATTCAATGTTGTACGCGCATGTTGAATTTTATTTAGGGTAGTTTCAAACCATATTTTCACTGTCTATTTGTGCACATGTTGTTCTTTTATTAAACAGTGGTATTAATTGGACTATAATTTGAAAAAAAAAAAATATTTTTTTATAATTTTTTTAAATTAAATCTTCCTTTCTGATATAAAATGAAAAAAAAATTTAATTAAAAACTGGATTTCGGTATGAAGAATAACTGGTTCCCAAATTATAATATCGAAATACAAAAGATAGGCAGGCCAATCATGGGGCAGGAAACAGACTACATTCTATCTATACTGAATTTTAATAGATCATTCAAGACCAGAATACCGACAAGGGATAATTGGGGCGCGAACGCTGTCCTAAGGGACGACGTGATCTCAATCCATACTGATGGCTCAAAGATAGAAATTGGCACGGGATCGGGAATCTTCTCCGAAAAAATAAATCTTCTACTGTCTCTTTGACTACCTGACACCTGCATGGTCCTTCAGGTAGAGATATATGCCAGAAGAATTCCCGAACTAAATCTCGAAAATTCGACTATACATACCTGGACAGCCTTGCATCAATCAAGGCTCTTAACTCCAATGTTATTAAGTCGAAATGAAATATCTGATTAATGAGCAACCAAAGGGTCGTCTCATGACTTAACCCTTGCGCAAAAGGATATTCACACTCCCCTAACGACCCTATCGAAATTGATAGATGAATGGGCTTTGAGTGAGATGGAACTCAGGTGGTCAGATATCACCACTTGTAGAATATGGAGACTGCTCTGGCCCACTCTGACAATAGATAGGACTAGGATCTTTTGTCTCTTAGTAAGAACTAGGCTTCTAACTGGTATAATTACTGGGCACTGTATGATTGGACATATGTCGGAACTACTGTGGAAGCTGCTAGGACGAAGAAGAAGTGAAATCGGTACAACAGCTTCTATGTGACTGCCCGGCCTTACAAGACCACAGACTACTCTATCTTGGTAGAGCTCTTTTGCATGATCTAGACTGTCTCAGAGATGTGTCACTAATAAACATGATCCGTTTTTGTTAAAGCACCGGCTGGTTTTCACGGAAACCGAACGAACCAAGTAGTCAACGAAATTAGCGAGGGAAACCATTCTCTCAATATTAGGGAATGGTAATTCTAAGGGTATCACAAAAAGGGCCACAAGACTTTCGAGTGAACTCGCTTGCTAGCGAGCAACCCACATAAACTAACCTTACCTATATAGAGCATCTGTCCAATAAAAAAGTTTGTGGTTCGAATCCTAGTTTAGATTAGATGAGAGAGGGCCCTAAGCACTGCGACCCTGTTTTGGATCTTTTGTGCAGCCATTGGGTTCACCATAACAGGTTTAATTCATGTATGAAAATAACCAATCAAATGGTGAGAGGTTGAATATATCCTTCGAGGCTAGTGATGCAACACCTAAGATTCTTCTACGAGTTCTTAGTGATGGACAATTACTCAATATGTGTTCAGTGGATTTCTCCCGGCAGCCACAATATCTACATAGCTTCGATATGGCGTTTCCTAGGATGAATTTATGATATTTGAGACCCGTGAGTAGTCTCGTTAGTATTCTGAGATCACTTTTGTTAAGCGATAGCAACTTTTGGGATTTTGCCCTTGATAGCATAATTGATATCGCTTTGTCTGTCTAAGCCCTGTTATAGCTTCCCAGTGGCACGCAAATTCTGATTCGACCCACGATTCGCATCTTTGTCTGACGTATCCTTGTGGGATACCATAGAATTGTTCAGGGCCGATAAGAGCGGATTTGCTAAGCAATCCGACCGTTCGTTGCCAGAATGACCTTTATGGCCGGGTGTCCAACATAGTGCTAATTTGTATGTTCGTTCATTCAATGATGTCACACATTCCATTACAACACTGGAGCTTGGCTGTCTGACATTATGTAAATTCGAATCCTAGTTGACATCAGTAGTAATCCCTGTAATACCGGGAAAGTCTAGTAAGCCCATTTGTAACCAGTTATTTTTTGAACTTCGTCGATCACAAGTAAGTACTTTCACTTGGCTCCCATATTACTTGCCTAGTTACCGAGTAAGTCAAGTTTTTCCTGAATCATTAATGAAATAAGTAAGAATTACAAATATTGGTGTCATCTGCAAATGAATCGGTAAATTTTGATATGGAAAGTTGAAGGAAATAAAAATAAGGACAATTCAAAAAATACCATTTAGAATGAAAAAATTCTCAAAGGATTTCCCTTCAAATAGGAGCGCTTATATTTAATTTTATGTATTTTTATGTTGTGTGCTCCTTTACCAGTGCCTCAGGTGGGAATTGATTCCAACACTTCCGGTCTACCAGACTAGAACATATCATTATTATTTATGTTCTAAAAACTCCATTTGGTCCTATATACACAGAGGGAAAAAGACATATACACGCCAAACTGTTTATAATTTTTCAATACCATCCGTTGTCAAAGTATATACATACATACGTACGACAACACTATGTAATGTTGACAACATTGCAACAATTCGTTGCCGAAATCTAAATTTTATACACATCCGTTGTCTAAATCTTAACAAACGTGGTAAGCTCACTATTGACAAACAATCCGTTGCCAATAGTGAGCTTACCACGTTTGTTAACATTTAGACAACGGATGTGTAAAAAATTTAGACTTCGACAACGAGTTGTTGCAATGTTGACAACGTTGCGTTATCACATTGTGTTGTCGTACGTATGTATATACTTTGACAACAAATGTTATTGAAATATTATAAACTCTTTGGTGTCAATTTGGTACCAGGTGTGTATATTTCCTTTTCCCTATGTGTAGGACTTAGTAACGATAGTAGTAGTAAAAATTTTAAAATGTTGACTTAATAAGTTTAAATAAAACTAAATTTCCGTTTTGGTCCTTTTCTCCACCAAACATTTTATTTAAATCATTTCCTGAGTAGATTAAGCCATGTCCGTCTGGCTGTCCACGTAAAGCTTGTGCCAGCTATTAAAAATGGTTGAAACCGGTTCATTAAACATCATACAACTGAACCCACCGAATAGTGTTTTTGAGCTCATGATTATGCTCAATATACTTGTATTTCGACAAAAGACTGCAAAACTATGTTTTATACAAGACCTGATGACGTCTGAACTACTACACTTTCCATATGCCCCTAGAAGTGAAGCAGAGCAGAGAGTCTGATAAGAGTAAGCCAATATCTGGCCTGTTGTGCGCTTCTTTATCAGAGTTTTTGGCGGAAATCGAACCAACGATCTGCATTGCGTAGCTAGTTTTAGTTCGATATCTTCTCATTATGCTTTTCCAGTCAAAATAAAGTAAAGGCTAAACAAACTTAAAATAAAATAATATTTATTTTATTTAATTCACAAAATATTTTGAAACCACTGTAACATCTTGTGTTTATTGTTTTTATAAACTAAAACAATTCAGCCAACCAGCGTACGTTTTATGCTCACTCCATCTCTCTCTTCAACAAACAATAAAGCAACAAAATATGTTTGCAACATTCAAAGCAGATGCACCTCTTTCAAATAAAAACATTTAACAGAGAACAAGATGCAGAAGGCAAAAACATCACGAACATAAGGGGTGTTCTTTCACTTTTAGCAACAGAAACACACACACACACTTTCACAATACACAAGGACAATAAAGGAAAAATCAGGACAGATGTGTGAGTACTATTGGATTGTGTGCAACAATTTAAACCAGAATCCAACTAGATTTATACTTATGAATGTATGTAAGTATGTAGATTCATACCCTGCTTTTGTTTTTCAAATTGGTAAGAAGGATGTTGAGTAAGAGTGTGTGTGTTTGAGGGAATATCAAATTAAACGCTCTGGAAAAAATCTACTTAAAGAGAAACAGATTGTCGCGGCGTACCAGTTTTCGCTTAGACTTTGAAAGTGTTGGAACACTAAATGAAATTTAAACGGCTATAAAAACGGAAAAAATATCTTATTGGAAAAAATACTTATAAACTGAATATAAAGAAGAGAAGGACTAAAAAACAAGTGAAAAGTGTTGTAAAAGAAATTTTTAAAAATTTTAATAAAAACAAAAATATTGAAAAAGTGATTTGATAAACAAACCCAAAACTTAAAGTAAAAACTATAGTTGCGTATGAATATGATTATGGATAGCGGTCATTCACATACCATACAACGGGCATCACCTGTACAGGAGTGCCCACAAGCCAAGGATTTACAAATATCAACTACTCCACCAACACCACCCAATGATGATAGTTATCAGGGAAATACAAATAATCAATTATCACCAAAGACCACCACCACATCACCAACAACTAAAAGCACTTTGAAACGTTCATTTGATGTGGCATTTCTAATGATGCCCGATGAACGTTTAAAAAATAATCAAGTGGAAAAACAAAGACCTCAGCCACAATTCTATCAGCAATTGAATAAACAACCGGAAATAACAGTAAAACAAGATTTGCGACGGTATCCACAAATAATGGTGAAAACTCCACGCATCTATGATGATCCGACGCTGGTAATAAGTTCACCCGAATGGGAAGCAACACCTTTAAGAAGTGCTTTTACCAAGGTTCCCTCACGTTTGGAATCACCCGGCCAGCCCGCTCCTCCTTTGAGTCCAGATCAGCTGAGCTGTTCTTCAATGAGTCCTCCCGTCGCTACAACACCACCACGTTCTGCCAGCGCCAGTAGTAATGACATCATATCTATTGACAGTTTGCCTTCATCACCTACTAGCATGTCGCCGAATATGGTTTATCAAAATTTTCGCCCAGAATATTCACCAAATGGAGCTTTTCATTCGGTCCAGACACTTCAAACGCAAAGACTAAAGCAACAATTGCTCTATCGTCCGAATCTTAGTCAAGAACAACAGTCTTCAGGTCCACCACCACCTTCCAGTCCACCAGAGTTTTTCCCTGTTTATCCAGGATTTCCATTTCCTCATGGAGCTGGTAATGTACCGCATCCATTTGCGGGTATTCCTCATCCGGAATTGCCTAGAATCGTGCAAAATCCTGCTGCTGCCGCCATACTCTCCACCCTGATACCGCCTACTTTGGCCTCAACATTCACACTTACGGCCCAGAATGTATGTGCGAAATGTAATATTAGTTTCCGTATGACTAGTGACCTGGTGTATCATATGCGTTCTCATCACAAAAGTGAAGTAGCGACGGATCCCAATCGGCGTAAACGCGAGGAAAAACTTAAGTGTCCCGTTTGTCAGGAAAGCTTTCGAGAGCGTCATCACTTAACACGCCATATGACGGCCCATCAAGACAAGGAAAGTGACCAGACCAACAGCACCCCCAATAGTTCTTCAAATAATAGTTTTGCCGGCAATAATAGCTCTCGTCATAGTAGTCAACGGCCTGCAGCTTACAACAAATGACTAAGAAATGATTTCAATTATTTTTGAAAATAGAAAATTTTAAGAAATTTTCCATGTTTTTGTTTTAAATTTGTTTTAATTATTTTTTAATTAATTTATTATTTAGTATTTTAACTTAAAATTTTGTGATACTAAATTAATATAGATATTCCATTATATTATTTATTAATTTAGCTCTAAGCCGTGCAATGTTTTAGATTTATATTCATTAATATTTAAGAATTATTACGGAAATATATTCATGTGTACATAACGAATAGATAAAATTAATTAATAATAAAGAAAAATCTGATCTAGTCACTGATAAAATTTAAAATAAAAAATAAACATTTTAAAATAATTAACTTTTTGTACATCTTTTATTCTTTTCACCAAAACAAAAACAATTTACGCTAAACAAAACACCAAGAAAAGCAAGAACAAAATGCACTAAGCAGCACATACCCAAACATACGTTTTTCTCCAATAAGCAATGTTGTTGTTGCTTCTTTGTCAAAGCATGCAAAAAATTGTCTTTTTTTAATTAAATTTTCAGAGGTTGTCTCGGATTTTAGATCATATCTTCTTTATTTATGGACGGATTTTGCTGATTTTAAATAGGATACTCCTCGAAAGCATGTCTGACAGAATTATTGAATACTTGGATTCCGAAGATATCTGGAGTCTTTAGAAAATTAATTTCAACAGACACTCAGATAGATAGATAGACAATCAAGCAGACAGACAGACAGACCTACAGACAGACATATTGATAAACGGAAATGGCTTAATCGACTCCGCTATCTATAAGCATACAGGAAATTCTGGAAATTGCAAACGGAATGACAAACTTATATAGACCCTTCTCACGATGGTGAAGGTTACAAAAAATAAATATGACATACAACGATACAACGCCGATTGTGAATTGTACAAATATTAAATTCAAAATTAAAACAATTACTTAAGAAAATTTCCCATGTTTCCACTCAAAAAACAATTTGCACCACTAAAAACAAGATTCATCGACTCTTATTAACAAAGTTGTCTCTATTCCTCAATAACTTTGTGAAATAAATGCAATTTTTGTTACGCTCCATAATTGAAATTTGTCAAGGCTCATTTGCAGAGAATGTGAAAGTTTTTTTTTTTGGTAGAGCTACATCCAACACTGATTGGTTATTTAGCAACCCCATATATGAATATATTTTGTTAAAAAATTTGTTACACTCTGTTAAAATTTGTTACGCTAAACTATTAAACGATAACTAAACCACATCAATAACGCCAAGTCCCTGCAAATGTATCATGGGAAAATTTAAAAAGTAGACAAGTTAATAAGTAACCGAGATGGTGGGAACAAGTCATTCATATTAGTTACGACAACAAGATTACGGCTTTTATTTTTAAATATGTTGTAAACTTAGACAACGGTTAAAATTTATGACACAACGAAAAGAATGTGCAAAATTGCCGGTTGTTTAATAATGTGCATAGACGAATAATTTGAATAAAGATGTTTCGGAAATTTAGAAACAATTCAAATTGATTTCTTCCGATTTTATCAGCGACCATTCGATGGTGGTAATAACTTCTTCTCTTCTAAGAATTGCCTCTCTTCACCTAGAATTCTCTTGTCAGTCATCATCCAAGGCAGAACAACTAAGTTTTTCTAAAATGAGCCCACAATAACACCACGATTTACCAGCGCTTTTATTAATAACATCATATCAATTGAGATTTTACGCTCATCTCCTAGTAATGCAGTCTAAATATTAAAATGTTTACCCGACTTCCACTACACTGTACACAACTACTATATCGACCACCCACCAACAACGCAACTTTGTCAACATTGCAACAATTCGTTGTCGAAATCTAAATTTTATACACATCTGTTGCCTAAATGTTAACAAACGTGGTAAGCTCACTTTTGGCAACGTATTGTTTGTCACATTTAGACAACGGATGTGTATAAAATTTAGATTTCGACAACGAATTGTTGCAATGTTGTCAACATTACATAGTGTTGTCGTACGTATGTATATACTTTGACAACGGATGGCATTAAAAAATTATAAACAGTTTGCTGTCAATTTGGTGCCAGGCTTGTATATTTCTTTTTCCCTCTGTGTAGTTACTACCTCCCTTGGAATTGATAACGGTCCACATCCATATACTGAAATTTCACACTGGCATTATATCGGTCCTAATATTGGAGACTTATTATGAATTAATAGTATTATAAGCAGATTATGGATCGTTATTTATGGATCAACAGTCGGTTTTAGTTATTTCATAAAAAAATCAATTTGTTACGAAAAAAGTCGAAGTACTTTGCATGAACCCATGTAGTGCTGGCCTTATTTCACGGTGATGCCTTTTCAACCACAAGCTGGGCTGATTAGACTACTCACCACCCTTTATGGTTCTTACACGCCGGTGACAATGGTTCTGCCGGTCCATATATAAAAACTTTTAACAAGTACTCGAGCTATCTAATCAACACACAATGGAGTGGCCTCTGTTGAGCCGGCAACATCATTTAGAGACATATGCGGTAGACCGAAACACGAATCCATCAAATAAGCCGAGGATTTGTTCTTACTCACAGAGAACACCTGTGATAAATTTGGTATGAACAATGCAAACACTGAACATACCCGGACAAGGAAAGAAAACTCAATGGTATTACTTGTATGAGATACCTTTCATCCATCACCATTAGTGAACCCCAAACCATAGAGAACAAAATCTGAAGGTATACGTGTGGGTGAGGTCCGCATAGCCCTACATTAATTTTTTATTAACACCAACTCAACAACCAACCCCAACACTAAGTCCCACAGGCACTTCTCCGGCAATACCACCGAACTTATACCGAATTATAGTCTTTACTAGGGTTCTATAAATCGACTTTCGAATAATCGAACAATCGACTTTTTGTCGAAAAAAGTCGAAAAGTTGAAGTCGACTATTTTGTTTCAAAAAAGTCGATAACTCGACTATCGTCTGTGAAAAAAGTCGAAAAGTCGACTTTGTTAATAAAAGTCGGAAAAAGTCGAAAAGTCTGAAAGTCGATAAGTCGAAAAAAGTCGAAAAAAGTCGAAAAAAAATCGAAAAGTCGTAAAAAGTCGAAAAAAGTCCAAAAGTCGGAAAAAGTCGAAAACTACAAAATTGTAGAAAAAAGTCAAAAATAGTCGAAAATTTTAAAAAAGTGGAAAAAAAGTCAAAAACTCTAAAATAGTCGGAAAACCCCGAAAAAAGTCGACTTTTCGTTTCAACTATAGAACCTTAGTCTTTACCGTGCATTAGTCTCTAAACCGACATTCTCTTACCGCGAATTTGGGTTTAAAACACAGCTACCACGTACACCTCGATGGAACCTCTCCAATAACCAGGACAAGACAAAGTTCGAAACTCTACCAGTTCCCGTTGCACCACATGTGGTTCGAACCCATGCCGAGTCATTCCAAAGAAAGGCTGAGGATACATTTGATCATCATCAGTTTATAGTCCCGGTAGACTAGAGATACTCGTAGCATCTCTTTTCCCCGGGATTGCAATAACACCGAGACGAGGTGTTATCCCCATTATCTCAGTGTTAAGACATTGAGATAATGGGGATAACAATTGGTAACTTTGAAACTAGATCATTTATGGAGAAATTCGAGTCGAAATTGAGTAAGTTTATAATTATATTATAAATTAAGATTACCCAGGATGTTGTGGTAGATTTTTACTTTAAAACTTTTAATTTAATTTCAGTATTTAAATCTCAGAATTTATACGCTGGGTACATTTTCTAACCATTAGAGAAGTAGAATAATTGATTTAAATAATCTTTCCCTTTATCATGTTAAATAGCTTAAAAACAAACAATGGGAATCAGAGAACAATGTTATGAATTATGATGATACTGATGTTGCAGCAATTCATATGTATCACATCTTTTAATACCAACATACAACACAACAAATAGCAGGACCCAAAACAACAATCAACGCAACCCAACCAAACAATCCAATTTGGTAAAATGTAAAAAACTTTTAACAAACAAATAGAACGACCAACCAACCAGCCAACCGACTAGCGACCACATTTCTCATGTTCTTACTAAAAAAAACTGACGTGATTATTTTACTGATGGTTGTTATACAGTTTTATTATTGTTTTTGTGTGTCGACCGTTACAAATTGAGCTCCCGTTTAAAAAGCATTTACACTCATACAATAAACAATAAGGCCTCGGGTTATTTAATATCCTGGAAAAACAAACAAACAAGGTCACCCATACCCAACAACAAATGTTTTCCCACAATTGCCATAATACAGCTATTTTAATGATACCCCCCTTAAGACACCTTGTTCAACGCCTTCTTCTTTTTTTTGGGTTTGTTCGCCATGTTGTTGTTATTGTGTTGAAAAATTTACAACAATCACACACACACATCCAACACAACACTTGAGGAAAATGCTAATAGCGTTATAATGTTAAACAAATTGCCAAGTCATAAAGGAGCAAGTGTATCACCAGTTAGTCTTTCCCTTCTATTGAAAAATGATTGAAAAGCCACTTACATAGAGAATACCGGCTTTGCAAAGACCGACAGGCATTTTGTTTTTAAAAAATATGTGCAGAAAAAAAAAAAGAAACTAATTTTGATACTGAATGATTTCCGTTAACAAATATGCAAATATTTTGACTCCATTTAACCATAAATATCATAATCATAAAACTTGACGCTTCTAGCAATTCGACGACTACCGTTGGCGGTTGCTATTTGCAGTCAAATACTTTTTGAATGTAATAATAAAAAGTAACAACGTACGAGTACATTGAATACGAAAAGGTACCCTTTACAAAACTTTGTATAATTTTATTAGATTCATTTTTTAACATTTATATTATGGTTTCTTCTTGTATCCGTATGTAAATACAGTTAAAGCAATAATTTTTCGTGCATTACAGTTGCTAATATGAAAAATAATACATATGAATTCAGAATCAAAAATCCCGCATTTTAATTATAAGGATAACTGTATCACTATTATAATCAAAATAATTTTTTTGTTTACTTTTTGTAGCCGGTATTGGTCGGGTTATTCTAAACAAATGTTCAATTGAATTTTTTATCCTAAATTTTCCAGTTATCATAGATTTTCACTTTTTTCTAATAGAATTTTATTTAAGGATCTTTAACCACTTATGGGTTTTTCGTATCAAAATTGGTTTTTCATTGAAAATTGAAGTGACCTGCCTAATTTTGGTTATAAACCTAATGGACATATGGGCATTTCCACCGAAAAGTATATTTTTTGCCACATCACGCACATTAATTGACAATATCTTAAGACCATTCCTTTTGATTGGCCCATACTTTATCCTATGTATAAAGCTATTAGAGCTCTACATAAAAATATAAATAATTTAAACATATATAAATATTTTCCCTAGATATAGGCAGTTAATGGTGCGTGACGTGATGTGACAAAAGTAGACTTTTCGGTGGAAATGCCCATATGTTACAACATATCTGAAGAAATACACCTAGACCTTTATTGGGCCTGTTCGGCGCTCTTTTACCAAAATCTCTGGTGGGAATCAAACCGGATTTACAGACTTAACATCTAACCTAGAGGAAGCTCGCGCAAAAATCGGCTATAGATTCCCAATTAATATATTTTGATATGAAAATCCTAAAATCAGTTGTAGATATTTAAATAACGTTCCAAGTTAGAATGTTGTAGCTGGATTCATCCAAAAGCAAAGAAATTTGACACCATCTGATTTGAAGCCGAGAGATCTTGAAAATCGATTTGACATGTTTGATAGAAAGTCATATTGCATCGTGTTTAAAGAAAGTCATATTGCATCGAATCATTATTTGCGATGAAATATTAATTCATTTACGATAAACCGAATCATAAGAGATGGTATCTAGTTCAGCCGAATCGGCTCCAAAGTCTAATATCCATGGCACTAAGGCAATACTTTGTATTTGGTATATACCAGTTAGTAATTAAGATCTAGGTTCATATGAATACTTCTTGACTCTGTTCGATACTGTTTGAACGTCAGTCAAGTAGAGTCGATGGGATTCCGTTTTGATTGGACCACTCCACTCGTCAAATGTATTATTGTGATTTTTATAGTCCAGATCTTGGTCCGTCGGAATACTGTTCTAGTACATGGTCAAGTCTATAGTGTAGTCTATAGTCTAGTTTTTTTTTTTTATCCCATAAAGGTTGTGTCGGATTCCTACCGACTAAAACCACCTCCATCGTCAACACCACACTCCGCGGAACTGCCACCAGGTACTACTTCGCGGGGTGGTCAGCTTTGTCGCTGAACTTCCGATACTGTTTAAACGTCTGTTTAACATACGCTCAGTCAAGTAGAGTCAAAAGGACTCAGTTTTGACTGGACCACTCCACTCGTCAAATGTATTATTGTATAGAATTAGATCCAACCTGTAGCCGTGAGAAATCTCAAGATGTCATTAAGTTTAGGTCAAGATATCTCACCAAGCTTGGGTATGAAATAACTTCCAAGAAAACTGTTTCTCTTAACGGATAGAGCGGGGCATTCAGCGGAAAGATGGAAGGCCGTTTCTTCCTTTTCCTAGTCTTTGCAATTGGGACAGTGGTCATTGAAGAGGAGCCCATTATTAACTTAGTCCCTTTACCGGTGCCTAGGTTATTCCTTATATTTTCAGCCTTATAAACAAGTAACCTTAGGATACTGTTTTTAATAAAATCTAACGGAGTTGGTACTGAAACGGCGTTAGAGATATCAAGAGCTGATCCCGTTCTGGCAAGTTCACCTGACTGTTCATTTCCGTAATATGTTTCTTTTCTAAGCATAGGAACCCGAACAATGATAATGACTGACAGGAGTGTCAGCATTGAAAGATCTTTCTTGCATTGTCTGATTAACAGGGAAGTGGTAGTACAAGAGTTAACTGAAGGAAGTACCGCTTGAATATCGACAAAAATTCTTATGTTTAGCCTGAAAAAGTTTACAGTTTTTGGGAGGATGGTAAGATTTACTTATGCCAGCATCTTCACCAAAGACACCAAAACCGACACCGAAGTTAATTTTTGAACCATCTGTTAAGATTCTGGTAGTACTAGGAACTATTTTAAAAGGGAAATTAAAGAAATAGTTTGTACAATATTTCAGGAATTAAACAGTTAGTTCTTCTCCTAAAAGTAGCCTTTTTTATGTTAAAACTCGAGTTCCAATAATTATTGAATATAGAGTCTCGATATATTTTGAAGAATTGCCATTAAACAAACGAACAAGCAGTTTCAGTTACTTATATGTTTACTCATTTCCATCCAGATATGATGTTGTCTGTACAGGAAAAAATTATTCAAAACTTTTTGACATACGGGTTTACTATTTATTGTGTGCGATTTTAATATACATTCTCCAGTTAACATTTGTAACTATTTGGGGCCATTAAGGTTGTAATTACAATTTACATGTTTATTGTTTTTAGAGTTTTCTTTCTCGGTACAAACGGAAATAGTGTTAGACAGGCAGACTCTCATGTGTCTTAAAGTTAAACTATGTATTTTTTGTACTAAATAGTAACATATAAAGTACAAAAATGTAAAATAAAAGGTTATTTTACAAATAGTTTATAATAAACTTTACAAAAATATTGCGGTTCAAGTTGACTCAATAAATTATTTAATATTCCTATTCCTCTGTATGTACATACATATATTGTTTATCCCCATTCTAAGTGGCTAAAATGTTGTGCAGCCATTAATACCTTTACGGTCATAAATATTGTGGTTCTCATCGCCTTGCCAACTTAACTTAAAAATAACTGACGTTTATCCCGCTTAAACTTTAAACTTTGTCGTTTTAATTTTGTCGACGTTTTCATAACCGGATACGCTTTTGTTTTTTTTATTATGATTCACATTCATATTTTCCCAAACTCAGGCATATTTTGTGTTGGTGTTGTAGAAGTTTTACCGCCATTGTTGGCTTTTCATTGCCACTCAATAAAATAGTTGCACAACTTATACAGAAAGTAAAAAAAAACTATGGTTTGTTCAATTCTATTTAACAACAACTGCCACTATGAAAAGTAAAGGAATAACAGATAAAAAAGGAATAAGATTGTACATCCGAGTTTAAATACTACACAGGCAAGCGTAACAAAAAATGGAAACAAAATTAAAACCAACATCAGTAACAAAAAGGATTATGTTGTGTTGAAAAGTGTTTCTCTCTCTCTAAATGAAATGCTTTTCTTTTTTTGTTTTGCCTATCAAATGATAAATTACCAAAAATAAGGAAAATTCCGTAAAAATGAAGTATAAAAAGTTATTATATTTGTGGTCAACAATGGAACTTTGTTTGATTCGTTGGTAGACTTTAAATGAGCAGTTACGAACTGTTATAACAAACCATCAGAATTTCAATGAACATACAGATTTGGTATCTATATAGTTTGCATTCTTTTGTCGAAATAAGTCGAACAGTAACAAAATATAAAATGTTGGGTTTAAATGGCTACATAGTAGACATTTGCAGAACACCATTTACAGGAAGTGTAAAAACAAAAGCAGCTATATCAAAAATTTCGAATAGAAGCAAACCTTTACAGAAATTTGATTCAAAATTATTTTTATATCTTCAAATCCATTTTAATAAGTTTATATGTAAATTATAAACACCATAAGAAAAACTCGCTGATCTTATAATATTTCGAGAAAATAAAGATAACTGCCTTTGTATCTAAACTCATCAATTGTTATTTAAGCTTTTGAAAACAACTCATCAAAATCCAGAATTACAAACAAATTCATTGATCATTAAGTATTACTCGAAGTTGCAAATCTTAATTGACGTTTAACGAGCGATTTTTTTCTTAGACGATCTTCTAGATTCTAGATTATTTTATGTGAGAATCTGAACTCCTTATCTGGCTTATCACCAAAAAATCTTTGTTAGAAAAGTTATGAATATTGAACAATTTTCTTTCCACAAAAGTATTATTTATAATTATAAAAAGAGGGGAAAAAAATTGTACAAAATATTGACTGGGTATATTGATAGTCAGATTCTATTGTTTGGTTGGTCCTTTTTATACAATTGATTGGTTTCTTAAAAGTCTAATTTCGAGTGTTCTATAAATCCACTTTTGAACAAAAGAGTTCCAAATCTAGTCGACAATTTTGTTAAAAGAATCGAAATCTTTTAGGAAAAAAGTACTCCATCTTGTTGTTGTTGTACACCTAGTATGTCGGGACTATAAACTAATGCTAATCAAATGTAACCTCGGTCTTTCCCTGGAATGATTTTTAATGGCGTTGAGCCAGAGAACCACATAATCTGGTACCACGGGAACCGATAGCCCACAGGGCAGATTTTCGGACTTTGTCTAGTACCGGTTATTAGAGAGACCTCTTCGGTGTGCATGTGGTTTAAATCCAAATTCCCAGGAAGATAATGTTGGTTAAAAGACTGATGCACTGTATTATTCGGCATAAGTTCGGTGCTATTGCCGAGAAAACAGATAACACACAGAGGATTGACTGTGGGACTAAGCGTTGGAAATGAGTTAATGTTAGGTGTATATGATATGGGACCAGGAGTGGATGTGTCGGATATTTTTCTCAATGTGTGTGTCGGATAAATGAGCAGTGTGCGGTGTTGAATTGCGATATGGATGTAATGTATCTTATACAAGTGATTCTACTGAATTTTCCTTCCTTGTCATGTGTATATGATACCGGACCAAGGATTTTTTCTCAATGAGTGTGTTGGATAAATGAGAAGTGTGCGGGGTTGAATGGTGATGGATGTAAGGGATCATAAAAAAATGATACCATTGAATTTTCCTTCCTTGTTCGGATATGTTCAGGGTTTACTCTGTACATACCAGATTTACTACAGTATGTTCTCTTTGAGTAGAAACAAGTCCTCGGCTTATTTTATAGATTTCTGTTCCGCCGACACAACAGAGGCCATCCCGTGGTTATTAACGGAAGTGATGTTAAGCAACGGAGCGGCAATGGTCAGAGAATAGACAGCTCAAGTACATGAGTAGAGTGCACGTGTAAAAAGCACAATGGGACCAACGTGAAATATGCCAACACGGCAGGTGTCCGCGCACTCGATATTAACCGCACAGAGGAGCGACTTTGGGACTAAGCGTTGGAAATTAGTTGGTGTTAAGTGTATACGATACGAAACCAAGAGTGACTGTGTCGGATGTTTTTCTCAATGAGTATGTCGAATGAATAAGAAGTGAGCGGGGTTAAATGGTGATGGATGTAAGGTATCTTATACAAGTGATACCATTGACTTTTCCTTCCTTGCCGGATATGTTCAAGGCTTACTCTGATCATACCAGATTTACCACAGTATGTTCTCTATAAAAAAGAACAAGTCCTAGGCATATTTTATGGATTCCTGTTTCGGTCTACCGATTACATCTCTAGGTTCTATTGCCGACACAATAGAGGCGAATTTGTAAACGAAAAAAGATATATCAGATGTTAATTTTTTTTAAAACTGACAGAATGAACTTTCATAAATAAAGTTGTATTGGCGCTGTTATAACGACCCAAACTGCGAAGATCCAAGCTAACTGCAACTCAATTCATTTGACAAGTATACTTTCTGCCGATTTATTTATTCTCAAGACCCCTTACCGCGAAAACAGTGTATTTTTCATTATATATACACTGTAACTTTGGCATTTTTTCATTACTCAACTACAATAACAGTATCTATATAGTATCTGCACATAGATTTTTATATTCATTACAATAATAAAAACAACGACGGTTAAAAAATTTGTTCAAAAATATTTTTAGCATGCCAATGTTCGCTTAACGAATTCTACAAGTCCCTATTTGCAACATTCGTTTAGTTGGTTTGGTAAATGAACATAAAATATTTTCAGGAGAATTTCAGTGTTTTTTTTTTGGGTAAAACATTTTCTGCTTTCGCAACTTTGAGCATAATTAATGAGAACAGTTGTTATGGGTTCATTCTTTTCATTTTATTTGTTGTTTTTTTTTTTTGCGGGAAAACTTTTCTGACTAATGGCTGACATAAAAGTTGTTTTACACAATTTACTCAATTAACTTTTTCAGGTAGTTAATCTTTGTTGACAACTACCACAAAACAAAAGTTTTAACTGTGTTTTCTATTTTATTTTTGAAATTGTTATTTATTTAAAAATATGTAAAATGCAGGAATATTTTAGGTTAAGCGAAACGTTGAAAATTTGACTTGGTATTATATTTAAAAAGAGTAAAATTAAAAAAGTTATATTTTTTAATTAATTGCAAAATATCATCATCAAAGGTATAACAGGTATCAAATTTAAATATTGTTGATTAGGACTTTAAGGTCCTGCGATTTGTTTCAAATGTATACGTTAATATAAGATTGATAAAGTGATAGTGGAAAGTAAAACACAATCGATAATGAAATTCTCTGCTTGAATTATTTCTAATCTAGATGCGAAAATTTATTTAGTTAAAACGATTTTCATTGCAGTTAACCCAATTAATGTTACATTTCATTTTGAAGTTATATCCCCACAATAAAACTCCCATTGTATGCCTTATGAATATGTTTGTTAAATCTCATATTTAATATTCGCACATATGATATTATCCCTTCATTATTACTTAATATTTATATTTGTTTTGTAGAATAGCGATGACTCAAATTTTATAAGTATTAATGTATATTTATGGGGTTACGAAAATACATATATACATTTCTTTTACAAATATGAAAAAATAAATTTTTAATTTTATTAAGTGGTCATCCATCATTTAAATGTAACATACATAAAATCTCACAAACACATATTTCTATATAAATACAAGCATACATATGTATGTAAGTGTACGTAAAATTGGAATCCTGCTGAAATCCTGGATGTTTAAGTAATTACACTTAAATACGATACACAGTTAATATCTCATGTAAATTAGTCCTTAGGCAATTTTAACACAGTATTATTAAACTAGGAGACTAGCTCCATAAAAGCCTTCCTTTTTATATCCTACACTACCATAGTGGGGAGGGTATTATACGTTTGTGGTGATGTTTGTAACGCACAGAAATATTGGTCCTACAAACACCCTAAATCAGAATCACTTTCTGGGTCGATTAAGCCATGTCCGTCCGGCTGGCTGTCCATGTAAAGCAAGGTACAGGTCGCAATTTTCAAGATACTTTGATTTGGACCATACTTTGATTTGGCCCAATGACGAAGCCTATTGAAAATGATTGAAATCGGTTCATTATTTCACCTAGCTCCCATACAACTCTACCCCCCGACAATGGGTTTTAAGTTCATAATTATGTTAAATATTGTAGTATCACTACAAAAAATCGGGAAAACTTAGTTCTATATACGTCTTAATAATACTACTGATTTTCGTAATTATCGGACTTTATTTGACTCTAGCACCCATACAAAGTCCCCTTCAGAAACTTACTTGAATGTCCAAGTCAGCACAAATAAATATTATATAAATATAAAAATATTCAGAAAATTTTATCAGGCTTGGTCCATATTTGCCTCTAGCCCCCATATAAAGCCTCTTTCAGAAAATTAGTTTTTCATCCATAAATTTTTTAAATGTAACGGACCATGGTAATATTGAAGATAAATGCTTTATTATGAAAAATAAATCACATGTAATATTCATAACTGGTGTAGGGTATCATATGGTCGGTCACACTCGACTATACTTTCTTACTTGTTTCTTTTGTAAGACATCAAATTGTTGGTCGTAGCTCCAAAAAGTATAAATATTATGTGTCTTTCTGTTGAAAACACAATGTGGCTAAAATGGAATGAGCCTTTTTGTCCGGGTATTGGTTCATAATTAACACAAAAATCCTAATAGGACCTTTTCTGAAAATCATATTAATGCTCATATTAATATCGTTAAATGAAAATGTTTTAATGGTGAGTATTTAAGATTTGGCACATTGGAATATAAATAAACTCTTATTTATACCCTACACCACTTTAGAGGTGTCCATTATTTCACCTATGCCCGTAATTTCAACAAATATATATCTATAGTTTTTAATATCTACACCATTTCAAGTTTAATTTGAGAAAATCAAAAGTTATATTGTGAAACACCAAAATGAATTTTAGAAATCCAATTTAATATTGAGACATACCAAATTAAATTTAGGAATCAAAATTGATATGAAGAAAAAACAAATTGAAATTTGAATTTTCAACTTAATATTGAGAAAAAACCAATTGATATTGAGAAGTCGAAATTAATATTAAGATAATACGAATTGAAATTGACAAAATACAAAATGATATTAAGAAAACCTAATTTTGTATTGAAATTTGTATTATTTTAAATCCATATTCTATTTAAACATTTTATAAGAAAAATATTTTCATACAAATTTTAAATTTCTCATTTTCATTTATTAATTTCTCAATTTCAATTTGTAATTTCTTAATATAATGTTGGGATTCTGAATTTAAATTAGTTTTTTCTCGATATGAATTTGCATTTCTTAATTTAATTTTATTATTTCTCAATATTAGTTTGGATTTCTCAATTTCAAATGGGGTTTTCTCAATATTAATTTATATTTCTGAACTTTAATTTGAATTTTCTAAATTTTAAATTGAAATTCTCAATATGAGTTTGTATTTTCTCAATTTAAACTTGAAATGGTGTAGTAGGTAACTTAATCAAAGGGGTAAGTTGACATGTATTTAAAATCAGTACATATTTATTAAAATTATCAAATGTTTTTACATCAAAGGTAACTATGCACTGATAGATACCTATTTGTTGAAATTACGGGCACTAGCCCCATATAACCGAACCCCTAAATTGGGATTTGGAGCTCATAATTATGCCAAATATACAAATATCTCTACAAAAATCGGCACAAGTACCTTTTATACAAGCATAAATGATACTGCAAAATTTCTTAATGATAGAAACGTATTTGACCCTAACCCCCTTACAAAGCTCCCCTCTGAAATGGCTTGAACGTCGTTAATTCCCTTATAAACAAGTGTATTTCAGTGAAATTCAGCATAATTAACCTAAATGTTTACATGAATGTCAAAGTTCTTCATATAAAATTTGAAGATTCTAGCTTTAATAGTTTCTCAGATATACGAATTTTTCCAGATGAAAGTCCGCTTTTTTCCTCCAAAATGTTCAGATGAATATTTAAGTTCTTCGTGCAAAATTTGAAGAATTTAGTTCTATTAGTTTCCCAGATAAACGAATTTTTGTATTTAATTAATATGGGAGGTGCCACTCCCCTCAAGGGTAGTCCGCCAATTTATTACCCAAAATATTTAAATGGATGTTAAAGTTATTCGTGGAAAATTTTAAGATTCTAACCCCCATTATCTCAATGTCTGGTTATATTTTATCGTAAGGTTAAATTGACAGTTTTTATACAAAAATTATTTTAACCGGCAGAATATCTACCAGTTAAACGATAACCGGAGTTGGTGTTAACGGGGGTAACTGTAATAGTTTCCAAGTTAAACGAATTTTTGTATTTAATTTATATGGGAGGTGCCATGCCCCCTAATGGTAGTCCGCCTACTTTTTGTCGCAAAATAATCATATTGACACTAAAGTTTCTCCGACAAAATTTCCCGAGCGTTAAAAAAGTTTTCGCGGCAAATGCGTTAAAGTTTTCGATATTTGCTGTAAACAAAATTTTAATTAAATTTTTTCATACAAAACTGGAAATTTTCTATATAAACTAGTGCCATTGTTTTACCGCGGCGGTTTAACCCCCTTTCAAATTTAGCTCCCAAGCATGTATATAAAAATTAATGCATGCTATTAAAAATTAATGTAAATTTGTTTATGAATGGTTATAGAAAATCGATTTGCCATGGAAGGTTTTTGCACCGAGACCCGAGAAAAATATTTTCGTTATTAGAACACTACTGACTATCACGTAGTGATAGGGCCTAATTTTGCTTATAAGTTTTCTTAATAAAATTGGTACCAAATTAATAAAGAATGAATATCGTCTCCATAACGCTTCTTCAAAACTAGCTCCGAAGGTGACAATTTCGAATAAAAATGATTGGTCTCAACTCCACTCGTTCTACGAGTACAGGCTATAATCATTTTTGCTGGGATTTAATGCTTTTTAAAGTTATCGATATAAATTATGAAAACTACATTTTAAGCACAAATATTTTATAAAGCTCTTTTAAATCACTTATAAAGCAAAATATTAAACCATTTTTCAATAAAAATATTTGTCACACATTTCTTTATAATAAATATTATGAAACACTTTGGAATTATCTATATACATATTGTAACTTCATATACATATAAAAAAATACTTGCTGCAGAATTTCTATCTATATATTATTTATTTGCATTTTCATATGCATTATTTTATCAGTTTGTCTTTTTTATATATTTTTACTCGTTTTTTTTTTTGCGTTATTTTTTTGCAAACTTTTCGCATATGCAGTGTATATAGTTTACATATGTGAATGCCAAGAAATCATCCATACGGCATGCCACATATCACACATGTTGTTATGAAAACACACGTATGTTGTCTGCAGGCGATGGTATCTGCCAACGAACAATGCCAGTTTATGAATTTAACAAATTCTTATACACACAAGCAAACAAATATAAGAAAGATATAGTATGTAGCGATATAGGTATACTTATATACTAAGTAAATATCCATAACATATATATAAAATATTTACATATGTATTTATATGTTGTTTCTACATATATAGATAGAGATACTGGTAACAAAAGAAACTCTTTTGCAATTAATATAGAATTTTATTTGAAAATCTTGTGAACGTCTGTCCGCCCCTTCTCCTTAACAGTGGATTTTTTCATTTGCCCATAATACTTTATCGATTAAATGTGAATGAATTGATATTCCTCCATTTTTAAAATCTTATTGGAGCACAAAACTTGGAGCTCCTCCTTTTCAATACTCATTTCATATTCTATATATAACGCATGCGTTGCGAGTTGCTCTTTTGTGAGTATAGCGAGTAGAACTCGCATATCAAATATATTTGTATGTATTTCGTTAGATTTCAACCGTCATCAGTGGCAATGTGTATCTGTGGTTAAGTTAATAAATTCAATATTATTTCTTGTATGATTTTGACACAACACTTTTTGTAACGACTACTACTACTATTTAACAACTCTCTACTGTAATGATAAACTGTTTTTGTTTCGTTTCATTCAAGTGTTATACGGGTCAAAGATGTTAATATTGAGCCATCAATTATAGTACGCAGGCGAACAAAAAAATAAAACAGAATAGATTGAATTGGATTTATCAAAATCTAAAATTTACTTGTCGAAAATAAATCAACCAAAAAGTTGATTAAATATAAAATTGTATTTACTATTTATTTAGTGAAATTATCAAAAATTTACTTTAAATGACATTATTAGCAGTACAAATAAATTTCTACGGAAATCCAATATTTTCTAAAAATTGTGAAGGAAAATCTATGATAGTGAGAAATTAAAATAAAATTTTATTTTTATTCTGAAAAATAGTTAGATATTTTTGTCTATAAATGACACGTAATCAAGTGATTTAAAAAGATTTGAGAATTTTATATTATTTTGAGATTTCTTAAAAATTTTGAAATTAAACAGATTTCACTTACCACAAGAAGCCCTGTTTTAAAAATGTGTTGATATAGTCTGAAAGACCTTCTCTATCGTTCTTATACATTATTTTAAAAATTTCCAATCTAACTTGTAAGTAATTTCTACAATGTCCTTATATATTTTTAATCTGACATGATTTTTGTAATTGCAAATCATGAAGAAACAAAAAATAACAGATAAATTTAAAGATATATTAAGTTTGTGTAAATAAATATGTTTAAAAGAAGTCAAAATTAAGATTTTTTAGAGGTCACGTCATTTTCAAATATTTCATAGATGTGAACGTAGCTTTAAAGTAATAAAAATGTTTAAAATAAAAACAATGAGAATGGAACTGATGTAGTTGGTGAACGATCGGGAAAGACTCCTATACTCTAATAGTAGACCATTTACTTCAGAGAAGTCCTCGGTGTTGTTGCTATCTCAACATTATGCATATTGTTTCATGCTACGCGACTTATGGTTGAGACCTGCCACTCAACTTGTCGGGGCAATTATTGGGTTCGCATTGACTTTGGCAATTTCTACTTCCTTTGTCACATTATCTGACATACAGAGGGATCCTGATTTATTGGCTGGGTATTGCGGACTACCAAATATGTCTCTAGGTTCTGTTGCCGAATCAACAGTGTCATCTCAGTTATATCGTTGCGCTGGCTTTAAAAGATTAAGGAATGCACTGGAATGGGTCATTAGTTGATGGGGATTGCATTTTAAATAATGCAATCTTTCATGATATCTACATGTGGGGGTAGTCGCCCCTTGACTTTATACCAGTGATTGCTTTTTTCTTGTCGGGGTTTGCATTGGGATTGATCCCATGCTGCCTGTCATTCCGCAACGGGGCTACTATGGCAAGAGTCTAGATAGCTAGAGTACTTCAGCAAAGTGCTTGTACATGGACCGACACAGCCATGTACAAAAATTGCCACCTAAGTTCTTCATAAAAGAATTCAAGTGCGTGATAGACCGTCCCAAGTATACCCAGTAGATGAAAAAGACCACCGCGAAATAAGGCCGTCAAGGCAGGTGTTCACGTTAAGCATTTAGACATTCTACCTTAAATCCGATGTATTTAAGCACATTATTGATGAAAAACTGATTTTCTAAAATAGACTTTATGTAGGGACTAGATTTTGTATGGGTCAAATGAGACCTGATTTTTATGAAAATCGGTAGCTTCATTTATGCTTATATAAAAAATAGTTGTGGCGATTTTTTAAAGTATAGACATAATAATTAGCTAACAAGTATAAATTGGAAGATCCTGTTGTATGGCTGCCAGATAAATAAATAGACCGATTTCAATAGACTCTGTCTTTGATATTGAAAATTGCGACCTCTAGTTTGATTTACATGGACAGACGGACGGACATCGCCAGATATATTTTGAATTCTGAGCTGATTAGTGAACTTCAAGGTGGGTGTAGAACAATGATATGAAAGAGTCATATAAATTTCAGATCTGCCGACATTTGTACAAATACGTACGTTTACAAAGCGTTATTCGGAGGTTTGGTTGTTCGGTTGAAATAATAAAAAATTTTAATCTCGGTAGACCATCTAATGGAAAAAAATCAGGTGTTCAATAAAGCATTGAATGAAGTTCTCCACTATATATATGTGAATCCTTCGTAAGCAAACTATTAACACTGGCGGTATGCATTGACATAATTTTATACAATCTTTAGATCAGGTTTTTATATTGAAAGTGACCGCCGTAACTGGATTCAACTATATACTAAGAAACATATGGATATGTTACAAGATGTATGATATAACTTAAACCAACTCCAGTTCTAACTTAAAAAGTGTAATATGAAACAACTACAGGAAATTCAGCGTTCATGCTGCTTGGGTATAAGTGGTGCCATGAGCATTCAGCCTTAAAACGTTGCTAGATATTTCACCATTGAAATATATATAAGATATGAGGTGGCACTTACAGCAAAACGGCTCATAATTTTGGGCGACAGGATAAGTCATCAATGTAACAATGGAAGGCTATATCCAGACATCGGACGTGCCCAATCGCATACCAATTATAAAATATGTCGTGAACTTTGAAACACTGATGATTCAATGTCATGGTCCAGCGGAACATTGGGGTAAATACTCGTAAGAATACGCTGCTACATGGATGGCTCTAAACTAGGGGACAAAAGCAGGAGTTCTATGTGGAAGACCCAGAAGCAGAAATAGACTAACATCTACCTAATCACAACACTAGCGTTCAGGCAGAAGTCCGAGTAATAAGGGAATGCAAAATTGGTGTTCATGGCTTTAACCGAATACTATCACAGAGGTAAGCTTTCCATCATATGGGTATCAATTCGCATACTTGCGAGGAAGTTAACTTGATGAACGCAAAACCATTCGACGCAAAGAATTAAAAACATTTGCGTGAGATTTCAATTTTGTAGGTAGAACCACGAAAATCCTATGGGGTGAAAATTACGTCCATTAAACTGAGTTTCTGAATATCGGACTACAATATCTTCATTGATCAATATACATTAGAGTGTCCCGAGAAACAGCCTTTTTAAGAATCTCTTGTAGGAATACCACTCAATCGATTCGCATTAATGTACTGAACACGAGAAAAATAAAAAAAATATTTTTTTGAATGGTCGTCAGTTCCACAGTATAATTTTTGAAAAATAAAATATTTTTGATTTTTTCGAAATTGGTCTCAAAAATTACGTAGTTTTGAGCTGATTACGTGAAAAATAATTTAAAATTTTTTTTTGGTCTACAAAATGATTTTAAGTGGGCTGGAGAGGCATATTATTTTCGCTTGTTATAGAGATGGATATCAAAATTGTCGTAATTTTTAGCTCATACAGAAAAAAAAATACAGAAAAAATATTTAAAAAATAGTTTGGTATTTGGTTTAATCCATTTCAAATTTTTTTAGAATTTTATGAAATTTATATGCTTTTTATAATACAATAAAGGTCGCTTTGCGGACCAGAAATACACTTAACAAAAATTTTAATTATTTTTTTCTTGCGATAAGATTACAGAATTTTTGACACCCAATTTGAAAATATTGTAAAAAAAATTTTGAACATATTGTACTGAGATCAAGTATTTCAATCGGAGATAGGAAACTGAGGACCTTTTCAAAAAAATTGATTTTTATTTTTCTCGTATTTAGTACATTGAAACGCATCGTTTTAGAGCTATTCCTCCTAAAAAGTGGTCCACGGGACACTCTAATATACATATAAGGTTTTTGTTTTTACCAACGAACAAAGTTCGATTTCTGAAATGCAAATCAAAAAAAGAATCTGAAAAAACTAGATGATTTAGAGACAAATGTGATCACTTAAGTTATATTATTATAGAGAAAATTTGACGCTCGGGCCAAACAATGAAAATTTGTGATCAAATGCGCTAAGGATACAATAATGAAAATATGTGATAACTAAAAATCTATGATAAGTTTATTTCCTATCAAAATTTGATTTATGGAAATCTAAAAGTCCATTTTCCGACAAAACTAAAGGCGCTAGGACCAAAAAAACAAAAATCTGTGATAATTTATACTTATTACCAATATTCGATTTTATTATAAATCTAAAAGTTCAATTTCAGGTCAATTTGGAGGCAAAAAAGAAAATGACTTCTGTATTGGTATGATATAATATTTTTAGCCGATTTTCGTCCTTTTGGTCCTAGACAAAATTTAGAAAATAGTACACAGAGGGAAAAAATATACTCTCCTGGTACCAAATTGACACCAAACTGTTTAATTTTTCAATACCATCCGCTGTCAAAGTATATACATACTTAGGACAACATTATGTAATGTTGACAACATTGCAACAATTCCTTGTCGAAATCTAAATTTGATACACATCCGTTGTCTAAATGTTAAAAAGCGTGGTAAGCTTACAATTCACAAACAATCCGTTGCCAAGAGTGAGCTTACCACGTTTGTTAATATTTAGACAACGAATGTGTATAAAATTTAGATTTCGACAACGAATTGTTGCAACGTTGTCAACATTACATAGTGTTGTCGTACGTATGTATCGGCTAAAAATATTATATATTATGAACATTTTTGTTTAAAATTTTTCACATTTTAAGTCTTACGGTTTTAGTGCCGCCCTACTGTACGTATGAAGTATGTAGAAGTGTAGGGTAAATATGTATGTATGTATTGTCATATTTGAATGTAATTCATCATGTAAAGTTATTTGTATCTGCTTGTTTTCACATGTTACGAGTATTTATAACGACTACCGTTTCACACTGTTGACTGTCCATTTCAGGTTTTTATGGAGCAAGTGGGTGAGTTTGTCACACCGATGGATGGACGGATGAATGGACTGATGGAAAATATAATCTGTTGAAATCCTCAAATTTAATTTTCCACTTCTATGAATGCGTGATTTAACAAAACATTCTACATAAAGCAAGTGTTATGATTTCCAAGCTTTTTTTTACATTTGTCAAGTGTAAAAAAGTTCATATCAGTGAGACAAGGATAATGTATAGTTTTTTTTATGCGATATTTGACAATTTGCGTATTATTTTTAGCGAATAAGAAATAAAATATTGAAAACTCGTTAACCTGATTTTGGATTTTTATCGCAAAACGTTCTATAAACAGATGATGAAAAAGTATTCTTTTTTTTATTTAATTGTGATTCATAACGGAAGCAGTTATAATTGTTTTATCATCATGATAGAGAGTGTGTGGGATTGGGGGTTGAAAGGATGTTGCATATAAACTATTTGTATGTGTCTATATGTTGCCATGTTTGTGTGTGTGTTTGTGATGCTAGTGATAGTAACATAAGCTCATTATGAATTTATATCTGTATCTTGTGGCCACCGCAGGTGGTCGATCACAGCATATGAACATTGGAATATAACAATAACAATCAAATAGAATTTATATACTTGTTATTATTATTTAATAAATTATTTGCTCTAACTTATAATCAGCTTTACTTTTTACTATATAAAAATACACACTTAAACTCAAACCCAAAGTATAAAAATATCTAGTGAAAATGTTTGTCCCCGTGTTATCATCTTAGAGAATAGTTAAACGATTTGTTATATGTATGTGTGTGTGTCTATGAGGCAGGTATCTATGAGATTCTCACATGTATAAATATTTCCAGTTCTTGCTAAGTATTTAAGAGCTTTTGGTTGAAATAAAAAAAAAACAATCTGAAACTGAGCACGTGCTACCCATTAATTTATTTGCCAACTAAAGTCATCAACTTTGTACTCGTATTTAGAACAGTTGTATTTGCGTTATCTCACTAACTGCGGAGGTCCGCACGTGTCGTGACAATTGTAGCATTAGTCACTTTGCATTCAAATCACTGATATCTTCTCTCTTTCTGCTGTTTCGTTTATATTTTTTTTATTATTTAAAAAACACAGTTGTACTTATTTCACTTAAGTTTATTATGCGGAATTGTTCATTTCATTGTTTTCTTTTAGTTGTTGTTGTTTTTTTTGCTTCATATTTTTATTGTTGTCTTGCTAATCACCGTCAAGGAACAAATTAATGTTGTTAAGGAAATCCGTTGTGGTTCATGTACATCTCTATTTAAATAAAATAGATAGCTGTAGTGCTGTAAGAGAACCACACAAGGAGTATTAAACTGAAAAACAAAAACTGAAATAAAACAATAAATGCTTTTTTCCTTGTTCGCGGTGTGACAATAGATTGTCTGATTGTTCCTTTGGGAAAATGCGGTTTGTCGTTTAATAATTCAACAATTTCATTCTTTATCTTTTAATCGACCTGTGTTTTGAAGTCATTTAGTTTATTGTTGTGCGAGTGGAAACAATAAACGAATAAAAGTCATTTATTAAATTTAAACAATTTAGCATATGATAAGGATAAGAAGCAAAAATGCTGTTCGTTTTATTATTTTTTTAATTTAGTTCCTTATTTAAATTGATTTATTCCGCCGTAGTTTAAAATGCAAAGGAAACAGATTTGATGTGGTAACTGAAACAAATTATTGAATTATATAAAGTTTTTCGTTGCTCAATTCTTTTTTTATTGGCAAGCATGGACGATCTATTATGCTCGATCCAAATAGTAAAATTAACTTTTCCATAATTTTTGTACACAGAGGGAAAGAGAAATATACACGCCTGGTACCAAATTGACACCAAACTGTTTATAATTTTTCAATACCATTCGTTGTCCAAGTATATACATACGTACGTAAGCTCACTATTGACAAACAATCCGTTGCCGATAGTGAGCTTACCACGTTTGTTAACATTTAGACAACGGATGTGTATAAAATTTAGATTTCGACAACGAATTGTTGCAACGCAACGTTGTCAACATTACATAGTGTTGTCGTACGTATGTATATACTTTGACAACGGATGTTATTGAAAAATTATAAACCGTTTTGGTGTCAATTTGGTACCAGGCGTGTATATTTACTTTTCCCTCTGTGTACGATTTAAAAAACTGATTTTCTGCAAAAGGGGTCAAGGGGCCGAAAATATTGTTTATATAAAACTTCTTTCTGTCCAATTTCATTCCTACACTTTTATTTTTAAGCCATAAAGTAATTTTATGAAATGGACCTTGTATGGGTGGTTAGGTCAATTATGGACCGATGCTTATCAAATAGTGAATTTGTTGTTCCTATAGCACTTGTTCATATCGAATTTCATCGCTATATGGATTTGTTAAGCCAGTTATGACCGTTTAAGTAATTGTCTGATGGGATCCTTATATGAAAGGTAAGATCAATTATAGACCGATCCTCACAAAAGTTGGTAACAAGATTGTTGTTGCTATATTGGTATTATATGGGTTAAAGTGATATAGTTTTTACATATTTGCATATAAACCGATTTTCTTGAAATTTTCACATACCTTCTTGTTTGTCTGGAAGGAACTATAGGCTACTTTTTATTTCGAAATTTCAAGTGGGCAAGGTGCCATGCCCAAATACAAAATAAGTATTAAAATCTACATATCTCAGAAACTGCAATAGCTAGAGTCGTAAAATTGTGTATGGACAATTTAAACATCCATTTAGACATCCAAAATGGGCGGGATAGCTATAGTGGGCGTGGCACCTCACATATAAGAAAGCCTTAAATTAGTATGTTTGAGAAAATATAACAGATTCATAAAATTTTTTTGGAGCAACTTTAGTATGAACTTAAATATTTAGGACAAGCCAAAGGGGGACAATCTCCTCCCATATCAATTTAATGGAGAATGTTTATTATCATTTGAAAGAGCATTCTTTGGCATTTATTTTTTGAAGATTATGTCTATTAAATGTTGGCCGTTGATACGTCGCAAATGGTCCAACCGTTGAGTCCAATTTTCTATGACTCCTTCGAGCATTTCGACTGGTAACTGGCGATGTGGCCTGAATCGAAGCGGGGTTTTCCGTATAAACTTTAGACTTTACATATACCCAAAGGAAAAATTCTAACGGTGTGATATCACACGATCTTGGTGGCCAATTGACCGGCCCAAAACGTGAAATTATGTTCTCACCAAAATGTCTCAATAAATCCATTGATTGGTGCGATGTGTTGGAAGTGGAGCCGTCTTGCTGAAACCAAATGTCACCGAGATCACGAGCTTCGATTTCAGGCATCAAATAGTCGATTATCATGGCACGATAACGGTCGCCATTGACGGTTACGTTCGCACCGGCATCATTTTTAAAGAAATGTTTACATACCCATTGAGCCAGAAATGGGCCTCATCGCAAAACAAAATTTGTCTCGGAAACGTAGGATCTTCTTCCAACTTTTCAGTAGCCCATAGAGGCCGAGCGGTTTCAGTTGTGAAATGCCAAACTATACTAAGCAAAACTAACATCACAGCAAGACACGACTCACAAAAAAGGCTATTGAAATAAGTACCTCTACTTGAATCACCCATTACATCCCACACCGGGTCTGAAGAAGCACACCTAAGCCGTAATCTATATATTTAAAGGTATGTAATATTTGAATAACATCGCTTCAGCGCAAGCCTGGCAATGCAAAAATGAAGTTGTTCTGTGTGTCGAATATGTACCATCTTACTATCCTCGGACTTGCTTATTCTGAAGTGTCTTTTCGTTACGATTTTGTGGTTCTACCAATCATTTTATTATTCCTACTGGTGGGATTCCCTCACCCTCCGCTTAACTTCCTCAAGTTTCCTTGCCTGTATAGTAATTACAATCGCTCAATCCCTGCCGACTATTCCCGAGTTACCGGTACCCATATGATGGTAAACTTAAGGCTCTCATATAGCTCATCACAGTCTTGGATTTAAATTGCAAAAACTCTTTTTTGAAGCAACACCTAAAAACAGTGATACACGGTTGTCAGATCTTACAACGTTGTCAGTAAAATGTGCAGAAAATGTCTAACAATCGTGTGAACTTACAATTTTTATTTTGCAACGTCGTCAGAAAAAAGCATTACTGCCAACGTTGCAAGACCGTGTATACATAGCTTCAAAATCAACACAACCGAACTACTTCTAAAAATTATAGCACACACGTATAATACCATCCCCACTATGATGGTGTAGGGTATAAAAATTGCACTAAATTAATTACAAATGTTTTTATATTAATTACAAATCAAACAAATTACTTATTTGCTCTAAGTAAACATTAAATCTGATATCGATAATAAGTTTTCACATGAAAAACTATGAATCAAAATTATAACTTAACAACAATGTTACAAGTAGTTGGCAATAGCAAGTAGTTTTCCCCCATAAACTTCTCTGTTTTAGGAAAATATACTCAAGCACATAAAAACTTACATATCGCCATACAAATTATTATATTGCAGACGTTTATTTAAGTAGAGAATGAAAATAAACCTTAAGGCAAAGTGTGTTAGATACATATCCCTTGTGTCCTAGTATCACTGAATAACTGACTGCCCAATCAATAATATGTTCATTTTTTTCTATTTTGTTTTGAGATACTAGTATTATTATCAAATTTTACTTATTGCTTTTTTATTAAATTGTCACATTCAACATAATGTCAATGAAATATAGAAAATCCATTTATAATCCTCAAAAAGATCTATGTAAGTTTTCTTTTATGGTATAGGGTTGGAGTTGTATTGGAGAAGAAGTACACAAGAGGAAAAAAATGATTACATTATGCCACCTTTAACGTTAAAGGACTCAATTATATTTCTGGACAATATTTCTATTACTTTTTATTTTGTTTTTAGAAAATTCAATTTAAGTTTTTCTTGTAATTGACCTTTTACATTTTTCAAATTTTTAAATTTAAAATTAGAAATCAATACCTTATTATATTTTAAATAAACAGTAGCAATTTAAGAATTTTTTTTCATAAAAATCAATTTAGCCTAAAAGCACACAAAAATACTCCCTTAGTTATATAAGTGTAAGGACATTTATTTACCCATACATTTACACTTTAATTCAAATATGTTTACTTTTATGTGTCTGTATATAAATATACAGCAGACATGTGAATAAAAGTCTTGATATTCTACAATATTTTTTAAGCAGATTTATGTCGTAAAATTAATTGGATCCTACAAACATTGATAATTTTAAAAAAATGTTCGCCATAAAGAAAACCAGAGGAAAACCTTTACTTAAACGAAAAAAAAAAAAACAACAATGTACCTTCTTTTTTTCTCCAAGGGAAAACAGATTGTGCTCAACATTTGACAATAAACCTTCGCTTTATTTTTTTTACAACATTTTCACATGCAGGAACACATGCTGTTTTTATTATGAAAAGAAATTTGTGCGCCAAAATATATACTAAATATATATATTTTTATTATACATAATAGAATTAAATTTTCTTATCAGAAGAGACACAGACACATGCTTGTCATTTAACATAATGTTGGTGCAAAAGTTTTAAAGGAAGTAAGTAAGTTGTTTCATTATGGACAGCAAAATGTATGTAAAGTAATTTAAATAATTTTAAAAAATTTAAATTTTAATGTAGAAAAAAGTTTTGTTATTACAACAAATCCACATCTTACTAACAAATACATAGCAGTTACTTACATTAATCATAACAATTTATCAAAGGTTTATTGAACAAATTTTGTATGAAAAATTGCCTTATAAACCTGTGATAAATTATTATGAATAAGGCCCTAAAATGTACAGTAAACCCAGATTTTAATTTATTTAAAAACCGCTCTACATCTTAGGGGAAATTTGTCAAAATATTACTTTTTAAAAGAAAAGAAAATATATCACAGTTTGAAATGAAAAATGTTAACGTTTATTGAAAATGGGGGTTGTCTATGCTAAAATAGTACTTTGATTCTTTATAAAATGTGGCAACATTACATTTTTTATGTTGCATTGCCAACTACCATTGACATTATGAATATGTACATTTATTCAAGACAAAAACCATTAATTGTAGAGATTTTCATAAAGTCAAATATGTGTTGGAGAAATAAACACAAAACAATTGTTCAATTCAGAATCGATGTTATACGGTTGTGGCGTAGTAGGGTCGTAATTTTTACATCCACTATCAAAAAAGATGGGAGGTATATTGGTTTTGTCATTCCGTTTGTAACACATAGAAATATTGATCATAGACCCTTATAGGGCCTTTATTATATTCAAAGACGATCTAGCCATGTCTGTAATCTGTCTGTCTGTCTGTCCACCCGTCCGTCTGTCTGTCTGCTGAAAGCACGATAGAGTCCGAACGGAAAGAGCTAGAGAGTTGAAATTTTTCACAAATATTTCTTATAGGTAAGGTTTGTTTGCTATTCCAAATAAGCAAAACGGTCCACGTTTTCGCATAGCCACCATATAAGTGGCCGCAGAGCAGCTTTAACAGTCATTAGTATTTTAAAAATACGAGTATAGCGATGAGATTCAACATAAATAAGTTTCATATGAGCCAAATTCTATCTACCAAATGTTGGATCGCTCCATAAATGACCCTACATATGTATAGGGTCCCGTCAAAAAAATTACTTTAACACCCATTACTGGCTTAGAAATACGAGACTAGCGCTGAAATTCGATATATGTTATATATATATGTTTCTCAAGAACAAAAACCTATCTACCGAATTTTATGAGAGTCGGTTCATAATTTAACCTACCCCCCATATAAGGTCCCCTTCCGGAAATTACTTTAACGCACATTGTTGCCTTAATTTAAGAGTATAGCGATGAAATAAGCAACATTCTTATGAGTTTAAATTTATCTACCAAATTTTATGAGGTCCACAATTGACTATACTCCTCATATAAGGCCCCCCTCAGAAAATGACTTTAACGCTCACTACTGTCTTAAAAATACGAGTATAGCTCCGAAATTAAACATAAGTTTCTTACGGGCACAAATCTCTCTACCGAATTTTATGACAATCAGTCCATAATTGATCATATCCCCCATACAAGGCCTCCTTCAGAAAATGACTTTAACGCACTGGCTTAAAAATGCGATTGTAGCTATGAAATTCGATATACAGAAGTAAGTATTTTACAAGCCAAAATCCATTGACGTTATGACAATTTCAAAAGTGTCACAATGTCAATGGACAATGTGACAAATTATAAGAAGGCATAATTTAGCGAAGCCGGTATTTGGAATACCCTAGGGTTTAAAAATCCTGCGCCCCTATCCAGGACACTTTTTAAAAAGAATCCAAATTTAGGAACAATTCTTTTCGGGACAAATTCTAACCAAATTTTCCAAAGTGTCACAATATCCATGGACATTATGACACTTTTGAAATTGTCTGAATTTAAATGGACACTATGACACTTTTTGATGTGGCATTACGTCCATGGATATAATTAAACGCGGTGGCGTGTCATAATGTCCGTGGACGTTATGATAATTCTTAAAAGTGTCTCAATGTCCATGACATTATGGCACTTTTCAAAGAGAAATGTATTAAAAAATTTGTTTAGAATTTAGGAGAGGGACGGACACTCTTATCCCGTAATGAATTGTTCCTAAATGTTGCGTTTGGATTCCTTTGAAAAGTATACTGAATAGCCGCAAGGGTTTTAAACTCTGGGGTATTTCGAATACCGGCTTCGCTAAACTAGGCTTTTTTGATAAATGGACTCTTAGAAACCCACGGACTTGTTATTATTATGTTATTATGCTCTTAATAGTCCCATTGTTTAAAAACCCTATATTTTTCGCCATATTTGTGACTTTATAACAGAGCAAAGATACCTTTATTTATACATATTGTAATGTCATTAAATGTCCTTATTTTCACAGCAAAAAGTTTTCAGAAAATGTAGGCCGCAAAATTGGAAGAAGCAGTCAAGTGACCCAACTCAAAAATTCGATGAAATTTTGCACCAAGGTTAGTACTATTGGATAATAGGCCAGGCACAAATTTTTAGCTCTATCGGTCGAAATTTCCCATATCTTAAACTCTTTAGAAAAGTAGACTGTTAATTTATTCGAATCACTTTCTGAAGGGGACCTTCAGCATAGAGTGATTTAAGGATCTACAATTGACTGTATATTCTTGATAATTTTTCCTTTGATCACAGTAAAAAATTTAAAATACGTATAATGAAAACTCACAAAAATCGCACTAATTTATGAATATAAATTTTGCATTAAATTTTTGCCTGATTCCCACAAATCAAGGGTGTTGCTTCTTGCAATAATCAATTGGTGGTTAAGCACAGCAAGCAGTCATTGTTTTACAATATTGAATTTTCAATATTTCCATCATCAGATGTTCATTTAAATTTTCTCAGTCTGTTTATCATGGGGCAGAGGATAAACCAAAAAAAAAAAAATACAAAGACACAAGCAGCAACTCACACAATTTAAGACATTTTCAAAATACGATTACTATGGGAAACCTTGATAATGAACCAAAATATGTAGGAATATATTATTGGTCTGCAGTTTTTAATTTCTTTTCGCGAGATTACATTGAATTTTTCTTTTGTCTTGTTGACCGAACGAAGAAAGAGATGTTGGGACGGACAAACATTAAACTTGGTATCAAAAATTTTTATAATAAAAATCTCATGTGAATCGTATAACAACGAGCCTTATTATTATTACTTTACTTGGTCAAAAATTTCTTGTATTCCTTTCTTTGCGTTTTCACAAAAAAAATAAACAAAAAAAATAAAATTAAGTGAATAAAAAAGAAAGAAACAAACAAATAAATAAATAAATAAAATAACCAAAAAATGGGGTGAAAAAAAGTAAATTGTAAAATTCTTTGTGCTTTGACGTTGTACCAAAAAGTCTCTCACACCTAATAAACGTTAAAGTTGGCGGCATCGATTGCTATTTTATATTGGAGCAATTTTATTGGGCATTTATGCGACATGCCATTGATCTTATCGCTGTAATCTTGACGCCACACAGCCGAGCTGTTTGTGGGAAGCCTGCCACTGAATCTGTCGCATTCATCGTATTCATACGCCACAAATACATTGTGTACCCAAATACCTATACATCCAGCCATACATACAGACAAACATTAATATTGTCCAAAACATCGTATGAACGAACATACATACTTACAACCACATCATCCATTTATCGTTTCATAGGTGTACAATGAGTATGTTAAAGGTTTAAATAAATATATACACATAGAGAAATAATATGGTTTGTTATGTTTAGAGCAAATAATTTGAGAATTACTATAACAAGTGTACAACATTACATCAACAATATTGTGTTAAACTCACCATTCAAACTATTGCCGTAATCATATATATGATTGCAGCAAATAAGAATATGTTTATCACAATCACTTGGGCCTCATAAGGGTTCAAATGTGGACCAGTAGTGTCCACATTAATACTAAATAAACCTTATTTATGGACAAGGAAGAATGGGCAAAAGGACAGACGGTATAGATTAATCCACCAAAAAAAGATTCTAATCCAATTGGTTTTTGGATTTAAAGTGAGGTTAGGACCAATATTTATGTGTATGGCGAACATCAGAACAAATCCATAAAAACCTCCCCACTATGGAGGAGTTAGAGAAACAATTGTGATCATATGATGTTTTAAATTGTAAATTTAACATCAAATAGTTGTGACAACCACGAATCTAATTACAGTGACTATAATATGTTTGAATTTTATATAGTAATCTTGGAATGATTTCTATTTTTTCTCTAGGTGTACATACAAATATACTTTAAGCATTTTTTTTAATATAATTTTATTTTATTCCTGACTGCTTGACTGCCTGATTCCCAAACTAGCCTGCCTGCCTGCCTGCTTGGCTCGCTGGCTGGCTGGCTGACTTGCTGGCTGGTTGGTTGCATGCGAGTGCTCGTACATGTGAGATGAGCAGCATTCAAACCGTGATAAAGTAGGAGCGAAATTTTTGTGTTTTTGAATTTTCGCACATTTTTTCGGTTGTTGGTTGGGAGCATTTGACTGTGGTGCGGATGTTTTCCTGCCTGCCTGCATTCTATACGAATGTGTTTGTATGTTTGTAAGTATGTACTCGTACATACATATTTGCATTTTAGTCTTTTGTGGTGTCTGGTTGAAGGTAGTGAGTGTTTAGAGTTTAACCTTTTTTTAATGCTTTTTTGTTTCATTTTTTTCTTAACTTTTTGAATTCTTTTAGTTAAATTCACATATTTTATTAAAAGCATGCTGCGACGGCGGCTGAAAGTAGCAGCAGCAGCTTTATTCACCCTGCGCACCTGCAAGGAACAATGTCAGCAGATTGAATGTGTATTATGTGTACAGTCATTATTTATTGGTGTCAATAAATTGCGGTCCAATTGGAAGTAGTGTCCTTTTTGTGTTCAAGACCAGAAAAAAACTCCAAAAAATAACACATACTCTACACACTATGAATATGCCCTCCATCCTTACATACTTAGTAGAAGTATATTGTAGATTTGAATTGTTCGGTCGTCTGGATGATATGTGTACAGCTAACCGCCATTTATTTGAATTCGTTTTTTGTTAATGCGACAGCGAATATGTGCATAGATGTACATATGTATGTATGTAAGTAGATTTTATCACATGGGTTACCAAATGATCTCAATCGATTCAGATAAGCTATTTTTATAAATCGGTAGTTAACATATGTATGTACGTGTAGGCATTTGAACAGATTGTTAATATCCTTGCTGCTTTCAGAAATCTGATTGAACTTTAAGAACTATTCCATAAAGTTCTTAATGAAGTACAAAGCCGAAAACTAACGGTTCTATTTTGGTTATTTATAAAAGAGGAAATAACCCATAATATTTTAATAGTTAATCGACTTCTTTCTCTTGCAGAGTGGGGGACTCACATCGAAAGTACCGGACCGATTTCTTTTCTGTAATTTCAAAATATTTTGTCGTGTTTACGTTGGAGCTAAGGTTCTTGTTAGATGCGATATTTAATACTCTGATTGTTCTCACTACTGTATAGATGAAATCAATTGCTTGAGAGTAGACTGAGATCACATCTTCCGAATTACTGTAGTTGCCTGATGCCAAAATGTTGTATGAATTAATCAAAATCGCTTTTTTCGTAGAATCAAATGTGAATTGAGTACTCCAAGAGATACATATGTATATAGTAGCCTACACTGTTTATAAAATAACAAGTAAGAAAGTATAATCGGGAGTGGCCGACCATATGATACCCTACACCATTTATGAATATTAAATGTCATTTATTTTTCATAATAAAGCATTTATCTTGAATACTACCTCGATTCCTATTTATTTAAGCAATTTATTGACTAAAAACTAATTTTCTAATAGAGGTTTTATATCGGCGATAGGAGCAAATGTGGACCGATCGCGATAAAATGGGCTGGATAGATTTGTATTTATGTATATAATATTTGTCTGTGCTAAATTTCACTGCAATAACAGTGTTAATATATTAATTGCGGATATTCAAGTCACTTTCTGAAGGGGACTTTGTATGGGGGCTAGGGTCATATGAAGTCCGATTATTTCGAAATTCGGCGAGGTCATCTAGGCTTGTATAAGACTTAGTTGTACGAATTTTCACCGTGATACATCTATATTACACATTATTATGAGCTCGAAAGCCATTTTCGGGGGGACCGATTTTAACCATTTTCAATAGGCTTCGTCCTTGGGTCAAAACAAACGTGAAAGTGATTCTGAATCGATCGGTATACTTTAAGGTGGGTATAGTACTAATATTTTAATGCGTTACAAACATTAGCACAAACGCATAATATCCTTCCCACTATAGTGGTGTAGGGTATAAAGAGTGAATTATTTTGTATAATAAAGCATTTAAGTTATATTATACCTTGCTTCCGATATATATGATGAAAGACTAATTTTCTGAAAGTGATTTTATATCGGGTCTGGGGGGAAATCTAGAACGATCCTCCCAAAATTAGTGGGAAGGATCTACGTTTACATAAAATGTATATAATCTGAATTTCATTGCGACATTGGTAGTGGACATTTAACTCATTTTCTGAAGGGGACTTTGTATTAGGGCAAATTCGGCAGTGTCATCAAGGCAAATATAAAACTTAGTTGTACCACTTTATATTAAATATAATTATGAACTCAAAAGTCATATTCGGGAGGTTCAGTTATATGGGGGCTAGGTGCAAATTTAAATCATTTTTAATAGACATAGTCCCTTGGATAACGGATTATAACAAATTTCATTAAATTATCATTAAAATTGTGAATTTTAGTTTGATTACAAGGTTTACAAGTCCTATTCGGGGCTTCAGTTGTATAAGAGAGAAAATATAATATATAATGGGGCAATATAAGATCATGTTACAAATTTCATTGTTTAGATTACAAGGTTTACCTTGACGGACAGACGAATATACTCAGAAAATGATACTAAGCCGATTAGTATACTTTAAGGTGGGTATAGCACCAATATTATTATCCGTTGCAAACATTAACACAAATTCAATATTACGTCCCCACTAAAGTGGTGTAGGATGTCAGAGAATCTTGAGATCAGTAAATATTGCTGACATTTGATGAAAGATTTGGAAACTTGAAGAAAAGAGTAACATATGGCAGGGTCATGAGGAGCCCCCCAAAAATTAATCATAAACTAGATCGATGAGATGCCATCAATAAAAACTTTGCTAAAACGATCTATAAAAATACTCAATAACATCGAGAGAAATTAATGACGACTCCAAAACTAGTTTAGTTAAAAAGCATCATGCCACAATGTAACTAACCCTAGTGGTCTTGATTTAAAACATATTCTTTTTATTAACTTGGCAACTCTATTAACCTTTAGACAATGTTTAGAGTCATCGGCAGTATAAAATTGTATTAAAAAATATGTTTCAATAGATGATCTTGCAACGAGCCTTAATAAAATTGTATAAACATTTCATCATGTGAGAATTGCTGCTTCTTTAGCAAATGAACCGAAAGTTAAAAATGTCTCAGCGACACATAGAAAACAAAACATAATGCGAATAAATACTTTTCTTCACAACATTTTTATTTTGTTGGTGAAACACCTACAATAAATAAAAAACAATTTTTGTGTCTGTGATAATTTGCATTTTCAACATATACATATGTATACTCATATATAAAACTAACTGGCAAACTGTTTGTAAAGTAAAAAGTATGAAAGAGTCGTTATAAATATTCATACCTGTCGGAAAAGGTTTTCAACACTGGTTCTGGTTGCAGTCAAAGATTAATGATGTATTGTGAGTGTTATGTATCTGTCTAATGAGGTCATTAATTAACGATTCTTTTGGCGGTAATATCATTTTATTTTTATTTTAATTAATTTTATTTTTGTTTTTGTTTTAAGTATTTGAAAATGTTGTGGTATTGTTTAAAATAAAATTGTATTTCTTGTGTTATTTTGGCACATGTCTTTCCTATAAAAAACATTATTTCAGGTGGCGACATATGGTTATATATTTAATTTAACCAGAATTTAACATGAATTATGATCGATCCTTTTGAGAGTAATTTCTCATTTACACATTTTCGCTAAACAAAACCATAAAATTGAGTTTCTCTTTTTCCTACAGTTTAAGAAAAAAAAAACATACAAACACATTCACGGATTTTAATTCATTAAAGGTAAGTTGCAAGAGTTTCAAGGTTGGTGGCATGAACAAATAAAAATTTTACAAAAAATTAACTAACAATGAAATTGTTGTTATTGTTACGTTTATTTGTTGGTAGGCTGGATAAGACGGAAGTGCAACAAACAATACACATACATTCTCCCTTACAAACACACACACATACGAAACATAGATACCAACATCTATTTATCTCTCTGCTACGATTATTTAACGACAATTTGTTTCTAATAGGATTTGAAATTAGTACAAACAGACAAATTGATCACCTGCTGCTAGGCAATCACTGTAACGAGCAAAGAGTCAAACACTTAATGAATTGGCTAAATGTGACATAGCAACAACGGCTGACTGGATGGCTGGCTAACTGCCTAAAGACTAACAACCAACATTGTGGTTGTTGTACCAAAGGTAACCATACAAAGCAACGTGTTCAATATTTCCTTTCAATTTCCTCATTCATTCATAGTCGTGTTTTAAAACAAAACAAAAAAAAAAAAAAAAACAGAATACAATTCTATGCCATCATACCAAGCGTTAATTCCTTTAGTCCTTTACGGTAGGATAATACAATTATCCAAAACTAAAAATAAAGGAAGAAGGAAGAAAGTAAAACACGTTCAATATATTTCTTTCAATATTTCCACTCCTTGTTATTTTATCAGCTTCTTCGTTCTTGTTTTTTGTAGTTCAGCAAGACGTGTGCGTATAATCGGATATTATAACCTGCTGCGCCTGTGCAAACACTTGGATGATGTGCTCGCTCGTACCATTGTGTCATTGTATATTCATTCAACGTTAACGATTGCATTTCGGTACAAGGACAATGAAAACCAACAATAATCGAATAGCAGATGAGTTTTTCAGCTGTTCTTCTGTTTAGTTTGTACGTCTTGTTTGTCCTGTTTGGCTTCGTTCTTTAGTATGATCCTTATATGTAGGAATATATGTATGTGTTTGCTTTTAGTGCATACTGTTTAATATATATTTTTTATTATAGTCCTCAGGTATTACTAGGTTAACAATATTTTGATTTTTAACAACTTCCAAGTTTTTCAAAGATCTTAATCTTCTTAATAATAATTTTTTTTAAATACATGTCAATATAAATATGTATGTGTGTATTTTTATCCTACCTTTTGTGTGTGTTTGCAACTGTTCTAAGTAGACTAATTTAGTTGTAGCCCTAAATCGGATTAAATTTATTTATTTCAATTATGCGTTGGAATTATCTCTTGACATCCTTTTAAAGGTGTGAGAATTTTCGAAATATTTTTGTTAGAAAAAAAACAAAAAGTAATTAAGTAAACTTTTAATTCATTTATAGAGAAACCATTTGAAAATTAGTTGACAAATCACTATAACAAGATCATTTTGAGAAGTGCAACCTGAAAACGGAAACTGTTAATTGGTTAGGCATCTGGATTGGGATGTAACACATTAAGTAATTCATTACAATTACATATATGAAATTGGTAAAACTACAATTATAATTATGTAATTGACATCCACCAGTCCTGTTGGACACCTTTAATACGGACAGCAACCTAGTAGTACACAATTAAGTGTTTTATTATATAATTTTAGGAAAATTAGAACGAAAGAATTTCGAAATTTATAAACGTTTTCTCTCGGGAAGATGATCAAAGATTTTCTTCATTCCTTCTTGCCAAACAAGATAAGGATGATCGAAAAATTAACAAAATCTTATCTCAATTACTCTTTGAAGACATATCGGGAATTTAGGGAGACAACTTATACCTGCCAAGTAGCTTTAATAGCCACTCGACTACTCATGTGATTGAGAAGGAACACCCCTGTACAAAGAAAATAAACTCTATCTCAGAAACCTCATAACCGGCTTATAACCGGCAACTGACCAGTTGGTATCCCGACGCAAAAGAAGACGAAACTACAGAACATCTTCTCTGGCATTGTCCTGCTTTTGATGAACTAAGAGAGACTGAGTTTGATAATCGAACAGTCACGGATAATACTGACAATTGTTTATATTGTCAGTTACTCCATACTCTCTGAAGAAATCCCAGTAGTTTGGGGGGACAATCCCTACCTACCACTTAGGTTGGTTTAATAGTCACCCTACTACCCAATTGTCTTAATACTAAGTTTATCGAACAATGAGATAGTCTGAAAGCTACGCCAAAGTTGTCAATATATGGCAATGAACCTTTTGTCTTAAGTTTTTATAAGATTCTAATCTCTAGATTACTTGGGGATAGATAAGTGACGAGTGTCTATGCTATAGCTTACAAAAGGGTGACTGTCTTCCAATTAGTGCCAACCAGGTGGTAGGCGTCAAATCATTCAAGAGTGATCTTACTATGATATGGATATAAAAAGGACATTTTCTGCATTAAACTTTAGTAGACTCCATCTCAGAAACCTTATAACATTTATAGCTGGCTATTGGTCAGTTGGTAAACACTGGAAAAGTTTAAAACTTCCTTATAGCGATTTCTGTAGACGCTGAAACTACAGAAGATCTTCTTAGTCATTGTTCTAATTTTGATTAACTTAGACAGAAAGACTTTGGACTTTGAACAACCACCACCATCAAGTCATTTTCTGAAGGGGACTTTGTGTGGGGGATAGGGTATATATATATAGGGTCAAATGAGACCCGATCATTACGAAAATCAGCAGTATCATGTAGACTTATATAAAACTATGTTTTGCCGAGTTTTGAAGAACATTTAACATATTTATGAGCTCAAAAGCCCTATTCGGGGTTTACGGTTGTATGCGGGCTATACTAAATAATGGACCAATTTTAAAAATTTTCAATAGGCTTTGTCCTTGGGTCAAGAAAAGAGTACTTATGTGCCAAATTTCATCCAAAAAACGCAACCTGTAGAGTGCGCACAGGGATTACATGGACACACAGACGGACGGATATAGCTAAATTGACTCAGAGAGATATTCTGTACCGATTGGTATACTTCAAGATGGTTGTAGGACCAATATTTTTGGGTCTTAAAAACATCAGAGCAAACGCATAATACAGTCCCCACTTTAGTTTTGTAGGGCATTAAAAATTTAAGAAATTTTCTATTCGAGAAAGTTCTAAATTTTGTCCCTAAATTTCTGGAATATGTAAGGTGACAATGTCATTAATGGGTTAATATGGTGCAGGCATAAGCCTGCCAAATCCTTAATAAAACAGTAAAAAAATATAAATAAAAACACCAAAGAAAAAAAGTAAAGAAAACTTTATCGTTCTCGCACCTCTTCGGCGAAATAACATGTACTATGTAGGTTATCTTTTATATGATCAAAGGCTGCTGCTTGCTGCCTTGTTTGGCTGTTTGCTGCCCTTATTGTGCAAAGATTTGGTGAGTGCCATTACCAATCGAATTCGATTGAATGCACCACAAAGTTTGGCATTTTAGACATGTCGTTTCGGTAAAGTCAACAATACCCATCGACTAAAACACATATTTTAAACACTTACCTGAAAAAAGTCGCCTGTGTTTTTATTTTAGTTTATTTGGTTGAAGTTTTTTTTTCTTCCTTTAGTTTGGTGCTTTTTAGCATTTTTTGCAGGGATTATATTGTAGCGCCGCTTTGAAGCAATCAGCGTCACCTTTGTTATTTCATTTAAAATTGTTGTTATTGGTCTTATTTTTTTTTCTTTGTTTGGTTTGAACCAAAAGCCAGCCTATTCCAATAAGGACGGTAGTCATCGTCAACGTTGTCGCCGTCATCATCATAGGGATCTGCAAAACAAAAAAGAGTGAAACAGGAAAAAAAATTTAATAAAATAAACTAAAATGTACCGAAAAGTGTATCAAGTGAACACATAATCTGATTTTTGCATTAATTTGTGGAGAACAATGCCTTTTTTTAAATCCCAAAAGTCACAAATATTTAGGCATTGACCAGAAATGTATGTCTGCATCAAGGTGTTACAAATACTTTTACCAATATTAAAAAGACATTTTAACTGTACGCTTCAAGAGCGCAGATAAAACAAAACAACAATAAAAAATGCATAAAAAACATACATACATTCACACACAATAACAACGACATGATCAAATTAAAAATCGCCTTAATTTTAATTCTCGCTTAAACACACACACACACTTTCTTACAGCAAGCAAAGGAAGAGGTAGGAAACAGTAAAGCCCAGAACTACTACTGCTTTAATATAATAACAATAACAACAACCACTTCCACCACCGACTATCTCTGATAAGAATTCAATGTAGACAAGTGTAAGTGCAATCTTCCATACAACGCTCTGTTGCTTTTGCTAAGTAAGAAATATTTACATAGATACATTAAATACTTACTTACTCCCCACTCTACTATAGTATACTATACTAAACCGACAATCTTATTTTCAACTATCATTGTAGAATGTGTGACCGTAGGAAATTAAAAAGCGAAAAACAAACAAATAAACATACATACATATGTAGATGTATAAAAACTCATTCATTCTTACCCTGCAACCAAAGAAAGAAACAAAAACGAAGACGTTGCTGTTTGATGTTAAAGAAGATATAAAAACAATGTGTTCTGGATTCTAATTGCAGCTGAAAATTGTCTTAAAGGCGCCCACGCGTGACGATCTATTAAAATTAAAGGTTGGCTTATTCGGTTGCTCTGTCGGTTACTTTCGACTAACCACCAAATGTGACGAAAAATTAATGGAGGAAATGCTACTTGAAACAAAACAAAATCTGCCAAAATTTAAAACCTGTAAAGAGAATCAAAGAAAATTTAAAAAAAAAAACTATTGCCACAAATATTGGATTTATTTATTTTATGGGATTTCAAGGTGATCATAGAACACCGATCATCCAACAACACTGAAAAGTAAAGTAAAGCTCTTGATGAAAGGCCTCATGAATTTTCTTGAAAAGTCTGCACTGTTTTATCAATGTTTAAACAAAATGCAATAGTTCCGAAATTATTCCCGGATTACACTTATTTAATACTGTGAACTCTTAGAATTAGACCTTTCCCTTTAGTCAATAGACTGGACAATAGACTATTCTATAAAATAGATTAGTCTGTAGACTAGACCATAGACTAGTAGAATAGTCTAATAACTAGACAAAATACTAGTCTATATATCAAATATTCGATTAGTGTATAGTGTAGTCTATATAATCCCAACCGTTTTTTTCCCAACCGAACACTCATAAAATAAGATCCATGTGAAATATAAGCATTTGGATATCACATATTAGAAAAATCGTATATATCTTCTATATACTTCTAAAATATTGATCAGAATAGGGTACATCTTTGCAGACAGATAAGCACTGAAAGGGGCTTAAAACGTTCGAGTAACTCGAACACTGAAACAACTAATAAGTTGTTTTAATACTGATTTTCATGACTCGAGTCGCGGACACACAAATCGGTCGTAATACCAAGAAGTTCGCGCTCAATGAACGGTCGTGAAGTCCGTCTTTTTGACAGTTTCATCAACTGCATTTCCTTTAAACGAAAATTATGATAATTCATCTAAAAGATATCCAGGGCACTTCTATAGATATCTCAAGATACACACACATATTTTTCTTGTTTTAATACTGATTTTCATGACTCGAGCCTCGAGAACACAAATTGATAGAAATACCAAGAAGTTCACGCTCAATGTTGGAATAGACCGCTGATCTATGTAAAGAGGTTAGACTTCACGACCGTCCATCTTTTTGACAGTTTCATCAACTGCATTTCCTTTAAACGAAAATTATGATAATTCATCAAAAAGATATCGAGTTCTAGATATCTCAAGATACATACACATATTATTGTTGTTTTAATACTGAATTTCATGACTCGAGTGTCGAGCACACAAATCGGTCGAAATACCAAGAAGTTCGCGCTCAATGTTGAAATATATCGCTGATCTATGTAAAGAGTTAGACTTTACGAAAGTCCATCTTTTTGACATTTTCATCAACCCCATTTCCTTAAAGCAAAAATTTTGATAAGTCATCTAAAAGATATCCAGGGCATTTCTGGATCTCAAGATACACACACATATTATTGTTGTTTTAATACTGATGTTCATGACTCAAGTCTCGAGCATACAAATCGATCGAAATGCCAATAAGTTTGCATCCGATGTTGAAATATATATCGCTGATCTATGTAAAGGGGTTAGACTTCATGACCGTCGGTTTTTTTTTACAGTTTCATCAACCTTTAAGCGAAAATTATGATAATTCATCTAAAAAATATCAAAGACACTTCTGGATATCAAGATACACACACATATTATTGTGTGGGTGTCTTTGAAAAGCGGACAGTCTCATTATCACATTTCAAGTTCCAGTGTTTAAGGAGATTTTGTTTCAATTCCAGAACCGAACTACCATTGGTTCCTTAAAAAATAATCAAAGAAATCGTATACCTTAGTATAAGTATAACCTTAAAAATAATAATTATACTTGATAGTATCCCAGTAAAAAATGCTAAAATTTACGTAAAAAATAGCAAGTCATTATTTCAACACGGTTATGTCATTGTAGGCAAGTACTTACCACAAACGATTACAAGTAATTAGAAAAAGTATTCATTGCAAATCGCATGAAAAAACGTATACAGCTTCTATAACTTTACTGTCAAGATGACGAATGAATTAGAAAGTTATTATATAACACATTATTTATAAGACCTTATTAGACTACTTCTATGCAATCCAGACGATATGTAGTAGTCATTGAAAAGTATGTTGTTAGGTAAGTAATTACAATTGAAACACATAACTCTGTTATTGCTGGGATATATTATGCCTTTAATAATCGACATTAAAACTAAAACTAAATATGTACCAAAAAAGCTAGTTAACGTATAAAGATTTCAGTTGGTTCCCAGCCATTCATTCAAACGGTTTGTTTATTTATTTGGATTACTTGTATGTACTATTTCTTTGATTGTGGCCACCAAACAAACGAATACTTACTTACAACTTGAAGGTTATTTTTCACCTTCAAACACAACAACCTGATAAATGAGGTTGTGACCAAAAAAACTACCACATTTTATCAACAAACATACCAATATATAGACTACACACAGATACTTACATACATACTTTACAAGTCGAAGCATTTTACGAGAAAACAGAATCATAGTTATAATATATGGGAAGGCAATCCCAACAGTTCTTTAAAAATTGTAATCACTATCATTTAGAAAACATGATCTTCTTTCAAATTTGCTCGAGCGAATAATATAATTACAAATCATTCAAAAGATAGCAGCAATATTCATATGCTCGATGTTATAAATTGGTTTCCACTAGCTGCTAAACTCATTCCTAAACCGCCCTCGTATATTTGTATATATTAAGGTATAATAGCTAACAATAAGCTTCTGTTTACTACTTTACTTATTTATACTCATTCTCTGCCACCAGCGTATAAGAAAAAAACAATAAAAACACTTTTCGTAGCTCATTCCTCATACCACACACACTCTCAGTCTCGATCATCCATCCCTATTTGCTTGTGTGAGTTTATGGGTTCTTTGGGTAAGCGTGGGAGAAATTTCAGATAAAATTATAGACCAAATAAAGCTTCACTATCTATTGACAAAATAAATACAAACAGAGGCAGTAGAAGAGCTAACAGCAGCGATGCCCATAGCAGCAACAGTTACAACAACAATAATTATTTATATTAACGTTAGTGTGGTGCTAGTTATATCAGAGTGTATGTTTGTTTTTGTATGAGAAAGACTAATAAAAATTTAATTTTTTGTCGTCTTCGGTTAGTTTGTTGTTATTGTTTTTGTACTTCGTCACTTGTATTAAGCCATAAACATGAAGATCTCTTAGGTTTTCTGTCAATCGTTCGGTCGTTTGGTCTGTCTTTGACACTTTGACTGACTCACCAAAGCTGAGTTCTGTTCTGTTCTGTTTGCCAGAGTCAGAGTGTAAATACTATAAAATCAACAACATCTACATCAGCATACGAAATTACAAACAAATGTTTATTTCCAACTAACAACAGCTGTCAAGAACTACGTCATCAAGCCCATTCATAATTATTTTCTCTGTAGAGTACTCTGGAGTAATCGTAATCGTCTTTTACTTCTTCGTCATTGTTGTTGTAGTGGCATTTGCGCAGGCGCGGCGGCAGTCATTCAAGAAGACTTCCGAATGTAATTTTCTTAAGGAAAAAGGTATGAATGTACATTGAACATACACAGACAGACTTTAATACCTACAAATATATACATATAATTTGTTTATTGACAAAAGACATTGTATGTATGTTTTATACGTAAACACAAGTCAACTAACTGCAACTTCCTAACTATTACCATGCACTATTTAGTCTACCTGTTATTTTCATTCCAACTCTCCTGACGGCGATTTTGAAAGTGTAGTGATCCCAACAATGGTTCATGACCAATACAATGTTTCGCATCTTTAGATAATTTGAATGTAATTGTTTGATTTAGGTAAGAAAAGAAAATAAAACAAAAATAAACCAAAAAAAATGAAAAAAAAAAAATTGTTCTGGTAAAAACTGCGGAAGGAAACCAGCGACAAAGACCCTAAAAACAACTGAAAGACTAAAAAAACTGTAGTATGTATAAATATGATGAAAAAACATAAACAAAAAATAATTGTATAAGTTTTAATGTTAATATTTTGTCATCAACAAATTATATATTATGAGAAAAGCAAAAAAAGAAGAAACGTTTCAATATACAATTACATACATACGTACGTATATTTTCAGAAGATAAGGGAAAAGGTATTTCCATAAATTATGAAAATCTGTAATGAAATTATGAAATTATTTATGCTCAATATCCGTTGTCAATAGTGAGCTTACCACGTTTGTTAACTTTTAGACAACGGATGTGCATACAAATTAGATTTTGACAACAAATTGTTGCAATGTATATACTTGACAACGGATGTTATTGAAAAATTTGGTGTCAATTTGGTAACAGGCGTGTATATTTTTTTCCTCTGCGTACTTGATTGCATAGAAGTAGTTTAATAATGCCTTATTTGTTATGTGATATACATATATTAGTTATCTACCTTGTGATCATTCGATTAAATTATAATTTTAAATACAACTCTGTAAGCTAATAATATTAGCATTTTAACCCCTAACTTTCTTTTGCAATGTCTGCTGGGTTTTCTATTTTTTAGAGGCTTTCTGGGAATATCGCCAGACTATATTTTGCCTATATATATATTCCACTCCTTAAACAAAGTTTAATATTCAAATCAAGAAAATATTTTTACCTTTACCCAATACCTGGGTTTTTCGTTTTAAGGTGCCTCTAGGTGAATTGTATAATTAGAAGTGTTTTAAGAAATAAAACAAAAAAACTGTCTTGTGTGAAAATTCATATTTAGTTACTTTAACGATTCAAATCAACATTAGATGAGTGAAAATATTATCAAAAATTACACTGTGACGATTTTCATCAAAATTATTTTTGCTTTCGAAATCTAGAACAAGTTTTAAATGTTGAAAGTGAATATTATAATACAGGTATAATAAATAATAAGTAAGAAATTATATTCGAGCGTAGCCGGACATATAATACTCTACACCAGTTAAGAGAATAAATGTGATTTATTTTTCATAATAAAGCATTTAAGTTATTTATGAAAAACTTATTTTCTGAAAGAGGCTTTATATCGGGACTAAGGGGAAAATGTGCACCGATCTTCATAAAATTTGGTGGATGAATCTACGTTTACATAAAATCCATTTTTCCTGAATTTCATTGCCACAATAGCCTTCTTAAGCGAATTGTAGACATTTAAACCATTTTCTAAAGGAGTATTTATATGAGGGCTAGGGCTAAGTAAGGCCGGGTCAGCAGGGTCACCAAGTCAAGTATAATACTTAGTTGTAGCGATTTTTGTCGAGAAACGAGCATATTAAACATAATTATGCGCTTAAAAGTTCTTTTCGGGAGATAAAGTTGTATGGGGCTAGGTAAAATAATGGACCGATTTTAACCATTTTCAATAGGGACAATATAAGATCATAAAGCAAAATTTATTACACGGTTTACATGGACGGACGGACATAGCTAAATTGATTCTGAAAAGTATTCTAAGCCGATTGGTATACGTTATGATGGTTGTGGGACCAATATCATTGTGGGTTACAAACATCAATACAAATCCAATATACTCTCCCCACTAAAGTGACTAAATGTTCAACCAACATCCTAACCAAAAGGAACTTGAAAGCTTAGATTTTGAATTATGTTTCATAATAAAGTCTGCTCCTTATTCATACATATTTTGCTAAATTAGTCGGGATAGTCAAGAGTTGAGCGAACTTTAAATCATTTGCGGAAATTTGTTCATATTATATAAGTGATACCATAGCATTGGTTATATAAGCCCTTGCATTTCAACACTGAATCCGAATAACTAGTTGTAAACAAATTGGAAAGAACATTTATTAGTGAGAAACTAATTTTTTGAAAGAGGCTTTATATCGGACATAGGTAAAATAATGGATCTATATCAATCATTTCAATAGGCTTTATTCATTCTTGATCTAAATTTTCCAATTTTAGCGAAATATCTTTAAAACTACTATTTGTAGTTGGATTACAGATGGACGTACATGTTTTAATCGACTGTGAAAACAATTAATAGAAATCTATTGGTTTCGGTGAAAATTGTAATTTTATCGCACGTAGTCTAGTCCTGTCTAGTGTATACTAGCTTATTAGTCTGGTGGTAAGTTCGATTCCCATCAGAGATTCTGGTCTGTTTCACTACAACGGGCGTACACAGAGGGAAAATGAAATATACACACCTGGTACCAAATTGACACCAAACTGTTTATTATTTTTCAATACCATCAGTTGTCAAAGTATATACACACTATATACGTACGATAACACTATGTAATGTTGACAACATTGCAACAATTCGTTGTCGAAATCTAAATTTTATACACATCCGTTGTCTAAATGTTAACAAACGTGGTAAGCTTACTATTTATATTCCACGTTTGTTAACATTTAGACAACGTTTGTTTACATATAAACAAATAAAATTTAAATTTCGACAACGAATTGTTGCAATGCAAACTTTACATGGTGTTGTCGTACGTATGTATATACTTTGACAACGGATGTTATTGAAAAATCATAAACTCTTTGGTGTCAATTTGGTACCAGGCGTGTATATTTCCTTTTCCCTCTGTGCATGATCATCGTCACCCTGCTCGGTAAATTAGGTTAGAATATAACTTGTAATTGTATTGTAATGGATAAATAAATAGAAAGCGGTCTTGATTTTAGATCTTTTTTCGCAAAAGTAGCTATTTGGCTTAAGAATAATTTTTCGCAAAAAAAGTTAATTTTTGTTCAAAAGTCCACTTTTATATTAAAATGAATTTTTTGTCAAAACCAATTTCAGGATCTAGAATAGTATATAAAATATAAAACTTTAAAAGATTTTGTTAATAAAAGAAAAACAAATTTCTAAATTGTCCTCAATTTCAATAACTTCATATTTGACAAATCAACTAATTTCTTTACTAACATTAATTAGTTTTGCAAAAAAACGCATTTAATTAAAATTTACCATATTTAATATCTTAAAAAACAAACAAACAAAATGATTTTCCCTCGTTTTGTTTGTTGTCTTGCAATTGTACAACGATCGTAAACTGATCGTACATTTCTGTGGGGCTGACTGGCGGGCAAGCTGGCTGGCTGACAGGCAGGCTGGTTGGCTGGTGTTACAACTTTAAATGTCTGTAATGTCACTGAAATTGTTTACTTTAAATCATTGTTTTCTATTCTGTATGTGAATTGATCTCGGTAGTTTATGTCTGGTAGATACATTATCCATGTGTGGCTCCATCACATACAACCACATTCTTTCATAACGTACTCGAAAGACCAAAAACAAAAAAATACATATAATGAAAATAAAGATACTAAAACAACAACAATAACAATACAAATCGGTTATAACAAGTGAATAGTAGCAGTAGCAGCAGCGGCTACGACAACTACAAGTCAAAAAATGTGAATATAGCAAAATACTAGTACGAGCAACAACAAAAACATTCAATACAATTTTTGCTTATTTATGTTTGAATAAAACGTAAACACAACATGTTGTATGTTGCAAACAAAATGCCGATGTAGTAAAAATAAAATCACACGATTTGCCTCCGATACTCATCAGTATTGAGAATGATGATTATTATTGTTGTTAATATTAGTTGGGGTTTATTTATTTCTTAAACTATATTATAGTGGATAGATAGATATCTTAGGGAGGCAAGTAGTATAGATATGTAGGTATGCATGTATGTTTGTACTTAATTTTTCTTTTTTGAGAAATTTAATTTTAATTCATTAACTTCTGAAATAAACACTGTCAAAAGAAGGGAAGTTTTTGTAAAGAAGAGAAAAATAGGGATTAACACAAAGAAGAGTTTCGTGCGGCACCCACTACTGATCCGTTATAGAGTTGTGTTTATAAAAAATTTTGACAAGTCTTATGTTTTGTTTACAAGATGAAAATGAAACTGAAAGGGGGGGTGGGTTATGGGCGGAGGGGCAAGACCACAAATAAACAAATAATCAACAGACAAACAGACATTTCGACAGACACAATTTAGACGTCTTGTGTGATTGAGCATCGTCTTCTGTCTACACTTTGTTACTTAAATGTAGTAATATATTTTAGTTTTATTTTTATTAATTTTTTTATTTATATTTTCGGTTTGCTCTGCTCGGTTGGTTGGTTGTGTGCGCTTCAGTCGAACATGTTGTATGTTTAAATGAGTTTAATGTGCAACACAAGTGCGTAGATGTTCGTTTCCTAAGAGGTTTGTTCAGTTAAATATCGTCAATTGTGGAGTTCGTACGTCTTCCGAAAACGTACCGGGTGGCAAAATTTTAAGCACAAAGGCGGTGAATAAAAATTAATCAAAAAGTTCTTTTTTTTTCGTTCGACAAGAATATACAAAATATATATATAAAAAAAATAAAAGTGATACATATAAATAAATGTGTATTCTATACACACAGTTTGTAGTATTTATACGTACGTATCTGTATGTTTGGCATACTTGAAAATACAAAAAAAAAAATTAAAAAAAAATAAACCAAAATTAAAATATTTTTTTTATATTTTGAAAATATATGTTGAATAACAAACCACAAAAAAATTAGAAAACTTTGAAGAGTGTAAAAAATAATTAAAGAAAACAAAAAAAAGTGTAGTGTTGTGACTAAAATTAAATAATAATTACAACAATATAAAACACACAACAACATTTGGCCATAACTCCAAAACTTAGGAACCTGCTACAGACCCCAAAAAGACAAATAATGTAATAAAATGGGAAAAAATGTGTAATATCAACTATGAATGAGAAACGAACACAAATTTGAAATTTCACATTTAATTACATATTTTAAAAATAACAAAGTAGCGCCATTACACACACACAAACAAACACTCTTACAAAAAAACAAAAACATACACACGCCTACAAGTGTATTAAAATATGTATGCAACCATATGAAACACCAGCTACAGCCATCAATGTATGAATATTATGTCTGTCAATATCATTCTGACAGATCATTATTATTTTGCGAGGATCAACATTAACAACAACAATAACAACATCATTATCATTATATCCACCATCATTAATGTCATTTGTCTGAAATTTAAAAATTTATTCAAATTCATTTAACAATATTTAAGTGAAACATCAACAATTGTATGACAAATCAAATACAAGCGAATGAAAAAAAAAGAAATAAATATAAATAAATAAGAAATAAAATTAAATTTATAATACTTAAGCAGATGATTAATGAAATGCAATATTTAACAGTTACGTAGCAAAATACATATATTATACATAAATATTATTTCGGTGAAAATTTGGCATTGTTCCGCATACACGAGAAAAATCACTAAATAAATAAAACACAACAATAAAATTAAAAAAAAAAAAAAATAAAATAAAATACAATAAATAAATTTAAATAAAATTAAATACAATAAACATACATATAGAACTATACACACATATATTCACACATACATACAGCTACAAATCATCATAGATATTTTATTTATATACATTCTATATCCATCTTCATATGTATTGTATTTGTATTTTCTTTTCTTCGTCATCATTATCACCATCATGTTGCTCGTAATTATGTTGTTTAAATAGATTTTCTTCTTCATCATCATCATCATTATTATCATTCATGGTCTTATATTAATGTCTAGTTGCTGTTAAATATGAATAATGTGTGTACCACCGTAGACCAGTGTTTCGAGACCCACGTCTATCTATACCTTCGTAATTTTCAATTTGACATCAAAGGATTAATATGTCTGCAATAAAACAACAAATAATTATAATAATAACAACTACAAAAATACAATCCCAACCAAACCAAATGAAATTGAAAATGTTTCTCTTATAGAAAAAAAAACCAGCCAACGGCACCAAATCATAAACGTATACAAAATTTTCATACTCATTTGAACCTCCAAAGTTGAAGTGGAAAAAAAGTGAAAAAAAAAATAAGAACTGAAATTTCAAAATGATTTCAAAATTGCTTTTCGAAATTGAAAGATACATAAATACGAACGAACGCAAAATTTTTTCCTCAATATAATAAAATATAGAAAAACGGGCATTAAAATTGTACATGAATTTTCCAACTTAACTTCGCACTCGTCGTAGACTCTCGATACGATGTCTCGATACTTTTTTTTTCTGTTTTTGAGTTGTTGTTGTTTATGTGTTTTTCTTTAAAATTTCATATATACATGTGTGTGTGTGTGTATGTGAGTATCTGTGTGAATGTGTTTTTTTTTTTCTGTTTCATTTAATTACTTTGTCTAAAATTAGAAAAGTGTGTGTCTGGCATATCGCACAAAACTCGTACGTCTGTATGTAAGTTTAAACGTATGTCGAGCATAGTACCAGTGGAATAAAAGAAGAGTCTTTCCCTCTTCATCATCATCACCATCATCACCAGCGTCATCATCATGATCAAGAAATAAAAACAAGCAATATAAACTCATCTTGTTCATCATCATCGGCAGCAGCATGATTATCATCGTCATTCTCGGTTACGACGACGGCCACTCTAGAGTCAAAACAGCTTGCGCCAGAAAATTGAACTCGTGAAAATCGTTGTGAATCATACAGAAAAATAAAAATATACCCGCATGTTAATGTTTAAAGAAGAACATTTTACACAAAGTATACACATAGACAGACAGACATTCTGACAGACACTCACACACACACACAGAAATAAACACTCACATTAACAGACGTAGATATTTGCCTATATCGCAACATCGTCTATGTTTGTTAGGGATACACCACCAACCAACCAACCAACACCACAGCCAAATGGCCATACGGCACTGAAACGGGGGGAACTATATAAATTTTAAGTTAAAAATTAAACAAAAAATAGCAACAACAACTCTCGCCAATAGCTTGCTCTCTTCTCCAACTACATCTCCATCGCTGTCCTCGTCTGTGTCCGTCGTAAACGTAATATACATGGGTTGGATATATGGTTAAACAACATCGGCGCATCTTCTTTCAAATGGATTACAAAAAACTTTAAGAAATAAACTCAAACAAAACAGAGACCGAGTAACAGCCATCCATCTATCCATACAAGCCTTCTGACTGACTGCCTGTCAGCCGTCGATGTCTGTTCTTATATGTTTTTAGAGTATTTTCGGACTATATATCTCTGCTCGTACTCGCTTAATATTCTTGTGATATTTTGGCGAGCGGCGAATGACTTGAGGAGCAAAAAGTTTTTTTTAGTATTTTGTGAAAGTTGTGAAAAACGAGGGTGTCTAAAACTTGTTCGATGTTGGGCTGACTAACTAAATATAGTATAAAAAGTATAACAAAACTGATTGACTGAATGACTTACTGTCCGTATGGCACGTGTGCTTTACGATCTGCCTGTCTGGCTGGCTGTTAAACAAATTTCCCATTAAAATACTAAAGAAAAAAAAATCAATGAAAATAAAATTAAATAATATGGTTTGGTCAAGGCCGAACATATTAATGCTCTACACCTATAGTAATTGCCACATTTAAAGTGTTTAGTTTACAAGTAATATATAAAGTAAATAATGCCAGAAATCTGACCTTGATTGTTTAGATTTTGTATTACATTAGACAGCTAAACATAAGCTGAAGGAAAAGGGGAATTGACCTAAAACTAGGGCCTTAGAGCATGGATTCTGTTCTAGTTTTAAGGGTTAAAAAGAAAATGGTTAAGAATTATGATTCATTTATTATAGAAAACTTTTCCTGAATGTATTTAAAAAAAATCTTCAAACCTTCTACTACCCTTGCCTGGTGTAGGGCATTAATACATTTGTATATTTATACAAATCATTTTTAAAATCACTCTGTTTACTAATTTGTTGTGTATAGTAATTTAATTTTCATTTCATTTTTAGACAGATATATTCTAGTTGAAATAGTAAAAAAAATTAAGACATGAAGAAATCTAAAATCAAATCAAAATATATTAACATTAAATATTAAAACAAGAAAAAGATTTCCTACGAATCAAACGAATTTTTCCTCTCAAAATCAACAAAAACAAAATAAAAAAAATCAAACGAGAAAGAGAAATACAAAAACTCCTTGCCCTCCCTCCCCCAAATAAAACGATTTGAAAAATCGAATTAAAGAAAATAAACAAAATTTAATATTATAAGAATAAAACAAATTGATACAATGACGGTAGTGTTTCATATAAAAAAGTGGCTCTATTGCAATCAATTTCTAAGAAAAATTCCAAAAATGTATGAACGCAATCGATAAATAATCAATTGGCAACGAGAATTTTAAAAGAAACAAAAAATTCCTCCCCTCCCAAAATAAAATCAAATTAAAGAATTTAAAAATGCAGTAAAACTACAAGTGCAAGTGTTCCAAAAAAAAAATTTTTAAATAAAATAAAACACAAAAAAACATAAAGTAAATGCATTCGAAAAGAATTGTTAATAAAATAATAATTATTTTTAAATACTCGTATATTATATAGTAAAAAAAATACTTATATAAAAAATAACCAACAAGTTAAAAATAAAAAAAAAAATAATTTATTTAATAAACAAACAACTTTTTAATAAACAAATAACTTTTAAGTTTCATAAACACATCAAACACTTTTGAAAAAAAATTCTACACCAATTGCGGAAACGCCATGAATGCGCGAATATTGCGCAAATGGAGTATACATACGAAAAATCTAATGTCTTGCTCGGTGTGCTCACTTGTGGTCGTTGTACTGCTGCTACTTGTCACATGTGCACCATCCCTAATATTGGCAACAATGAACTTTCGTTCAGACGCATCATTTGCTGCTGCAAATCCACCACATATGCCAAAAAATGTAATCAAGGAGGCAACATTGTCGTCGTCGTCATCATTATCATCCACATCCTCATCATCAGCATCATCAGCGTCGTCGTCGTCAACATTATTAACATCGATATTGTCATCATTACCAAACAGAAAGCACAGACTGGCGTCATCTTCCAGTGCTGTGGAAGTTGTCCAAACTGCAGACATCAACAGAGAGCCATTTCCGGGCTATTACAAGAATTACCCTGCAGATGACACGCGGCAATGGCCACCACAACCCGGCAGTAGTGGTGGCGTTGGTGTGAGCAGCAGCAGCGGACATAATAGAGGTTTTTTGTCCGCCAATAGTAGAAGTAGACACGCATTCATTGATAATAAACAGCAGTTATACAGCAATAATGACAATCTAGGCTACATGCTCCCACTAAGAGGGTGGCCTAGACACCACACACCTACACCACAGGCCACAGTCGATGATGGTGATGACTCGTATAACGATGACATCAAACCATCGTACACTGACAAAGTTGCTGGTGATGATGAGTATATAGAAGAGGATGATAAAGTTGCTGCTGATAGAAAGGTGTTGTATGTGAGAAATGGAAATGGTCCACAACAAATACCAAGCAACTTAAGAAGCAGCTATGCAACAACACCAAATCTTAACTTTCCATTGCAACAACCACAATCACAACAACACCACCAACAGCAATATTATAATGTTAGAAGAATGGAAGAGGATAGAACACATCATGTTGCACCATCTCCTCTAACACTACATACCCTAACAACACCAACAAAAACACTCTTGCAACTACAACGAACATCACGAACAGCATCAACATCAACAACAGCCCATCTAAAACAACCAGAACTGATACATAGTAATATTAATAAACTTAAAAACGTAAAAAACATATTTTCAACAACACACAATAAAACGCTGCAGCCGGGAGGAGAAGCTAATGTTTTCGGCATTGATAACACAAATGTAAACAAAATTAAGACATCGTCAGGCTTGCCGCTACGCTTCATTATAGAATCCTATGAGGTGCCTGCCTCATTGCCATTGGCAAGAGAACTAACAGAACAGCAGCGTCGCATGCTGATACACGAACAACATCTAAAGCAATTGCGTACAATGCAACAGCAGGCGGCCCGTAGTAGACGCGATTCTCTACGTGGTCGTTATAAGAAATATGAAAACGATCTGCTAACAGCATCCTCATCTACAACTTCATTGTCAAGCTTACGTAAGTCTCCTTCACCCCACAACTTGAGACAACATCAACACCAGCATCAACATCATCAGCACCAACAACAGCAACGCATGCGCAAACATTCAAGGCGCTATTGCTCTGCAAGAGATCCCGCCCAATTGGCATTTGAAGCGCCCACCGTATTCGAGGGCAAAATTGTGTCAATGACACCCGATCGTAGGCAAAACTTTTCGGCTACTGTCGAAGTTAGGGAGGTGTTTAAACAGCAAATCGGTTATCGTTTGCAAAAATATTTACGTTTGCAATTTGCTTATCGTAATAATAGCGGTGAGTGCGATATTTATCGTGAACAGCTGAGACCAAGAGGTCTAGTACGTGGTGATACTATCGAACCGGGACGCATGTACTTGCTGTTTGTCCAGCAAATAGACATTGGCAACTTTACAATACTGGGCCAGCCTATAAGGAAGACAAAACGTGTCGTTGAGGCAGTACGTTACGCAGTGAGTGGAAACTATGGTGAGTGTAAAGTGATCAAATATTTTTATTTTTATAAGTACAGACAGTTGATTTTGCTATAGTTAAAACTTTTAAGGAAAATTTACAGCGTTTGTCTTCCATTTTACGATAAAATTTTCGAGAATACCGGAACTTTATATAAACACTTCGGAATCGGTTTCTATTTCTTTAAATGCATGCACTCTCTATATATAACAACTGATCTTTGAAAGTAAGGGAATACGTATTTCTAAGGGGAGTTAAGCGTTTACTGCAACTAATTAATTTTCTTTTTTTCGCAGTAGTCTAATGCAATTACAAGCAACATAAATAAATTTCTATACAATTTTCATTTCACTTGTCCTATGTGACAATTTTGTTTTTTTTGCTTTCACGTCCTCTCACTTAAAATTATTTAGCAAATTAACAACTTTCCTACAATAAACAATGTCTGCGCACTACACTGTCTACAGACAGCGTGTGTGTGTGTGTGTGCGTGTATCTGAGTGTACATTGCTATAGAGCTGTGCAACACATTATATACTGCAGCTTAAATATGTTCGTGTCCATTAGAGAAGTATTCGTGGAATACTCGAGTTAAGAAATTGCATACATAACATTAATGAAAAAAGAGTGTAAATGATGCAACATTTTTTAATTTTTACATACTAAGTACGAGTATTAAATACATAAAAAAATATATAAATTACAGAGCAGATGAAACTCATGTTGGGGTTTTTTTCCATTTGTTTTTTTTTTTACCAGTTGAATAAATCATTCAAATGAAAAGAAAATAAATAATAATGGATAAAAAAACCATGAATTTTTCTTAAATGTTGGGGTCTTGGTGCACGCAAATGCCACGCGAATTAGCATTTGTAATAATAATCATCATAATAACAATATTAATGATAATAGATACTTGCAACAAGCAACAAACCAAATACTTACATATATACATAGGCAAACAGACCTGCAAGCTAAAGTAAATAAATACATGTTGAAACTTGCAATAAAGTTTGGTTGGCAAAGCGGATACGGATACGAACATAAACTTAACTTATACACAATTACTGAGTGTGTGTGTGTTTATTGTAGTAGTGTGTAACGTGTGAATTTTTCTCTTCTTTTTGTTGAGTGCAAGAGTGTGTGAAAAATAAAATGAAATAAAACAAACAAATTAAAAAAAAAAATTAAGAAAAAATAAACGAAAAATTTTAAAATACAAAAAAAACTATAATGAACATTTAACGAGAGACTTGAGAGAATAGTTGTTGTTGTTAATGATAATCAGACACATGAAGGGAAAGAGGGATAGACGAATTTATGAAAAGCTAAACAATGTTACACTTAGAGAAAAACTATGGTTAGATAACGTAACTATTTAATACACTAAATTTAATAATAGCATTGTTACGGCAATCACATTTTTAGTTGTCCCAATCATAGAATGATAGACACATGAAGGGAAAGAGGGACAGACGAACGTATGAAAAGCTAAGCAATCATACACGTAGCGAAAAACTGTAGATGGAAAAGCTAACTATTTAATACACTTAATTTAAAGATACCATGATCACGGCAATCAAATTTTTAGTTGTCCCAATCATAGAATGATAGGTACATGAAGGCAAAGAAGGACAGACGGACGTATTAAAAGCTAGACAATCTTACACGTAGAGAAAAACTATGATTAGAAATGATCACTGCAATAAAATTTTAGTTGTCCCAATCATAGAATGATGAACAGACACATGGAGGTAATGAAGGACAGACGGACGTATTGAAAGCTAAACAATCTTACTCATAGAGAAAAAACTACGGTTAGAAATGGTACTATATATTACACAATTCAATTGTATCATGGTCATGTCAGTCAACTTTCATTGAATGATAAACACAGGGAGGGAAATAAGGACAGACGAAAGCTAAACAATCTTACACGTAGAAAAAAACTATGATTAAAAAAGGTAATTATTAAATACACTAAATTCAATTATTGCATGGTCACGGTAATAAAATTTTTAGTTATCCTAATCATTAAATGATAGACAGATACATAGAGGGAAATAAGGACAGAAGGATGTATGAAAAGCTAAACATCCTACATGTAGAGAAAAACTGTTATTAAAAAGGTGTCCCAATCATAGAATGATAGACACATGGAAAATGGGAAAGAAGGACAGACGGATGTATGAAAAGCTAAACAGTCTTACACGTAGAGAAAAACTGTAGCTAGATATGGTAACTATTTAATACACTAAATTTAATGATACCATGGTCACGGCAATCAAATTTTAGTTGTCCCAATCATGGAATGATAAAGAGACACATGGAGTTAAAGAAGGATAGACAGACATTTAAAAAGCTAAACAATATTACACGTAGAGAAATGTTGTGGACGGAAAAGGTAACTATTTAACACACTTAATTTAATGATACCATGGTCACTGCAATAAAATTTTTATTTGTCGCAATCAAAAAATTGTTCTAGTAAACTAATGCCACACAAAGAAAACAAAATATATGATGGCAGTAATCATAATATAGTTGAATTTCTTGAATTTCTCTGAGTGTAATGTCATTCATTTTAGTTGATTCTTTTTTTACATTTCTATCTATTGGATTGTTGCATTTGTATATGGAGATTGCATGTGTGCGTGTATTACTTAAATAACATCTGTGATTTGCCAGCTGTGTGTGACTCTTTTATTGCACAGGTAACATACACAAGTGTGTGTATGTGTGTTATGTTAGTAGTGTTGTACATGTATTAGTAGTTTTATTTTAATGATTGTTGCATTACGACGAGTTTGATAAAAATCGCAAATAAAAGCACTCATTTGTAATTCATTTTTTAATGATTTTCCTTAATTTTAAATTGCTTTTGTTTTTGTCTTGTTTGTTGTTTTTTTGTTTATTTGTCTGTTTGTAGATCTGTATAGCTGTGGGTATGTGTGTATTTCATTACTTTTTTTGTTTTTGCCAACTTCACGCTCTGGTAGTATTCACCAGACCGAAATAATTTTATGCAGCAAGCACAACACACCCGCAAATCAAGTAAAATATACAAATAACACTTGAGGTAAATTTACACTAATACTTTGACAATAATACAGAAAAAAAAACTATAACTGTGTGTATGTGTCTGTGATGAGTACTGCGGAAGGGCAACTATGTTTTTGTTTTATTATTATTTTTTTTTGTAGTTTTTTTGCCTTCTTCGTGTTTTGTTTTATTTTTTTGTTAGTTACATTTTCTTATGTTTATTTCTGTTCTCTAATCAGTGCTTTTATTAATTAATTTTGAATTTTATATATTTTTTTTGTACTCTTGTGCGGCTTAGTTTTCGTTGCTGTTTGTTGGTTTTACGTATCCCCGGCCTTTGTCAGTGCCATCAACAACAATACAATAGCAGCAGCAGCTGCAATCAAAGTCAAAGCCACAGCCACAATTCTCAGTTGACAACAGTTTGTCTACTCATTGTTGTTAAATACTAGTGTTGTTGCAACGTTTCTTTCTTTTTTTTTTCTTCTTCTGTTTTATATTTATTTATCTTTGTTTTTAAAGTTTTATTTAATGTTTTTTTTTTTTATTTTTTTGTTGTTATTAGATGTGTTTGTTGCTGTTGCTATTATTGTTGTCGAAATATTTAACGTTGCGGTTCACAGCGTTTAATTTTATGTATCTTTATTTCGTTGGTTTTTTTTTTCTCTCGTTGTTATTTTTTTTATGACTTCTCATGTTCCTCAACTGTGGTGGATCAATGAAGTTAATTCGTTAACAACAAACACCAAATTCATTATTTTATTACCCTAACATAGACACAGATAGACACATACATATAGTCATAGACAACCCAGCGGTTTAACAAGGAGTCAATGTATTTCTGGTGGACAAAAATCTTCTCTAATAGTCTAACTACTTAGTGGACAAAAGTAGAAATTGGTTTGCATTATTGGAATAAGTATCCTATTGCCACTCTAGTGTGTCGAAGTAGTCTAGCAGCGAAATAATCGTAATTTCAGTGTCCCTAGGTAGTTAGTTGGAAGTGCTCCAGTCTGTTAGTACGGAGGTGCTAGGTTCGATTCCACCAGAGACTCTGCTTAAGAGCCTACAACAGGACCAATATTGCCAAAAGTCTTAAGATCTGAAAGCTAAAAAAGTAACTTTAATTCTATTAAAGGTTAAACTCAAATCCAATTTGTAAAATCTCCTCTACGAGACAATCCCCCACGAACTGCCGGTTATGTAAGTGTGTATGTGTTGCTATGTGTGTTATAATTAAAATGTTTCTCAAACTAAGTTATAAATAGAAATATAGTTCTTACAATGAGCAACATTATTAATTTCTTTTTTACATTTTTAAATTTTGCACTTTTTTCTTTAAGAATTTTCTGCTGTTCTTTTAAATTTATGTATTTATTTACTAGTTTAAAGAAACTTTGTTGTAAAGGGCCGTCATATTTTGAACATGAAATTTAAAGTTTCTTTTTTTTTTTGTTGTTTTTTTCTTATAAATTATAAGTATTTTAAATGCGGAATTACCACAATAAATTGTTCATTCCAACTCGTAGACATTTCAAAATGAAGAGAATATAATGTGACATGAATATAATTATTACATTTCATACAACACTGTAAGATTATTTGTCTATACATAATGTACTTATATACTACTTTATTTACATTAAATATATACAATTGAATACACCTATGTATGGAGTTTTTAATCTAGATTAATAAACTATTTAAAATTTATAAACATAAAACAATAATATTTAAATTATACAGTAATATAATTCCTTAATGGGAATATTCGTTAATATGGAATAAAAAGAATTTTTAGAGGTTATAGTTTATGAATCGTATAAAATATTTTTAGGTTATAGCTTTTTAAAAAACTTCAAAATTCTTTAAAAATTAAAGGGAAAGTTTTTAGATATCGTGCAAATTTAAATTTAGAATTACAAAAATGAATCTTCCTTTCCCATCGAAAAATTCTATCTATCGCCTTTGATATAAAAGTTTAACCTCTGTTATAACTTCTTACTTTGTCGTGATATCTTAACCTTAACCAAGGGACGATATGTCAGCAAATACAATTCAAAAATGATTTTTTATGGTAAAAATTATGACAAATTGCGAGATATAAGGCAAATATAGTAAAAATATCTGCTTTTGTCAATTTAAGGTTGTTTCAAGCTTTAGGTTAAGATATCTCGAAACGGAAGAAGACATAAAAGAGATTAAATCTTTCTTTTAAAGTCGAATAACACGTTGTTATAACATCTGAAAATGTGTGTTTTCAATATTTATGACACTATATGTGGATAGAGGAAAAAAGAGGCTATACACAATCATCGGACGTGCTCTATTCCATATCAGACACATCAGACACAGAAAATGTCGGAAACACTGATGCCAGATATAATGTCATGGTCAAGTGGAAGATTCGACCAAATATCTGTAGCAATTATTTGCTATACGGATAGGTCTGGGGTTCTATATTGAAGACCCAGCTTACAGGCAGAAGTCCGAGTAATAACGTAATACATAAATTGGATTAGAATACCAATAGCCAGAAGGTAATTAAGGCGATTCTGATGCAACTAAAATATGGGTGAGAGGATCCCCTAAGGCCTCTTGGTAACAATGAAACGGTGAATACAACCACAAAGATTCTATAGGGTAACAATAACAGAGAGCAAGTTTGAGGTATCATGGTACCTATTCTGATTGGACACACAGGATTGCGGATACAGTTTTACCAAAAAAAATCGATTTTTCATAGAAAAATCCAATTTTCTTAGAAAAATTCAATTTTTTTTTAGAAAATTAAAATGCTCATAATAAAATCCAATTTTCATAAAAAAAAAATAATTTTCACTAAAAATCGAATTTCCATAGAAAAATCTAATTTTCATAGAAAAATCCAATTTCCATAAAAACATTGAATTTTCATAAAAAAAAGTCGAAATTTCATAAAAACAACGGAAATTTTAAAGAAAATGGAATTTTTAAAGAAAAATGGACTTTTTGTATTTTCATTAAAAACTCGACTTTTCATCAAGAAATGCAGTTCTCATTGAAAATTAAAATTTTATCGAAAAATCCAATTCATGTACGTAAAACAAGGAAGAAAGTATTCGGCAAGTTTTATCTAGATGCAATTATATTTTACATAATTATGAGCTTAAAAGCCCTTTTCTTGGAGGTTGGTTCAGTTGTAGGGGGGGGGGGGCTAGATGAAATAATGGACCGATTTTTACCATTTTCAATAGGTTTCGTCCTTGGGTCAAAAGAAACGTATATTAATTTTTTATATAATATCTAATTCTCAAAGAAAAATCTAATGTTTTAAAAAATTTAAATATAGAGAAATAGCTTTTTATATAATCCTTGTAAAACCACTCCAAAATATTTATAATTTAGCAAAATACCAGAAAGTGCAAAAGTTTCCCTATGGTGGACAAGATCAAATAATTACACTAGAGAAGTACTGTCAATGGTATGCAGTAGTTATTGATAAAGATTTTATTCACTTAATTTGCAGACTCATAAAAAATGTACATGTGTACATACATTTTTATTTTAAAACCAACCAGACTGATTTTCTTAAAATGTCACAAAGTTTGACCAAAAAAAAATATTAAACATAAAATATATTTCATTTTATTTTTTGGTGTAACAAGGTTATCGAGTTAGTAGTAACTATTTTTAGTATATGGTGTGTGGTGTCAAAGTGTTAAACATTTTATTTCATATTGTTTACAATACAAATGTCAGCTGTATGACAGACAGACAGACATATATTTATACACACACTAGTTGTCATTGTTAATAAATAAATTAAGAAAAAATAAAATTGTAAACATTTGTAGTTTTTCACAATACAGAGTACATACTACTTCAATGTTGTAATTTAGAAATTTAGTAGCCTTGAGTATGCGTCTTTATTTACAGCACAATACCGGGCCAGCGCCAGTGTAGGCAACTTGACGATTTTTCATTATACATATTTGTTTTAAAAACAATAAATGTAATTGTATTGTTAGAAATTGACAAGAAACATTGTTAAAAAAAATTCGAACCTTTATTTTTCTAAAAATTTTTCTATTAATTTCAAGAGAATTGACATCACTCATACGACACCTCATTACACTTTACTTGTGTAATGTGGTTTTTCACTCTAATGATTACTAATATTTTGTTTAATCTGAATACATATTTTAATTACATTTCTCTATTTGAGGGAAATAACTATGAATCAATAGAAGTCAATCTAATTATTTATTAACAGTTATAATAGATTAATAATGCAATAGAAATGTGAAAAAATTGTTTTTTAATTTTAAAATCAAATTATTCATTGAATCTATGGAGTTTTTATTTTGATGTGTTACGATCTTCTTCACCACTGATCGTATTACAGCTGAAATTGTTTAAGCGAACTACCTTATCATGCATTAAGAGAATTCGTTCTTGCAATAAACGGTATTTAATCATATTGATCATGAACATGTATTGCTATTCCTAAAAGTGATCTATAGAGTCAACTTTACACGATAAAAGCTTAGTCTAAAATATTTAACGCTTTCATTTTAAAAGCTAAACAAATTCAAACATGTAAGAATGTATAGTCGGGAATGGCCGAACATATGATACCCTATATTAGTAGTATATAAATGATTCGCTTTATTTTTAATAATAAAGCATTTAAATTAATTTTTGTCTTATTGCTAAATATTTTAACAATTTGTTGATAAAAATGGTATCAAGGGCCTATCCTTATAAATATTGGTAGAGGGATTTACGTTTATATTGAAGTTATTTTCTGAAAGGGACATTGTATAAGAGACCCAATCACTACGAAAATCGTCCGTAACATTTAGACTTATATTTTTAAAATAATTATGAGTTCCTATTCAGGGGGTAATTATGAGAGCCTTATTCGGGGGTACGGTTGTGAGGGAAAGGTGAAATAATGGTCCTATTTCAATCAATTTTAAGGGCCAACATTTTTGACTGTTACAAACATCAACTCAAACGCATAATACTATTTACTATTTCAATCAGTTTCATCAGGCTTCATTTTTGGAACAAAATATTGGAAGATAGGTGCCAAATTATCATGAAAATTGCCAACTGTAGCGTGAGCACAAGGCTTACATGGACAAACAGATGGACGGAGAGATGGACATAGCTTAATTGACTTAGAAAGTGATATAGATAGGACCAATATTTTTGGCTGTTACAAACACCAACACAAACGCATAACACTGTTTCCTATTTCAATCAGTTTCAAAATGCTTCATTCTTGAGTCAAAAGATTGGAGCTAAATTATCATGAAAATTGCCACCTGTACCGTGAGCACAAGGCTTACATGGACAAACAGACGGGCGGAGGGATGGACATAGCTTAATCGACTCAGAAAGTGATACTTAAAGGTGGATATAGATAGGACCAATATTTTTGACTATTACAAACACCAACACAAACGCATAATACTGATTCCTATTACAATCAGTTTCAAAATGCTTCATTCTTGAATCAAAAGATTGGAGATCATGAAAATTGCCAACTGTAGCGTGAGCACAAGGCTTACATATACAAACAGACGGACGAAGAGATGGACATAGCTTAATCGACTCAGAAAGTGATGCTGTTACAAACATCAACACAAACACATAATACCCTCCCTACAGTAGTGGTGTAGAGTATAATAATATGAATAACTTTCACAATAAAGTATTTGTTCTTAATTTCCATGGGAAGCTTACAAATTAAACTTTCTGATATTTTTGATATTTCCGTCACATATTTCTTATTTCATTGATGTTACTGACAATGTTCTATGTGAATAAAACAAATGATTAAATCATTAAAATCATAAATTTTATATAATTCCCATTGAAGAGAACATTTTGACAGACACTTTTCAAAAAATCAAAAATAACAAAAAAACATTGCACACCCATTTTCGCATTATTCTATATATTTATTATGTCACATATTCAAATTACATATTTTTTCATAAACAAAAATTTTAAACAAGATTTATCAAACAACCATTAGAACTTTATTTGTATGTATGTATGTTGTCATATAGAATAAAACATAAAATTAACTAATTGCTAGTAATTACTTTGATTTTTGTTCTTGTTGTTGTTATTGTATTTATAGTTATAGTATTAAAATTTCGCTATAAATTATTAATTGACATTTCTGACGTCATATACATTTTATACGCATACTTACACACACATGCTTACTCACACAATCAGATAATGGCCGACTAGAGTAGATCAATGAGGTCACTTTTGTTTAAGTTCTGTTGGATAATTGAATAAACATGTTGAGATGCATTTTTTTATACTTTGGCATACATTTCAAGATTTATAAGCGTTTAAGTATAAAGACAACAAGTACATACTTACTTACTCACTACGGATTATACAGTGCTGTTCGAAATTGTAGTTTAGTTAATGGGAAAGCTTTTATTTAGTCATTTTCATCATCATTATCATCATTTTAAACATTAAGCATATCCTTAAGTTAACTTAAAGAGAGAAGGAAGAAAAGGACTTAGTAACAACACCTTGTTTGTCTACTATAATTATGGATAACTTAGATCAATGACCCCCTTAGGTTTTAAAATAAAAATTTCTTTTGAATATCCTGAAAAAAAACAAGAATGTCTGCTTGTTCCCCTAAATTTTATAACTCACTGTAGTAGCATGATCATAAGAAATCTATGTTTGCTATGGACTCGTGTGTGAGAGCAAGCTACGTTTTATGCTTGGTGTTGTTGTTTTTGTTGTTTTTTTTGTAAATTTTTGCTGCGTTTTGTGGCTGCTAAAACAATGATGGCATTTATTTGCGAATGATGGTGATGATAATCGCACGAGAGGAAATTACAATTCTATTTTTCAGCTGGAGCCTTAATTAATGTACAGCTGTCTGGCACACGTTCCGACCTTATTATTAGTGACTATCAGACGTATGCTATACAACAACAACAACAACAAATAAACACAAAAATAACCCAACAACAGCAGCAACAAAAATAACGCATCAGAAACAAAAAAAAAAACAAGCAACAACAACATGAAATTGACGGAAACCCCTTTTATTATTTACACATTCAACTTAAAGGCCTTCTGCGTTCAGTTAATTGACAACAATAAGAGCTGTTTTATTTTTCTTTTTTTTCTTATTTTATTATTATTTTTTCTTCAATATCCCAAACATAAAACACATTTCATACATAATTTCACATTTGCCAAAGTTTTGAATCTTTGGGATTCTAACAATATTTATTTGTTATTATATAGTATATTTTATTTTTGTCTTTTGTCACACACAGACGACGAATACAAACAGTTCACTATAGACATTTGTACAAACAATATTTTTTATTATTATTATTATTAGTGGTATTATTTTGATGATGTCAATAACATCTTTGTAAAATTCTCACCATAATTTGATACTGGTACAAAATGAATCAGAGAAACGACAACAACAACATTAACAGCACCAACAGCAATATTAGTAGCAATAGCAGCAGCAACAACAACAACAACGTCGACGACATCAACAAAAGCGAAATAAATGAACTTAAACATGTTTAGCTTGAGTAGTAGTTGATAGTTTTTTTTTGTTTTTGTTTTTACTGCTGCCGCTGCTTACTCGTAGTAAGCAAGTAAGTAGTTGTAGTAATAGTCATGTGTCCCTAGAATGGTAAAGTGTTTAAAATAAATTTAATTGACTTTGTGCTCATTCCAAAAATATTTTCACACACAAAAGCTTAAACCTCGTGTCACATAATCTATATTGTAGTAGTACTACAACGACTATGACTGTCACTACCTACTATTTACTATTAGCAACAACAACAAAAACAGCAATAAAAACCACCACTACTGTTTACTACTGCTATTTACTATTATATACAATTTACAGCCAAAAACATACCACCAACAAACAAACAGCCAACGAACATTTGAAATATTTTACAGAGTTCCAAAGGAATTTATTCTAAAAGTAGAAGCCGAACGAAATTCAATCGAAGCTACTGTATCGAATATAAATGTAAGTGCATAGCCATCATACAGAATCATCATGTAATTGGAAAAACTACTTGGTTCAGATAGACAATTTCTTTCAAATCGTATGAAGATCAAATGATCTGGACCTTAAAGCAATTGTCAATTAAGAGGCCTTCATCTCTTTTTACTAAATTTTAAATTATTTTTAAATGTTTAAACCTTTGGTAGCGGCTATAGTTCCTCGAGTTGAGAAAGTCGCTGGAGCCCCTTCTCTGAGTAATTTTTAAGTCAGAAATTAATCAGAAAATCAGGGGTTGTATCTCTCTTCTCAAGTCAGATACTAACACCGCCACCATAAGGATCGAGAAAACCAATAGTAGTCCCGCTGCGCAATGACAGGCAGCATGGGATCAATCCCAATGCAAACCCCGACAAGGCAAAAGCAATCACTGGTATAAAGTCAACAGTGGGGGAGAAAACACCAACATCAGTTGAAATCAATCTTCCGGTATACCGGAAGGTGACAACCCATTAAATGTCATGAAAGATTCCAAATAGAGACGTATTAGGTAGTCTGAAATACCCAGCCAATAATTCAGGATTCCTCTGTATGTCAGATAATGTGACAAAGGATGTAGGAAAGTCAATTTGAACCCAATAAGTGCCCCAATAAGTTGAGTAGCAGGTCTCAACCATAAGTCGCGTAGGATGAAACAATATGCTTCCTGTTGAGATGGCAACAGCACCGAGAACTTCCTTATAGTAAAAGGTTTACTAAATCAGTACTAGTCTTCTGTCGGTCAAAGGATTCTTTCCCGATCGTTCACTAACTTTCATCAGTTCATTCTCAGATCATAAAGAACGGTCTACGGAATGACAGGCAACTACCAAGTGTCAACCTGAAAATTGCCCAACTTATACTGGCGTCCTTCTACGCGAAGAGTAACAGATACTCAAAGGGATCAGGAATCCAGCAACAGCGTCGGATAGAGAATCCAGACATATATGGTATAGGATATATCAATCCCTAAACCAACATTCTCTCCCAGTGAATTTGGGTTTACCACAGCCACTACGTGAATCCCGAAGGAACCTCAACCAACTGAACAGCCAGGACAAATCTGTGGCCAACTGGCATCCCGTAGTATAAGATTATATGGTGGTCTGCTTCGACCCCATGTCAAATCATTCCAAGTAAAGGACAAGGATCTAATAATTTTGGGTTATATATGCAACAAAGCAAACGGAGAAGGTGCAGCAGCTCTTAAATATGAAACTGAATCCAATTGATCTTACTTTCACTAAATCTTTTTAAAGGACTAAAAACGAATTCATTCCTTTAATAGCTGATTTGTAATACTCATACCGCTGGGACAACGAATATTTAGTGTGTGTGAATGTGTTGTATGTTCAAATGTGAGTGTCTGTCTAGGCAAGTATAAATTCTCATATCATCTGGTAGTAAGTAGTAAAATCGTATGAACATATATACATATATACATACATACATATGTATATAGTATTTAGTGTGGAGTTAAGTTGAGTTGTGTAGCACCAATTCCAATACCGACAAATGCCGTACTTGACCGCATAAAACATAATGTAAAAATCCCATTATTCGCCGGCGTAACATTGCTTAAATAACAGCCACAACATAAATAACAAAAACAACAACAATAACAACAACATAAACATACTTGAATATTGCTACGTTCTTTGGCAACAACAAAAACAATAAGTAGCAGCAGCAACGATACCAACAACAGCTGTAGAGCTGAGGCAACAATTTTTTTTTAAGTTTTTGTGTGTTATTTTTTTACATTTTTGTTTTCAGTTTTTGAAGCAGCAACTGCATAAGAAGTAGTGGCAACGGTAGTGATAGCAGCCAAATAGTAGACAAAGCTTTTTTTATTGCAACAGCCATAATATTAACAACAACGACTGCAACAATAATAACAAACAATTGCAACAACAAAGACAGTAGCAACACATTCAACTACGGGCAAGGAGGTACGAGTAAACTAACTGAACAAACAAAAAAAAGGCTGCAACAACGAAAAAAAGACAAAAAAGAGTAGAAAAAAAGTGTCTTTAAAAACTCTGTTGTGCGACGAGTACTGCTGGCGTCGACAAACAACAACAGCAACACAGTTCAGTTTGGTTCAGTTCGATACCAGTTTTTGGTTCCCACAATATAATATGTCCATAAGCGGCAGACCACATGACGTAATTAGCATAGTGCAGCTTTGCAGATCTCACAAGCAACCAAACAGCCAGGCAGCCACTGACTATAAGCCTTACTGGCTGGTTGGCTGGCTGGATGGTTGGTTTACTGGCTGGCTGTTTGGGCCAAACAGACACCCAAAACACAGACAATTGACCGACCAAATGGTTGACGAAAAGTTATTTACTTGCCTTGTTGTTACTGTTCGATCTTTTCGTTGCTGTGCTGTTGTTGTTGCTGTTGTCGTCGTCATCGTTGCCGTCGTCATTGTTGTTATTTCTTCTGAATACACGTTTAGTTGTAAAGTCGCAAAGTCGTAACGTAATGACAAACAGACTTTTCAAGTGGCATGCGAAAATCTTTGCTATAGTATTTACTCACCAAACTAACGGCTGCCGTAGCAGCAACAACAACAACAATTACAGCAACATCAGCACCAGAAGTTGTAATTGTCGTTGTTCTTGCCAGAGTAGTTAGTAAAAGACCAAAAAGTGGTATATGTTCAAGCAGTAATCGGTCAAGAAGATGAACTGGCGTCCTGAGTGAGCATTTAAACACCCCTCATAATGCTACCTGTGAAACTAAAAGCAGCTCAAAACCATCAATCTTTTGCTGTTACGACTCTACTCGACTACAACTACTGCGAGTACATTTTATGTGAAAAACCCAAAAAAAAAACACAAAAATGAAAAATAAGCGACGAAAAAAATATAAAAACCTAAACGTAGGAATTCCAATTTTTGTTTCTCTTCGCAATAATTTATGTCGCGTCTTTCTTGGAGTGCACAACCAATCAGAGAATACAACAAAAAAACAACACCAGCAACCAAAAAAAAAAGTAACATGGCAAAGCACTTCTGCAACTGCTGGTTAAAGCGCACCCGTCGCACATAACACCGAAAACCACAACACAAGCCATCCGCCAAAAAATTAAAATTAAACACGATCGTTATCAATTCGATTATTGATTACCATGCAAGGAATGAGAGTGCAGTTCCAACAGGCTACTTGTGCGATTGCTGCATCATCAGCAGTCAGTCCTAAACGCGCACACAATGAGACGACAGCATGTTATAGTAGTAGCAGCTGCTGCTACATTAAAGCCGAATTAAAAAACTCCCTATATATATTAAAAAAAATACAACAAGTATGTTGTTGTTTTTATTATAGTATAAGGCAGTATTTTTGATGTTTGTTATTATTATTATTATTGCTATTGTTGTTGTTGCTGCTGCTGTTACCTTTGCTATATAGAAAACATACCACAGAGATGGTAAATTTATTTGTTAATCAAATATGTTTTTTTTTCTTATTTAGCATTATTGAGAATGACAGACACTTTTAGCACTCGTATTTGTTACTATTTTAAGTTCTTAAAGTTTTAGCAGCTGCTTTTTAAATTGTTTATTAGCACGAGGGGAAATATTTAAATGGGTATTTAGCTTTGGGATTATTTAAATGGAGTTTTTAGTTAGTTATTAAGCTTTTAAACTTTATATATTAGAGGGGTTCACCAGTAACTGCTGGTTTTTAATCTGTAGGTCTTTCAGTTTGGTTGTTAGTCAATTTTAAATTTAAGTTTTATTTATAAACAATCTGAAAAGAGTTTTTTATACCCTGCACCACCATCAGTGGTGATAGAGGGTATATATAAGTTTGTCATTCCTTGTGTAACACCAAGAAATATACATTTTAGACCCCTTGTTATTTGTCTTGGACTTACATATGTATATCAAGAGACTACGAGTTGGTGATCGTAAACTATACTGTGCTGATTACATTGCTGCTCTGGCTTTTATCAGTTTCTATATGGACTAAATCGTGAACATATATCAAGAGACTCTGAGTTGCTAGTTGTAAACTATACGGTACTTTGATCAGTCTTTATATGACCTAGATTGACCACCAAATAGTAGTAACTTTAACTTTAAACATTTCGTCATTAACTGACGGAATAATAAACCAACCCAATTTTCAGAAATTGGGTTCTCTTAATTTAATCCTAAATTTGTTCTAAACACCACCCTATTCGCACTGTATGGAAACTTGTCAGAAATAGTTCAAATGGCGACTAATTACTAGGGTGATCGACTCGATTTTTCAACCGGTTTTTTCTGCTTTACCAGTGTCGGTTTTTTCTTAATGTTGATTTTTCGAATATCGAATAACCCGGTTTTTTCACTTTTTAAAAACCGGTTTCGAATACCTTTATTTGCATTGTATTCAAAGATTATTTAAATATAATTTTTAAGTAAATAATAATACAGCCCGTCTAAATTTTTAAAATATTCGAGTCGAGGAACTAGCGTATATTTTTCTACAGCTCCTTTGGTTAAACTTTTTTGATTTTCCTAATTAATTAAAAAAATTTATTTGTAAAATTAATAACTATTTGATAAAATTTTATCAATTTTAAGATTATATTCCAATTACAATAATTAATTTACGGCTGAAATTTTATGGAAGAAGTGTCCCACTTTTTTCCTAATTTTTTTATATTAAAGAAATAATGTAAATCAGACGACTAGATCTTAAGTTATAATCTTTTAAACTGTTAAAAATCATTTCGGGCCATGTTTTATTAATCAAATTTAAACATTAACATTAAGTTTTTCAAATTAAAATATATATTTTTATTTATAATGAAAAACCGGTTAACCGGTTTTTTCTTAATTTGAAAAATATCAACCGGTTTTTTTAAATTATCAACTATTCGAACTATTCGAAAACCGTTTTTTGGAAATGTCGAATAATCGATCACCCTACTAATTACCCAGCAAACATTGAAAAGTAACGATAATTTCTTAATTAGCATTATTTTAACACGGTGATGACATTGGAGGTAAGTAGTTACCATGCTCGCTTACATGTAACTATTTAAATAAGTACTTATAATCAGGGGTTTATAAAGTTTTTTTGCCTTACGCACAATTTTTCACACATAATACAAACCTGTACTTCTTGTTCCTTACTTCGCTGTCAGATTATAGGTAAGTCACTATAAGAGTACTTAAAAGTAATACAGACGATTTGTAGTAGTCCTTGAAAAGTAAGTTGTCATGTAAGTAAAAGTCATTGCCGAGTTTTTGTTGGGTAGTTGTCTGCCAGCAAAAATATGGTAGTGAATTGTACTTATTCAACAACTTACTTTTCAATGACTACTACATACCGTCTGCCTTACTTACAAGGAGTCTAGTAATAGCTTACAAATAATATATTATGTAAGTACTTACTTGTTATACTGTTTTCGAACTTTGTTAAAATAATTATAGTTTTTTTTGTGAAAACTAATAATTGACGCAGTGGACGTATCCTCATAAGTAAGTAGAAACAAAACTACTTACTTAACTCCCTATTTGCAGGCGATCGTAATAAGTACTTACCTAACTTCCTATTTGTAAGTGAGCGTGTTAAGTACTTGCCTCCAATGTCAATCCCGTGTTAAATAATGTCCTATGTCCTGATAGACAAATTCTGCGATCAGATTTTGCTTTAATGCTGTTCAAACCTTTGGAAATCTGTATCTTGGTCTCTGGGCTTTAGTGTACCTTGGTCTCTGGATTTTTATTAAATTTTGTTTTCCTGTGTAAACGTTACTTTTCGTTACTGTTTCCAAAAAAAATTTAAAGGCATCATTTTAAGTTCACCAACTCTGAAATTTTGTACGAATTGCCAAAACTGTTGGTGCCACTGCTCTCTGTGCTAGTTGTTGTTTGTTTGTTATAATGTTTTATTTTCTGTTCGCTGTTTGTTGTTGTTGTTGTTGTTTGGTACATATTTTTATATTTGTAACTGGTTGCAATTTTCTCATGATCACATGTGTGCGCACAGGCAACAAAATATAAATAATTCTCATCGAAACTTGACAATCCATAAAAAAACAACAACAACAACTAAAAAAATGAAATAAAATAAAAAAAAAGAATTTTTAGTCGAAAGCGATCAATAAAAGAACTATTTTGTTTAAACGCATTTGCACGTACTTTTTTTTATTATTTTTATTTTTTTATTCAGTGAAGCTTTTTGTACTCTACTCAATAATATAAACACAATGGCCATGTTGTTGCATATACACAAAACAAACTGTGCAACATTCTGACTTACACACGCATCAAACAAACATACAGATGTACATAAGCAGAACTATAGATACAAATATATAACGACACAAATGTAGCTCTTTATCTGTTTTATGTAGATACTTCAACCAAAAACGAGTGCAAACCATAATGAAGTTATAGAGATGAGAAAAAGGTATGAATGTATGTATGTTTGTTTGTTTATTGTATGTAGCAAGCGAGCATGTGCGAACAATACTTTTCGACGCAATTTAAATGTCATTACCACAAAGTTCTTCTGAGTGTCATTGTATGCTGTAAGTTTATGTTGCTAGTGTTGGCAATAGTTGTGAAAAAAAAAAAATACAAAAAAAATATATGTAAAATAAACTATTTTATAAAACATGTAGATACAAATGTATCTATGGATGCGTATATGCAGAATGCAATCAACTCAAGTAAGAATGCGAATGAATACGTTATCAAACAAATACCTTTTTGCGCGATCATTCAAATGTCATATCTCGATATGTATGCACTACATTCAAACACTTACATACATATATTTATACATTTATGTGTGAGAAATAGTTGCAAAAAAGAAAAACTTCTTAGTAAAAATAAAGGTAAAAACAAACTTTACGCATTGCTAAGATTGACCTACAGCCTTCTCTTCTATGCTTCTCTGGCTTGCAATACTATCAACGACAACGCACATAAAAATGTCATCATGGGTGGCAAAAATAATTTAGTACAAAAAAATATATAAAAATAAAAGAAACTTATTTTTATAGTGTTGTGTTTTACATTAAAATTAGGACAAACATTAATGCAGCGGCTAAAAATCTTTGAAATTACTTAAATATTGTATTATAATAAAAAACTAATTTTAATCATAGCCAAAGATTTCTTTGTATTGGTTACCTGTTAAAGTGTGTGTTTATGTGTGGTTTTACTACTAAATTGAAAAATACGACTTACTTACTTGCTTACTGGCTTGCTAGCTTTGAGACTTGCATATCGTTGTTGTAAATAAATAGTCGTAAACATTAAAGTCGTCATTAATTCCATGTTTGGTCAAATAGTGCACCCCTGTTTGCATAATAATTAAATACGTTATCAATATGGCAAGGTTACATTTAGCTAAAAACAACAACAATAATAACAGCAACAACAACAGTCTACGACAATAACAACACAAACTAGTTAGATATTATGCCCGGAAACGTCATCATTAAACTGGTAGCACAACGACAACTTTGTCAATTATTCACCAAACTACATATCTATTGCTTTAATACGCTCATGTTACTTATTAATCAGAGCTGTGTAAGTTTTCTTCGAGTGTTTGTTTTTCATACGAATTGCCTACAGATTTTGTAAATATGTTTTTTAGAAATTTAGTTCATTAGCAAATCTGCCCCGATTCAACAATATGTAATTAATGAAACTTTATTCTACCGAGATTAGGTTTTAGATAATTTACAAATAACTTAAGATTAAAGCTTTATTTTTTGCTCGAGTCACACAGATTCGTATGATAACATATGAATCAAATCGGTAACATTATCTGAACCAACATCGGCTCAAATCGGAAATGCATTTACAAGGAGACACACAGACGGACGTAGCTTAATCAAATCTTAAAGTGATGCAGAGCCGTTTGGTAAACTTTAAGGACCTTTTTCAGAAGGACGTTTTGGCTTCTTTATATAGATATCTTCTATATTGTTGGTCTGATTTTTGTACAGATTTCTTAAATGTAAAAGCATTGCATAACTTTTCATTTGTTGCCACAGTTTGGGTAGATGTACAAAATAAAACAATCTTTACATAACTATTACTGTAATTTCAAAATATTTATGACTAATATCACGATTTGAAAACGATTTATTGCAACGAACTGTAAGAATAACCAATAATGGACCGATCCTCACAATATTTTTTTTAGAAAGATTTAGGTTCTTAACAGATTGTTTATGCGAATATTATCTACTACTTCAACCAAGGCTCTGGAAACGTTGCTAGATATTTCACCCATTGAAACATATTTAAGATATGAGGCGTTGCTTACGGCTCTTTACTTTAGGCGAACTGGCCAAAAGCGGTTATACGACACGTCATCAATGTATACTGGACACAATAGAAGGTTATACACAATCATCGGACTTGCCTGATCATATACCAGACACAGAATATGTCGGAAACTTTGAAACGCTGATCCCAGATAGAATGGCGCCCACAGCGCTTAATATATTTACCGACAGCCAGAAGGCAATTAGGGCGATATCAGGTGATAGAACTAAATCTAAGACCGTATTGGATTGTAAGAAAGTTTTAACTGAATACTCTCCCAGAGGTAAGGTTTACATCATATGGGTACCAGCCCACTTTAAAGGGAATGGAGCTCGAGGCAGTTAACCTGACTTCGACGCAACAAAAAATGAACTAAAAATATGGGTGAGAGAATCCCATAAGGCCTCTTGGAATAATGAAACAGTGGGTAGAACCACGAAGATCCTATGGGGTGACCCTGATGAAAGCAAGACGAAAAATCTCCTCAAAGTGAGTCTAAAGTTAGTATGATGCTACGTATTCTGAGTGGACACACAGGATTACGAGAACATCTATGTAAAATTGGACGTGCGGATTCAGACGAATGTAAAGCATGTGGAGAGGACAGTGAAACTCTGGAACACTTTCTTTGCCACTGCCAGGCATTTGTCGAAGTTAGATCCAAGTATCTTGGAAGTGATATTATTCCGGAAATAACATTCCTGACTAACACTGATTGGAACATTCTTAGGAATTACGTTCAGGAAACTGAGTTTCTGAACACTGAAAAATAATTCATTCAGTGAACTTTTTTTTGTTTTCATGATAAGGAGCACACTACAGGCCCGATAGCGGCCTAGGTGTATTTCTTCGGATTTGATGTAGTATACATCCTCCTATCAACCTAACCTAACGATCTCTTTACTGGTATTTTTCACAATTAATGAACTTAAAAGCAATTTTCTGAAGGGCTCTTATAGGTTCTTATTAGGGTTTAATATGAACCGATTTTCTTAATATAACTTCCGGGGTATATAAAACCCCCAGAGGGACGGACATAATAGGATTCTCTTAGAAGCTGATAAATAGAAACAATTTATATTTTACAAATTATTTAAACAAATTAGAATTGATTATTTAGAATTGATTGTTTTTGCACAGATCTGTTATTGAAACCTATTATGGTTATTATAGCGAGAGCTACTGCCCAAACACGTACATTATTCATCTAAAATACTCATAAATAGTAGTGCGGTTAAAAAGTCACAAATCTGCTAAATACAATGTAGATGCATGAAGATAGAAAAATACACTATATACATTAGGGTAATAACTTTTGATTTGTCAAAAAGATCATAAAGACAATTTAGCAAACAAAATCCTAGTTTTTCGCTACTGTCAAAAAAGTTCCCCATGCAAACAAGTTGAAATTTTTGATTTAACTGGTTTTAAATATAAAATTTCTTAAGGGAATAATCCAAATCTTGGGATTCCGAAGGGATCAGGGGTCTCCAAAAACCCTAGTACGGAAGAGTTTTGTTGTGAAAATGACTTGCAATCACGACTTTTATCATCAGTTACATAAGTATTGCCTTATACGTGGTGATAGGTAATATTTCGGTAAAAAATTAGTCATCACCCTAATATACATACAACTATAAACAAACCCAAATAAACATCAACAAAATTTAGATTATTATACGCTTAAAAAGTATATAAACAAACTTTAAAGGAACCTAAATGAAAACGTTTTTAATTTAATTTATAAAGATATAAATCAAATCAAAACAAAATGAACAACTGCTATAAAAATGCTATCACAACTCTAAATGAAATAAAGTCCCCGCATTCATTAGGAATTCAATCAGTTTTTATCTGCAGTACGATTAAGATGAAAAAGTAGTAGTGGTTGATGTTGTTGTTGCAGTAGTAGTAGATGATGATGATGTTGATGATGACGTTGGGGTATTTAAGTGATAAACAACGGTAGCTCCATATTTATTATATACCTATACATTATAATTATCAGAGTGTTACACCTATTAATTAGTTAGAGAAGACAACAATGATAACAATAGCGTTAAATTTAGTGTTTTACAAACAGTTTAATCTTGTTGTGAGTGAGCGCGTAAGGTGAAAAAGAACTCAAACCGAAAAAAACGAAACAAAACAATAGCAGTCACAACCACAGCAGCAACAGCATCATCACCATCATTTAGTGGCGGCAGCAGCAGTTGTGTACTCGAAACAAAATAAATTTATCTCACGGGCAATAATAATGAAGAGCCCAGACAGTCAGCCAAACAATCGTTCCTTTTTCGTTTCTTACGCAGTCCATGAAAGTGTTAACAAAATGATATTTAACACAATAATTCTTTTTTTCTTTTTGTTTAGTGGGCAAACTGTTACAGATACTTTGTTGTTAGATGTTTAATAGAAAGATTTTTTTTAAGCTAAAGATCAAAAAATTAGAAGAATGATGGTGGTGGTCGCACAGCGGGTTTATATAGTATGCACTCAATTTTCGTTATTACTTTGTTGTTTGAAGTTGCTCCATTATTATTAGGTTTTCATTAAATCAATTAATATATTTGTAATTTATTAACAATGTTTGTTGGTTGCTTGATTGGCTAATCGAAAATTAACAGCAAAATTGTTTTGGTTTTAATTACAAAACGCCGCTTGATTTATACAAAATATCATAAATTATAAGCGGATACTTAAAAGAATTTCGATTTTTTTTGGGGGATTTTGACAAATGTTTTAGAGTTTTTTTGGCGTTGAGGGTGTTTATTAAAACGATATGTTTTTTTTGGGCTAATTGTTTATTACCCCTCACTGAAAACTCTTCCTTATTGGATTTCACTTGAATGATATAATAAATGACTGAAGAAATAATATTGTAATTAAGTAATTAATAACTTAAGTACTTATTAATGTTAAAATAAAGTGTTTTAAAGTAAAACCCTGGGAATTTAACAGAAAAAAAATTAATTATATATTTTATTTCATTTGTACTTTCTGCTGTTAGTAAAATTTATTTAAAAAAAAGTTTTGAAAGTTGTCCCAACCCAGGAAAAATTGTGGAACTTGTTCTAAAAACAACTAGTACTAGAACGAGTGCAAACAGAACCACATAAGATTCTTAAACAACAACTACTGGGAACTAGTGTTGTCGTTATATCTTCTCGAACACGTTCCTCAGAATATTGTTGTGGTTTTTAAATCCGTCTAAATAGTTTTCAAGGAACTAATTCTTTGAAACTAGTTCACAGACTTATTTTCACCGAAATAAAAAACGCATTCATATGTATATTTCTGTGTAGAATTGGACTATAAGGAATCTAAGATAATGGAAAGAAAGCAGCTGGTTTTGTATTTCTTGTACAAAAAAATATTTTAATAGATTTTAGGGCGTCAGAATGATCATAAATTTAAGTATCACCCTAGATCCGAGGTTAATACATATGAACAAAAATCATTGATGAGAGAACTAGTTCCAGAAGCGTTCCATAGACTGAATGTCAACTCCATAACACTTCCATAGAATCAGTTCCGAAGATGATAATTTCGAATTAAAATCATTGGTCTCAACGCCAGAACAGAACGAGTTTAGCCTATAATAATGAGTTATAGAACTAGTTGAGGAACTAATAAAAAATTTCCTGGTAATATACATATATCTTTCTATATATTTTTTTCATATTTGAAAGTCGTCCTCTTGGACTTGCTCCACTTTTCCTTTTTGCTAGTTTTAAGTATTACCCAGCAAAAACCAGGTAATGACTTGTACTTACTAAACCACTTACTTTTTAATGACTACTATAGACCGTCCGGATTACTTAGAGGGAGTCTAGTAATGATTTATAAATAATATAACCCCCAATGTAAGTTTTTGCTGGGTTCTTAATGTAATCGTACTTAAACTTTCAAGTACATTTTACATGAATTATGTAGCATACAGTGTTGCTAACTTAATATTTGTTATGTGAACAAAAATGTGATTCAAATTATTAATTTTTTTAACGAAAATAACAACAAATTAATTTCCCACAAATTTTACGATAAACAAAATGTTCTTACGAAACAGCTGCATAATCATTGCCAAATGTCTTTCTAAGAAACTTTTGCAATATTTTGTAAATTTTTAATAAAACAGATTTTACAGTAAAAATGTGGATTTAGATTTGTTATGATCAAAAATTTGCTTTTTAATTAAAACTAAACAATCACAATCGTTAAATAACCGACTAAATATATTTAAGATATATTTTAGAAATCGATGTATACGTAAGTTATCTGGGCACCATCGAAATGATACTGATTACGAATAGAAGTTCTTCTAGTAAAATTCAAGAATAAAAGTAGAATTTATAAGAAGGGTCATATTAACCTAAACCTAAAAAGTGAAAAGGGAGGAAGTAAAAAACTAATTGATGACACCCGGAGCCAAGAGCGCCACAAATATTATTTATAAACAATTAGAAAAACTTAACGTCAAATTAGCTTAAGACGACGCACACAAATTCTAAATAAATTATTTCATCAGAATTCGAAATAAATTTAGAAATAAAAACTGCATCAATGATTTTGATAAATTTCAAAGGAATTCAATTTAAATTAATGCATTAACGCCCACTTAAAAAATTTTACACTTACACACACTCACAAATGCTTGCCATAAAAATTAACTCCAAATCTAATCAGATTTATTTGTCTGTATTGTAGTATACCCGGGAATATGAGAGAGTGAATGCATTTGTTTCATTATGGTCTAATGAATTTTTAGCTGAAGGAATTATTTATTTATTTAATGTAAAAAAAAACTCTTAAGAATTTCACCTTTTTGTAAATGATTCCTATTTGAATGTAAAATGAATTAAATTAAAAGAAATGAAATGAAAAGCAATCCGTGAGAGTGATGATGACTACGAAACAGAGCAGGAGCAGTTGTAGGAGTTAAGAGTTGAGGAGTGGTTGAACAGAGAGAGGGGGGGGGGGGGGAATAATAAAAACAAAAACGTAACAAAACATTTTAAATTCAACTTGATTTATGCTTGAGACAATTTCAACTTTACACACTAGGTTGACCAGAATGGGAATCGCGAACAGCACGGATGTTATCTGAAAAAGGAAAATTTATACATTGCAATGTACGACGACGAGTAGAGTAGTATTATCGTTTTAGTAGTAGTCGCTGAATGTTGTTGTTGTTGTTGCTGCTGCTGTTGGTTGCTTTAGCTGCTGCAGTAAATACTGTTGCTGTTGTAGTTGTTGTTGTTGTCGTTTTCATCGTCATCTTCGCACACAAAGTACGTGTTGTGATAGAATGCGGTTAACACAAATAGAATGTATACAAACCAAAACTAATTTACAAAAGGTTAATACTACTGGCAGTCAAACACGCAGTCAGTCAGTCAGTTAGGCAGATGAACGAACAAACGGCCAAGTTGGCAAATGAGCAAAGCAACTGCAAAGTAAAACTGCAAACAGCCAAGAAGACATTTATTCAGTTAGTCTGTTAGTCAGTCCATTCAACCGGCAGTCATTCTGTACGTTAGTTAGTCAGTCAAGCAAAACACTATACATACTGCACTAAAGCCAACAACATCAGCAACACCAAAGTAAGCACAAGCAACATGCAGCAAAACAGTCTGCCAAACAGCCAGCCAGCCAACAAGCATGCAGCAGTAGTCAGTTGTAGTCGTATATGTAGTATGGCAATTGCTCAAAAAGATAATATACGAGACCGGCGAAAAAGAGTATGTCAACTTTTAGTGAGTGAGTGTCGCTTCTTTTTTAAGAAGCTGCAAAACCAGCTTTGCGCACACAAATAATGTTATCACCGTGAGAAAAAATATAAACAGAAGTAAAATAACTGTGGCACACAGATACACACACTCACTCACTCACTCACTACCATGCCACATACAACAGCAACAACAAACAAGACAATGAAAATGAAATAATAAATAAGAGAAATTTAACATGAAGCAAACAAGTGTGTGTTTGTTGTCCCCAAAAAAAGAAAAATAATAAAAAAAAATAAAAACAAAATAATAAAAAAAAAAAAACAACCAAACATCTCACAATATTAGTACGAGCATCTACATACATACACACAGCTACACAAACAAACAAACAAACACACACTTAAACATTTATATCCACTTAAGTGTGGGATGAACATTTCGCAGGAATAATGTGAAAATTTTGGGGGGTTTGAGAGGATCTTTAAACTTAGTCAGCAGCCATGGCAAGCACAAGCATGTTTGCTGTGGACAATAAATATTAATTGATTGAAGATGAAACATTAAAAAAAAATAAATTTTGTTGAAAATTTTTAGGAATTTAACTGACTATTCTATGGTTTACAGGTGTGTGGCATTTTCAAAATTGTTCATGTGAATCAAGTAGGTGATTCATATTATTTGTTTGTTTTGCTAAATTTTCGCCGAATATCACAAAATAATTTCCCCAAAATTTTGCCTTAAACAAAATTATCTTTATTTGTTTTTTTCTCTTTCAAAACAGGCGCCTATTCATCAGCAAATGTCTTTCTAAGAAAATTTGCAACAGTTTGTTAGTTTTTCTAATAGACGGACACATTATGCGCCTCTTTAGAAATGCATATTTATTTTTGTTTCGTTTAAAGAAAAAAAATCTATTTCAAATTTGTGTTTTTTTTTTAATAAAGTTTATATTTTGTTTTGCTTTTTATGATAGATGATAATCTAAATTTGTGAATCATCCATCCATCTCTGTGTAGTCGTCGGTGGCGCACATTTCTTTTAGTCTCCTCCGCTGACTGTTGCTGCTTTAAGTTTTCTATTTGATTTTGGTATTTATAGTTTGTCGTTGCACAGTGGGGCAGGTCGTTTAAGATAATTGGTTAATTTGTTTAATTAGGTTAGAGCTTAGATAGATCCGTAAAGGAAAGCAATATTTTGAAAGATCTGATCTCTCAATAATAAAATTTCAATTAATTAAATCAATCAATAAATTTTTCAATAAAAACTTTGATTTCAAGAAAAAATTTGAATTTTAAAGAAAAGTAAAAGTTTTGTGTAAAAAATAAGGATTTGAATTCAGAATTTGTGGCTTTGAAAGGTATAATTTTTTTCCACAAGTTCGGATTTTTAAAGAAAAACTTCGGATATTTTTTTAGAAAATTCGAATTTTTTTTGCTAAAATTTTAACAGAATTTTATTAAAAATTCATTATAAGTAGATTTTTAGTACAAAATTAGATTTTTAATAAAAAATTGGAGTTTTAGTAAGATATTGGGTTTTTAGTACAAAATCGAATTATAAGTATTTAATTAGTACAAAATTAATTTTAGTAAAAAATTGTATTTTTAGTACATAATTGCATTTTTAGTAAAAAATCCAATTTAAGTGCAAAATCACAGTAAAATTTCTTTACATATTGGATTTTTAGTACAAAATCTTTTGTGAAAATTGCAATTTTTTTGTACAAAATTGGTTTAGATTTTTAATAGTAAACAGAATTTTAATAAAAATTCATTAAAAAGTGGATTTTTAGTACAAAATTGGAGTTTTAGTACAAAATCGGATTATAAGTATTTAATTAGAAATTAAGTACAGAATTGCATTTTTAGTACAAATTTGCATTTTTATAAAAAATTGCATTTTTAGTACAAAATTGATTTTTAGTACATAATTGGATTTTTAGTAAAAATGCCAATTTTTGTGTAAAATCACAGTAAAACTTCTGTATATATTGGATATTTAGTACATTATATTTTTAGTACATATTCATTTTTTATTAAAAATTCCAATTTTAGTGTAAAATCAAAGTAAAATTTCAGTACATATTGGATTTTTAGTACAAAATCTTTTGTGAAAATTGCAATTTTTTGTACAAAATTGGTTTCATAATTAGTAGTAATCAAAATTTTACTAAAATTACAAAGTGAATTTTTAGTACATAATTGTACATATTTTTAGTAAAAATTTGGATTTTTAGTACAAAATTGGATTTTTAGTATAAAATCAGATTACAAGTATTTAATTAGAATTTAAGTACAGATTTGCATGTTTAGTACAAATTTTAATTTTTAGTACAAAATTGTATTTTTTCTTGTAAATAATTTCATTTTTAGTGCAACTGGAAATTTTACAATAAATGGAATTTTTTGTACAAAATTGGATTTTTAGTATAAAATCGGATTATAAGCATTTAATTAGAATTTAAGTACAGAATTGAATTTTTAGTACAAATTTGCATTTTTTGTTCAAAATTGCATTTTTAGTACAAAACTGTATTTATTTGTAAATAATTGCATTTTTAGTAAAACTCTAAATTTTAGTGTAAAATAGCAGTAAAAATTCAGAGAAAATTGGATTTTTAGTACGAAATTGAGTTTTAGTACAAAAACGGATTATAGGAATTTAGTTTAAATTTCAGTACAAAATATCATCTTATTATAAAAGCATTTTATTATAAAATAGAAGTTTTAGTACAAAATTACATTTATCGTACAAATTGCATTTTTAACAAAAAATCGAATTTTTAATACAAAATGGAATTTTTCAATTTGAACTGATTTTCAATTAAAAGAAAAGAATTTCTGTTAAAAATTAAGGTGAAATTGTTTATGTGAATTTTTGCTTAAGTAAATGGTGATGCAACAACAGACATCTGTTGAAGAAATTTGTTTGAAAATCCCTTGGCTTTAACATTACATCCACTATCGCCATAGAATAATCCTCAAAAAATCCTTCAACTTGCCCTGATTGCAGTTCAATTGGCTATTACTGCAACTTCACCACTGTACAAGTCGTTTCTTTTTTTAGTTTTTTTATATTATTTTCTTTTAGTTTGTACAACCAACCTTATCAACATATTTATCTCTCTTACGTTGCTTGTTCACACGCCCCCATAACTCACCTTGCGACTGAAAGCAAAGGAAATTTCACATGATTTTTCAGTTCAGGCAACAGCAGCAAATGTTTACATTTCGTTTTAACCGAAGGTGCTTCAAGTAGTACGTTTACAAAGTAAAATCAACAACAACAACTACTATTACAACAATAACATTAAACAACTGTAAGATCTCAGCAACAATAACAACAGCAACTACAAAAATATATATCATTTAGGTATGTGCCATACATTCATTGTTCAGTTTTTCAGCTTTTTTTCGCTCCCTATACCCTTTGCCTTGGTCGGAGAGTACCTTAAGTTTGTCACTTTAATTCGCTGAAAATAAGAACTTTAAAAGTTTTGTTTAGGTACTAAAGACGAAAATGGTTCTTTGGAGTCTGTAGATTGTAAAACTTACTCAACAACTTACTTTTCAATGACTACCACATACCGACTGCATTATTTAGAAGGAGTCTATTAATAACTTATAAACTTACTTTTTAGCCTTGTTTTCCAAATTTGTTAGAGGCAAGTTGACAAGAAAGTTGACTTTTTTTCACTCAAATTGTAAAACTTATATAATTTCCAGATAAAATAAGAGTACTTTTAGTAAAAAATTTTACTAGTAAAATTTAAACTTAAAGTATGTACTCGCACGTTATCTGGAAACGGGCCCTTAGACATTCGATGGATTCGATTTAGGTCTGTTAATATTTCTTGCAGATAATTTAGAAACATTCTTGAAATAGAGCCCTAAACTACAGCAAGATTCAAATTTATTGACAATGTTATGATTCGATTATATCTACTGATCATTACAGTTTAAGAAACATAAGATAATTATATAAGTGGTTACGTAAGTAGAAACCTAGGGTGCATTAAATTCGTCTTTAACCAATACATGTTGCTGATGCTGCTGTTAAATGTATTTCTTTTTTCACTTTAGTTTTCATCATGATGATGATGATGGTGATTTTTCTTTAGTTCATTTGTCTGCTGCTCTTATTTTCGGATGTCGCTTTTTGATGTATTTATTGTCGCGTCTTGATGTCCATGTTTACCGAACTGACGTTCTGTTGAATACTTAAAGAGCTGATGGTGGCAGAGTGATGTTTTTAATGATGTTGTCGTATAGTTGTTATTGCCGAATGGAATTGTTTCTGTTCTTGTTGTTGTTGCTACTGCTGATGTTATTATTTGGTACATTTAGGAAAAATTTTTAAATTCCATTGAAAAAGCAAAAAATAAAAATAAAACCAAAAACACATAAACCCCCTAACTAAAGGAATTTCTAAATTGTATAAATATTGTTGTTGTTGCTGTTGTATTAAAAACAAAATTTGTATATCAATTTAGATAAGAAATGAAACAATTCAAAAAAGTGACAATTTAATCATATCACTGACGTCACATATAAGCATACACATATACAAATACGCACATGCATGCAACAATAAACTTCAGGGAAGTGATAACGTTGACAGATGGATGAATGTTTGGACGGATGATTGAGGACAGACAGACATGCATACCAAACAATAACGCAATATTTTTAATATTTTGTTTTGGTGTTTTTTTCCTCCAACAAAATGTCCATATAAATCATTTTTTTGTAGTCGTCACTACTAAACTCATGTTTTTCTTAATGTTCTAACACACAAATAAGAACAAACATTCACATTATTACTGAACTTACTCAATCACTTAACACACTCCCTCACTACCCTCCTGAGACCGACAAAAAAAAAAACAAATATTAAAAAATATATAAATATTTTAACAGATAAATCTTTGTTTTTACATTAACATATCTTAAAGATACACATACATATATAAATCTATTAATATTATTTATTAACTGGATGGAAATTCATAATGATGTTTTTCCTTTTTTTCCTATGATAAACATAATGATCATTATGTTGAGTTTGTTTTTGTTTTACGCTACTAATGTCATTCGTTTTGTTTTTTTTACAGCACAGCTTGCTTCTATAAAATCAATATCAGCCAGTAATCGTACTGTGGAAAATGGCCAAGAATTGAGAATTGTTTGTAAAGTTACTGGACGACCACCACCCAAAGTGACATGGTTTAAGGATCATCGATCAATAAATCGCAATCGTAAACTGTATCAGTTTTCTCACTATAAGTAGGTTAAATTCATCATTATTGTGTTTAATTTTTTTTTTGTTTTGAAAATGATCATCATTATCATCATTGTCACTGATGAAAAAAAATAGAAGAAGAACAACAACAAAAAAAGTGATTCATTCATTTACTCAGTCATTGATGATTTTGAACGTAACATATTCACACTTGCACACACATACATACAAACATACTATGATCATGAGTATATTGTATAATAAAACAAATATTAGTGGGTCCACATTTTAGAAATCACGTTCCCATACAAATTACCCTTGAAATTTGTATTTAATTGTAGAAATAAATCAAAATGTTCAATGTTCAATCTACAAATTTTAATTAGAAATAAAATTATTACGTTTTTATTGTTAATAATTTTATAATATTAAAAATATGTATATGATATTATCTGGTGATCTTGGTACCAATGATCGATTCTATATGGAAAGAATTTTTTATAAAAATAAATTCAAATATTATTCAAAAATGAACTAGTTCTAAAAAGAACCAGTTAGAAAAGTGACAGTTCCAAACTTAAATCAACTCAAAAGGACTAGTTCGCGATTAGACTATAGACTAGACTATAGACTAGACTATAAGCTAGACTATAGACTAGACTATAGACTAGACTATAGACTAGACTATAGACTAGACTATAGACTAGACTATAGACTAGACTATAGACTAGACTATAGACTAGACTATAGACTAGACTATAGACTAGACTATAGACTAGACTATAGACTAGACTATAGACTAGACTATAGACTAGACTATAGACTAGACTATAGACTAGACTATAGACTAGACTATAGACTAGACTATAGACTAGACTATAGACTAGACTATAGACTAGACAACTAGACTATAGACTAGACTATAGACTAGACTATAGACTAGACTATAGACTAGACTATAGACTAGACTATAGACTAGACTATAGACTAGACTATAGACTAGACTATAGACTAGACTATAGACTAGACTATATACTAGACTATAGACTAGACTATAGACTAGACTATAGACTAGACTATAGACTAGACTATAGACTAGACTATAGACTACACTATAGACTGGACTACAGACTAGACTACAGACTGGACTACAGACTAGACTACAGACTAGACTATAGACTAGACTATAGACGACTGTCAAACTTGATTTTAACAAGTTTTAAAACCAATATTGCCAAATTTATAATTGTAATATTGAACACAATGGACCCCCTAATATTTGTAAAAAGTACAAGAGTTTATATATTTTTTTTTAAGATTTTTAAGATTTTATTTATGTGTGTGCAGTTTTTTTTCAATTTAATTTTAATTTAAAAAAAATGTCTTATTAATTTAAAAAAATTTTCTTTTCTTCCTAATTACAAAAAAATCATTTCGCAGAAAAAGATCTGAACTTATTATACGTTCTTTTAATACCTCAGATGCTGGTCGTTATGAGTGTCGAGCAAAAAATAAGGTTAATCGTAATATAGAACGCAGAGCAATCGTAATTAAAGCGTATCCAGGTATTTATAGTCTCATGATTTTTTATTTTATGCATTTTTTTATTTCACTTTAAAAATTGCTAATGTGTGAACTAAAGTGTGAAAGCATTAATAAATTTAATTATAATTTTTGTTTTTCTTTTCTTTTTTTCGTGGCTATTTTCTTTTAGTACAACGTTTTGATCCCAATCCCCGAGGTACAGGCAATAATTGTCCGGATGATGCCTCCGAGTTCTGTTTTAATGGCGGAACTTGTAAATTCTTTTCAGAAATCGGTTCCTATTCCTGCATGTAAGTTTTCGTTTCTTTTTTAAGTTATTATTTAGTTTATATAAGTAAGGTAACCTTTTTTAGTTAGATTTAAATTTAGACTTGTCTAGTATTTTCATTGACTCTTTTGTTTTCCGTTTTTATATATATGTTTCCAGATGCCCCGAAGGCTTTATTGGTGAAAGATGCGACCGCAAAGAAGTCAACAATATGCCCCCTAGTACGTACAGCAACGAACACGAATGTGGCGAAAATAAATATTTAGGAAGTTATTATTGCTAAAGTAGGCTTTTCTATAGCATCAAACGTTTTTTGGTTCTGTTTTCTGTTTCAAAACTATTTTAATCTCAAATTTGTTAAAGTATTTATTTTATATTGTTAATTTTTGTTCATTATTTTTCAAGCAAAAAAGAACTCAGTACTTTATTAAAACTAAAGTTAAAATTTTAGTTTTGATAAAAATTTTATAAAATACCGTATAATAATTTTTCAAATTTCGATTGTATTAGCATATAAATAGAGTTGTATTTTCTTAACAATTTGGCATATTTCTTGAGATTTATTTTCACATTAAAGTTGTCTAAAAATTCTTGAAACTAATTCGAACTAGTTTTCGTGTTGTGTTTGTGTGAAAAGCCGATTTCGGCTCGTGTTCCGGGGCAACCTTTAGTGTTCGTTGCTATAAATATTACTAAATTAAAGTGTTTAAAAGCCTTATAGAAAGGATTCGTGAGTTGTGAACAGTAGCTTTTTGGGCATAATTATTCTTATAGTAAAAATAGTTCGGGGTCTACACAGGGGGAAAAATATACACGTCTGGTACCAAATTGACACCAAATTTTTCAATAACATCCATTGTCAAGTATATACATACAACAACACTATGTAATGTTGAAAACGCAACGTTGTCAACATTGCAACAATTCGTTGTAGCAATCTAAACTTTATGCACATCCGTTGTCTAAATGTTAACAAAAGTGGTAAGCTCATTATTTACAACGTATTTTGAGCTTACCACTTTTGTTAACTTTTATTAACAAATTTGGTGTCAATTTGGTACCGGGCGTGTAAATTTTTATTCTCTGTGTAGTTCTAAGCAAATATGCCGATGTTTTATTATGCTTTTCACAAACTTTGTATTAATATATTCCAAATATATAGTTGTTATGTGAGATTGAGGTTCTGAATCCAAGATTTTTTTTATCGAACGATATATATGTATAACGAGAGAGAAAGCATATTGTGTTTTGCCAGTCTCTTTCTAAAAAATTTAAACATGTTTATATAGAACTATTTCTTGACTCATATAGGAAAATGACTTCTCAATCTTCTCCACAAGTAAGCAGCAATTTAACTACTTCTACTAACAATAAATTCCATGAGTTTAACCATCTCAATTCTCTATTCGAAAAGTTGATCTGTATGTGTGTATATCAACTGAAAGCTAAGTTCGTATTGAAGCTCGAATTTTATAAATATTGCAATTGTTTTTCGTAAAATGCAACTCTGCTTATATGTTTCCAAAGAAAATTGTACAAAATCTTTTTCTTTTTTTTAGTTTATAAATCTTTAACAAATATTCTTTCTATTTTCTATAACTACTATATATTTTACATAAAATGCTAAAACAAACAGTATAAACCCTTTGTTTGAAATTATAAAAAAAGGGAGAAGAAGGGTTTTACACCGAAAAACAAAAATTCACCACATTCCATAACAACCGCTTAGAACGTTTTTTTTTTCAAACTTAAACTTAATTGCTCGAAAATACATGTATGTTAGACTCTGTCGGTAACTAAAGATTAAAAAAATTAAATTAAACTAAAAATTACATAGATATTTACAAAACTAAAGGTGCTATAGAAAGGCTTTTGTTTAAATATATAATTACTTTCCGCTAAGCGGGCACTAACATTATTTTTTTTGTTCCTTAGAGTTTTTTTGTACTATTTACCACACACATTTAACAGTGTAATTTTAAATTAAATTAATTTAAATTTTATTTAACTCGAGATCATTTTTTTAAAATGCTTTTTTTTATTACTATTTGTCATAAGTTTGAATTTACTAAGAGATTTTTTTTTTTTTTTGAAATAAGTATGTACAATATTTTAGAAATTGTAATTTGGTCTAAAGAACACTTACTTAAACATATGCATACATATTTTATGAAAATATTTGCCAGGCTTATTATAGTTAAAAAGAGGCTTTAAAGGGCCTATAGAAGAAAACAGAAAATTTGAACTTACACACCCACACACACACATACATAAATACTAATATCCATACCATGTAGTATAAATGGAAAAAATCCAAAGTTAATTTATTATTTAATTTAATCTAATTTTATTATTTAATTTAATTTAAACATTATTTAATTAGATTTTAATTTTACTTTTTACGACTAAAGTTAAAATTTCTGGAAAAAAAGAAAGAAAAACAAAACTTAATAATTCATATAGAACTTTCTCGAATAATGTTTGTAAAAATATTAATTTTAAAACAAATTAAAAAATATATATATTTGGAAATGGTTTAATTTTTCAAACATAACTCCTATTGTTGTACCTACTTCACTCAACTTCAACTCCTAACTATTTAGTACTACATACTGTCATTTGAAAACAACATTCACTTAATAATTTATTTATTTTATTTTATATATTTATTTGTACTTAATCCCTCCATCCATTTATTATAATTAAACTGAACTTTTTCTTCATAGATTTGCAAATATACATACATTTTCTAAGTAGTTGTAAAGGTAGTAAGTATTTTATCATAGTAGTAGTAGTTTTAAAATTTCATTTTCTAGATTTTTCTTTTTTTTTGGCTGTAGAATGCAACAAACAATTTCTGCATTTGTTTAAACAAAAAAAACTATTCTAAACTAATGGTGTTTGTATTTTAATTAAATCGAAAAAATAAACTCATATTTACTTATAACAAAACATTTTATTTAAAATTAACTGGCAACTACAGTAGTAAAAACTATAGTTTGTTTACAAACTTAATTTTGGGAAAAGCTTTTCTTAACACCTTTTCCTTGCTAAAGTTTAAATTAAAAAGTAATAGTTTTTAATATTTACATTTAGTTTATGTCAATTACCACAAATTAATGACATTATTTTATATGTTGTTTTTTTATTCACAGATTTTATGTTGCAATCTACGGCCAAATACACACCTTTGATAATTTAAACTACTACTACTTAGTACTACTACTATTACCACTACTATTTACTGTTATATTTTTTATTGGTTTCAAATTATTATCATTATTTTTTTGTAATTACGTAGAGTTTTTCTTATAAAGCCGCAATTGTTATAGTTGTTAAATTGAAAAAAAAAAATATATCAAAAGAAATGTATATGTATGTATATTTTGCCAACAGGGAGAAAATTTTAAATAATCCTATTTTTTATAAAAAACAAATAAAAAATTTTGAAATTTTTGGCTGGAATACTTAAGGAGTTTTAAAAAATTATCAAATAATCATTCTAATCACTCATTCTAATCACTCAAAAAAAGTTTTCGGCCCCTAAATGTTACATTAATATGACTTTCATAACTATTATGTAAAGTTTCTTTCGATTAATGTAACTTTTCATTGCATTAAAGGTTTCATTGAGCAAACGAAGTTTTTTTCTTTTAGTGTAGACAAGCATAAAGCAGCAAATAATCATTCTTATCATCAAACAATAGGCCTTAAAAGTTGCATTATTAAGACTTTCATAACTATAATGTAAAGTTTCATTCGATAAATGTAACTTTTCATTGCATTAAAATATATTAAAAAATAGGCCTTAAAAGTTGCATTATTAAGACTTTCATAACTATAATGTAAAGTTTCATTCGATAAATGTAACTTTTCATTGCATTAAAGGTTTAATTGAGGAAACAAAGCTTTTTTCTCTAAGTGTAAATAAGCATAGAGCAACAATTTATCAAAAGTTTCTATCGATTAATGTAACTTTTCATTGCATTAAAGGTTTCATTGAGAAAACGAAGTCTTTTCTCTTAGTGTAAACAAGCATAGAGCAACAAATAATCATTCATATCATCAAAAAATACGCCACAGACCTTAATTGTTGCATTATTATGACTTTCGTAACTATAATGTAAAGTTTCTTGTGATTAATGTAACTTTTCATTGCATTAAAGGTTTCATTGAGGAAAAGACGATTTTTCTCTAAGTGTAAACAAACATAGAGCTACAAATTTGTTATAGTAATCGACTTCATTCGGAATATAACAGAAATTTGTTTGTATCAACCTTTAATCATCTTAATTAACTAAATATTTGATTTGCAATAAATTTTGTAAAAAGAATTAAAAAATTTGTTAAAGATCTTGGTAAATGGAAAGTGCTCCAGAACTTGAAAATAAAACCAATTGTAATGGAATTATTGACAGCTTTGGGGTTATAAAATTTCATGATCAAAATAACTCGCCCACTTATTAGTTACAAATTTATCACTTAAAATTGTTCGTTTTCTTTTAATAAAAATCTATTTCTTTTGTACTGACCACCCACTAACAAATGATTTTTCTTTAGTTCTTATTGATTTAGAAATAAAACTAAATTTATTACATTATTTACAAGTAAATCAATAATAATTCGAAATAAAAAGAAAAGACAATTTCCGTTAAAGTGGGCGAGATTTTTTATTTTTCTAAACTTATCCATTTTAAAGTTAAATTTTTCTTGAAAAGAAAGATCTCCATATAAGAAATATTTATCAAAGTTTTCTAAAATGTTTATACAAGTGTCAACTTATGTCGTCATCGTAAAAAATGATCTGAGTGATTCGTGTTTCGTGTTTTCTCTGAGAATAATCAATTTTGTTTCTAGCCTGATTTTTGAAACTCTGTTCACTCCAAACTTCAAGAAACAGATTCGTAAATCTTATTTTATAGAGATTTAATAGAAAATTCAGTATTTTGAAGCGATCACTTGATGCTAGGCTTCGGCAAAGAGAGAGAAATAGACTCTGGTTATGTGAAAGCAAGAGAACTCATTTCAAATTTCCAGTAACAGATTGAAAAGACATTTGCCTTAATTTTTTAATCAATGTATAAAGGTCAAAAGAAACTGTACTCGAAACGATTCTCGAATTATTCGAATGTCATCAAAATTCTTTGTTTTTCATAATAAACCAGAAGAGATTCTAAAATATGAGAGAGTGTAGACATACTCGTATTTTTTCGAACTCTTTAAAAATTTGCTCGAAAGTTCAAGCTCGCACTGACGGACTCATGAAGCGGAATTTGAAGGGAAAAAGATCACAATTTGTTAAAGAGAATCTACTAGAATATAGTGAAACTTTCCTAATGATCTTTCAATATAAATAATAATGATATTTTCTATCACTAAAGTCGAAATTGTTTCCTAAGTAAATGAAAAATAAGAGACGAACAAGAGATCGGTAAAAATTTTGATGATCGGCTCAATTGTTAAGATCATGCAACATGAAATGTATCTAAACGAGACATTAAAAGAAAAATTTTAAAATTTTTCTGTATTTTTGGACCAATTTATATACAAGGTTCTAATGTTAAAAACCTCGTGAGAATAAAACATATAGAATGGAACGGACTTAAAATAAAGTTGTAAGATTTCAGATTCTTACTTTTATCATTCTCAATTGATAGTTGGAATATGATCAATTACTCAATAGCATTTGAATGGAAATTTCAATACCTTTACAATAATATAAATTCGATCAAAATAATTATCGGAACTCTTCAACTAACTTCAACATAGTTTTCTTAAATAGTATTTTATTAGATCATATTTAATTTATTAATTGGTTTACAAAATAACAAGTCTATCAAAATACCTGAGTAAACAAATTCCTCATTCTGAGGAAAATGTAAAAATATAAATCCATCAACAATAGTTTATTTATCTTTTTTTTCTTGAAACTGCGCATGTTATTCCAGCCAAAAAATTTCCAAACAAAATTATTTGAAATTAAAATTGCATCACTTCACTACTTATTTATTTAATTTTTTTATTTTTGAATTTTCAATTTTGTTAGTATTATAAATATTACAAAGTGTTAATGTTTTGTTTTTAGTTTTTTTTTTTTTTTTTAATTAAATTTTAACATTTTTATTTGATGTTTTAGTTGTAAGTTTGTAAATTTTAAATTGTATTTTATAAGTATGTACTTAAGTATGTCCAAATACACACACACTCATTCACTCACTTTTTCACACACACAATCATACACTTAAACCACTTCAATACAGAAATGTTTGAAAATTTATTTTAAATCAAATTTAATTTATAGTTTTTAAAAAAACTCAAAAAAAAAAACGAAAGAAATTTAAAACAAACATTAAGCATTAAGAAAATAAAATTACACATATATACACACACACATACAATTCATACCAAAAATGTAATTATAATTAATTAGTTACTTTTTAAATTGTAAATTTAAAAAATAAACATGATTTTAAAAAGAAAAAAAATCAAACAATAGTTATTAAAAAAAGAAGCTTTTTTTTATTTTTGAATTGAAAATATTTGTTTAACTAAAGATTGTATTGAGAATCTCAAAAATTGAGATTTATATTTATTTTTATTTTAATTATTATTTAATTAATTAATAAATTAATTAACATTTGTTAATATTTGTATTGTATTCTTTTTTAAGTTTTAAACACAATTTAAAAAAAAATCAAATCACCCCCTCCACACCCTTTCTCACACACACATACACACGAAATGCCCACTTTTTTTATTTGTTAGTGTTAGTTATTTTTTTCTAGTTGTTTAAGTTTGTAAATGTAAATTATTCGATAATATTTTTAACATATTTTTATATAAAAAAACACATTAAATGGTAAAATAAAAGCATGTCATATATGTATTTATTATAAAAAATCCTGTCTGAACAAGGAAAAGATTTGAAAAAAAAACACAAATAAAATCTGAAATAATTAATTAAAATTATAAAATAATAAAAATAATGTTAAAGAGAAGATGATGAAAATGAAAAGAATATAAAACAAAATGAACTAAATATTAAAAAATTTGCTGAACTTTGTTTGATTAAAAAAACACTTGAAAAAATAATAAAAAAATGTGTTTAATTTTGTTGTTTAATGGGGGAATGTATGAATTCAAAATGTAACGGTTGTAATTTGCAACCCCTAATATGTAGTGTCTGGTATATACAAAAGCTTCGTGCTGTGAAATTGTTTATATACTTATAAATCGCGTTGCCAGCAATGTGTATATGCTAGTGTTATCAAGAGGGTTTAATAATTTTGAGAACCTGGAGGTCATAAATATTTTGGAGTTAATAATGTTAAAGTAAATAAGTTTCCCTTTAACCCATTAGATGCCCACTTACTTTATTTTTTATATTGCTGGTTTTCTGGTTTTAATTTTCAACATAATTAATATTTGAGAAATGATTAGAATATTTTTAAAAGTTCTATAACCTTCCTAGATCTTATCGAACCCATCTCTTTTACTGACAGACTACAACACCACCAATTAACATACATTTGGATATCCCCGTAAGAATGTTCAATTCTGATGCTATCTCTGAAGTTCGTAGTTTCAAATTTAAGAAACGTATTTGAAACGATTTTTGGTATATAGCATGAAAAGGAAATGTTTAGTTAGTTGGTTTAAAATTGGAACTCACATGTATCCAGTACGATCAATAGAGCCTTTAGGGTATTCTACCGAACATGGGGTCTTAAGCCGAAAATTATGTCATGGACTTTTAATATGATAATAAAGCCAATTCTGACTTATGCTGCCTTAAACTCGAACATGTCCTACATATGCATTGCGACTATTATTCACATACCACCTTAGGATATTCTTATTAATGATGAGGCCTGCAATTCGGCAATTCGCGTTTCCTGACAGGAATAAATGAGCCAAACAAACATTGTGGCAGCAAAGTTCTAATCAAGTTTGATTTACTGATAGGTCCAAATACATAGATGGTGATAGTGGAGCGGGTATTTGTGGTCCAAACTTCCAGAACGCAATCTTCATGGAAAAATATTTCTCAACCTTTCAGGCAGAAGTCTATGCCATCTTCATATGTGCTATGGAATAAGTCAGGAGAATTATAAGGGGTCTGACCATTTATATATTAGACAACCAAATTTATATGTCAGACAGCCACATCAGCGCTCAAGGCCTTACTATCATATGAAGTTAGGTCGGGTGTTGTAATGGACTGTGTGACATCACTGAACGTACTGGGTAAACATAACAAATTAGTATTATGTTGGATACCCGGTCATTAAGATCATGGTGGCAACGAACGGGTGGATTGCTTAGCAAATAGAGGAGCTCATCGCCCACTTATCGGCTCTGAACCATTCTTTGGTATCCCACAAATTAGCTCGCCACTGGGATGCTACAACAGTTCTTAGAGATACATAGCGATTAATTACGCTATTAAGGGTAAAATCCCAAAAATTTTTATCGCTCAACAAAAATGATCACAGAATACTAACGGAACTACTCAACGGGCATTGTGGTCCCAGATAGCATTAATTCATCCTAGGAAACGCCATATCGAAGCTATGCAGATTATGTGGCTGTTTGAACACATATTGTGCAATTATCCAACACTAAGGACTCGTCGAGAAAGTATCTTAGGTGCTGCATCACTAGCGCCGAAGGATATATTCAACAACTCACCAATCAAACCCGTTATTTTTATACGTGAATTAAACCTGTTATGGTGAACCCACGGCCTGCACAAATCTAACCTAACAAAATTTTCAAACAAACTACAGTGAGAGAGTATGGGGTTGAACCCCTAGTAATAAGCCAATTGATATTAGCTATTTCGAAAGGTCTATATGTAGTGGGTTCAAGTCTCACTATAAACGTTGCTCTGTCTTATAACAATGGGTGTACACAGAGGGAAAAGGAAATAAACACGCCTGGTACCAAATTGACACCAAAGAGTTTATAATTTTTCAATAACATTCGTTGTCAAAGTATGTATATACATACGTACGACAACACTAAATAATTGCAACAATTTGTTGTCGAAATCTAAATATTATACACATCCGTTGTCTAAATGTTAACAAACATGGTAAGCTCACTATTGGCAACGGATTGTTTGTCAACAGTGAGCTTACCACGTTTGTTAACATTTGGACAACGTATGTGTATAAAATTTAGATTTCAACAACGAATTGTTGCAATGTTGCCAACATTATATAGTGTTGTCGTACGTATGTATATACTGGTATTGAAAAATTATAAACAGTTTGGTGTAAATTTGGTACCAGGCGTGTATATTTATTTTTCCCTCTGTGTATGGTCATCATTATACTCCTTATATATATAACAAGTTGGAATACAAAATGTTATTGTATAAATATAATATTTTGAAAATTAAACACCATTAAAATCAGTTTTTTCTACCATATTCCGCCACATTGGCCATAACGTTATGGCCATGCACACAAATTTCCTTTTCCGTTTACAGAGAGTAAAAGAAAAGAGAGCGCGCGAGAATATTCTACACACTAATATTCTATCTAATGAGTATATAACGGCTACAAAATGCACAAATAACTGTTCAACAGTGTACGAATATTTTTTGGTGGTGGGTTTTCTGGTCGGCAGGCAAAAATAATTTAGCCAAACGAAACCAAACAGTTGGACACAAAGCTCTCTCAAATAAACGACAAACATTTAATAAAGCGGAAGTTTTTTTTAACAATATATCAACATTTTTTTTCTACATAAAACACATATTTAGATAAATTATATTAAAATAAAATTTTCATAATTAAGTGCAATATAAAATAAATTTAAAAAATAATACTATATTTATTTCTATACAAAATAAATAACTGTTTTAAACCAAACTCTAACATAAATAATAAATTTGAAAAGAAATTTTCCATCGTCTACTTCGGTCGGTATCTGTAGACAATAATCGTTTTAATTAAAAAAAAAAAGGAAAAAACTGAAGCAAAATTAAAACATATTTTGTTTGGTAACATAATTTAAATAAATTATTATATAATACGCCAGCAACAAAAAATCGTATGATTATTAATAGAAGTTCAATTATAATAATAATCAGAAGAAAAAAACAAAGAAAAAATCTTATTAACACAGATATACGGTGGGATTATGTGCGATAAATCAATAACTACATGGAAGATGTGTTTCAAACACAATTTTCATATCGCATTAAAAGGAATATAAGACAAAAAACTGTCGTTTTATATACAAAAAATTATACATATATATGTATAGGTATATACTTAAGTACATATGTATGTGTAGTTATATACACATTAATATATATACATATATGTATGTACTTACATACAAAACCAAACAGCTAAAGCAAATGTCAAATCAACAGTGTTAATTTTTATACCAACTACTAAGCAAAGTCAATCCGCAATTTTGCACAACCAAACCAACTAACTAACTCATCCCATCCCATCCTATACCTACCTGGTGGGTTGTTCTGCCATCTATCTCTTTGGTTGTCTGTTTGCTGTAATAACTTCATATAACTCATTCATTTATTTAGACAGTCAGTCAACTATGGCCACTGCCAATCCTATAAGTAGTAGTTGCCAAAGCATTGCCACCGTTAGTTTGGGTAATGTTGCGGTTGCAACTAGTGCTACAGGCGGAAGTTTACGTACGGGCAATGGTAACGGAAATACCACCCATTATGTCATGGGCACCGGCAGTCTGGGACGTTTAAAATATCACAACAAACACAAAAGTCTAGACGCCAGTGATGAAGAGTTGGAATATTCCCAGGTAAGACATATAGACACAAAAACTAAACACATTAATATGGACTCATTTCAATAATTGTGTTTTTTTTTGTTTTTGTATAGAGCAACGACATTTGCTTCTTAAGGGTGGTTAAATTAATATGTAGTATTTATACCCCTCCCTCTATTCCTCATATGTTCAATGTTTTAGATATTGCTACTGCTTATGAGGTGTCACACCTGATTGAACAATGATTTTATGTTAATTTTGACTCACTAAGAACAGAAAGAGTTTAGAACTCTCATACTATATACTTACACATATACATATGTATTAGAACAACATATGTTAATAGAGCAGTGTGGCATGTGCTTTAACTTATGATGACATTTGTGATGACTGTGTGCTTATTAGTAAACTCTTTATAATCCAATTAGCTGCTCAGCGGCATTGATAGTTAATCTAAATTATCTTGTATGTTATTAGATGAGATGTTATTAAATCATATTAATTGTGTTTAATTAGTTAATGTTATTGGTACTAATACTTTTGCTAAATATTACATAGCAGATTTTTATTGCTATAAACTGGGAAGAGAGCAATTTTATACAGCCCAGGCATGAAAAATTCAGTACTTTAGTACTTTTTCAGTACTTTCTCATTTCGAAAAATACCGCGGTACTCCCACAAGTTATTTGGAGATTTTTCTAACTAATAAACTTTTGATAAACAGGCCAAATAGTATTCGGTCTATAGTCTTGTCTAGTCTATAGTCTAGTCTAGTCTAGTCTAGTCTAGTCTAGTCTAGTCTAGTCTAGTCTAGTCTAGTCTAGTCTAGTCTAGTCTAGTCTAGTCTAGTCTAGTCTAGTCTATAGTTTAGGTCTATAGTTTAGTCTATAGGTCTAGTCTATCGTCTAGTCTATAGTCTAGTCTATAGTCTAGTCTATAGTCTAGTCTATAGGTCTAGTCTATAGTCTAGTCTATAGTCTAGTCTATAGTCTAGTCTATAGTCTAGTCTATAGTCTAGTCTATAGTCTAGTCTATAGTCTAGTCTATAGTCTAGTCTATAGTCTAGTCTATAGTCTAGTCTATAGTCTAGTCTATAGTCTAGTCTATAGTCTAGTCTATAGTCGAGTCTATAGTCTAGTCTATAGTCTAGTCTATAGTCTAGTCTATAGTCTAGTCTATAGTCTAGTCTATAGTCTAGTCTATAGTCTAGTCTATAGTCTAGTCTATAGTCTAGTCTATAGTCTAGTCTATAGTCTAGTCTATAGTCTAGTCTATAGTCTAGTCTATAGTCTAGTCTATAGTCTAGTCTATAGTCTAGTCTATAGTCTAGTCTAGTCTAGTCTATAGTCTAGTCTATAGTCTAGTCTATAGTCTAGTCTATAGTCTAGTCTATAGTCTATAGTCTAGTCTATAGTCTAGTCTATAGTCTAGTCTATAGTCTAGTCTATAGTCTAGTCTATAGTCTAGTCTATAGTCTAGTCTATAGTCTAGTCTATAGTCTAGTCTATAGTCTAGTCTATAGTCTAGTCTATAGTCTAGTCTATAGTCTAGTCTATAGTCTAGTCTATAGTCTAGTCTATAGTCTAGTCTATAGTCTAGTCTATAGTCTAGTCTATAGTCTAGTCTATAGTCTAGTCTATAGTCTAGTCTATAGTCTAGTCTATAGTCTAGTCTATAGTCTAGTCTATAGTCTAGTCTATAGTCTAGTCTATAGTCTAGTCTATAGTCTAGTCTATAGTCTAGTCTATAGTCTAGTCTATAGTCTAGTCTATAGTCTAGTCTATAGTCTAGTCTATAGTCTAGTCTATAGTCTAGTCTTGTCTATAGTCTAGTCTATAGTCTAGTTTATAATCTAGTCTATAGTCTAGTCTATAGTTTAGTCTATAGTCTAGTCTATAGTCTAGTCTATAGTCTAGTCTATAGTCTAGTCTATAGTCTAGTCTATAGTCTAGTCTATAGTTTAGTCTATAGTCTAGTCTATAGTCTAGTCTATAGTCTAGTCTATAGTCTAGTCTATAGTCTAGTCTATAGTCTAGTCTATAGTCTAGTCTATAGTCTAGTCTATAGTCTAGTCTATAGTCTAGTCTATAGTCTAGTCTATAGTCTAGTCTATAGTCTAGTCTATAGTCTAGTCTATAGTCTAGTCTATAGTCTAGTCTATAGTCTAGTCTATAGTCTAGTCTATAGTAGTCTATAGTCTCTATAGACTATAGACTAGTCTAGATATCGCATGCGATATTCTAAAAAATGGGAAATTACGATCAGTTTTACCAGATTATGTATGTGGTAATTCGGTCCCTGGATGGTTGTTTGAAAAATGTCATGAAATTAAAATATTGGCCATCACATTGTAAATTTACTTTCTGGCTTAAAAGCCATAATATCCATAGAATAAAAATATATTAATATTTTAAAAATTTTATCACATTATTATACAATTTTGTTTCAAAACGAGTTACTGCTTGATTTCCCCTGAGTCTTAATATGCCATTAGAACTCTAATGGCATATAACGATTCAATGATAAAATATTGCGTGCATACAAAAAGTCTGTTTTAAAACGCATTTTTTACTTTAGATTCTAAGGTTCATGAATAAAATGAATTAATCTTTTTATTTTTGCTTTTACTCTTTATTATTTAAAATGCATTTGACCGTGACTGTGGCGTACTATTTGCCCTTAAACTACGCGATTATAGAACGTCATTGTTGAAATCCAATGTACAATGAACAATAATTTGTATACATAATATTTGCTACAATTAACTGACACATACATTTGGAACGATATTTTTTTTTAAATTTAACGAGTTTGAAATATAACAAAAATTTATTTGAAAATTGTGAGAGCAACTGAAATTTTATAAATTATAGATACGAAATATTTCAAGGAATAAATAAGAGTATTTTACATATAAAACACTCTGTGCTAAGTTTTAATTTCTTATAGAAAATATTTAATTATTTTTCTCAAAATTTTGCCATTCTCTTGCTCGTGGTCATGTCCAAAAGTAAATTAAAAATCTTTGCTCAACATAGTTGAGGCAAACTTTCTGTCAATGAAAGTATAAGTCGAAAAAATTTTTCAACATATAACCATTCACAATTACCAGCAGCACTCCAAGCAAATGATAAAAAAGACAAATAAATATTCTTGTATTTAGTACACACAATTTAAGGATAATATGCCAAGTGCCTCCAGTTATTTGTTTTAAAATTCTTTAGCTTTCAAAGACACACACAAAACAAACTTATAATGAGTTGTAAATACTTAATGACCACCAGTACAAGTACTGCACACTGAAAACAAACAAAGATATGCTAGTAGTACAACATGACCCAAGGAAGATGTGTAAGGAGGATTGCACACACAAGAAGCCTTAAGGAATTTTGTAAAACAACATAAATAAGAACAATTTAAATGCAAATCGTATTTAAAAACTCATAATCATAAGTGACTAAAGATGTTACTTTTCTTTTTCTCTCTATAATTTAATAGTTATCACAGTCGACCCATATCTTGGGAAGAGTCAAGTCCGAACGCTTTTTAGCCTCTAAGGTAGATGAAGATCGCCGTAGACGTACCATCATAGTGGAAAAGAAAAACGATTCTTTCGGCTTTACACTGCAGAGTTATGGTATTCACTATAAAAAAGATCAAGAAGTGGAAATGATCACCTATGTGGATTATGTGGAATATGATGGACCCGCTTATAGGGCTGGCATGAGAGAAGGTGATGTTATACTCTCAATTAATGGACGAGATATGGAGAAAGCCGATCATAAAACATTGGTGGACTACATTAAAAGTTGTGATACACGCATGAGAATGGTTGTGCTTTTTGAGGACTGTGTACGCAAGGTATTTTGAAGTAAGTTAATTAAAATTTCAGATTTGTTTTAATAATTTCCTTTACAGGTTGAACTGCATATGCGTTATATACAATTGCAAAATATGTTGCAAAACAAAATGAATGAATTGGAAAAGATTTGCATAAGAGAAAGAGAGCTTTTGGAAGGCAAGTGGAAGACACACAGTTTGCCAGCGCGTAAAAAGGCCACCACTTCGCCTACCGATGGTACAGATACAGGAAATTCTCCCACAGATGCTGAACTTAATTTACCCTATTACCGTTCAACACTCTCCACCGAAGACGTAACAAATATAGCACGTCAAACACAGCAGACAATAATACCACCACCAGCTCAGTTTATGCTGTCGTATCACTATTTCGATCCCCACTATCGTTATGTGATGAAACCTTCCACTTCGACCAATAGCAGCGGAGATTGTTTTGTAACAATCGGTGAACCTTTGACGAGGGCAGAATCGGGAGATACTACAACTGCTCCAGCCACTTCAACCCACTTTACCAGTCAAAGACGTGCCAGTAGTTCGCAGCCACCAGCTCCACCACCAAGAACTTGCGAGAAACACAAACCACCAAACAAACAGCAGCAACAACAACAACAACAACACCAACCGCAGCAGCAGACTCAACAGCAGCAAACACAAAAACAGGATTTAAATAGTACGCACAAATCATCTAAAACCGGCAAGCATTGTCATGGTCATTCCTGTAATCCTTGCATAGACTTTAGATGGAAATCAGCTGAAAAATCAGCAGCAGCTGCTGCTGCTGCAGCCGCCGCTGGTAATGGTGATAATGTTAGTTTGGATGCCTATGATCTAGCCAGTCCATGTTGCGATACTCATTGTGTGCCATCACGGCGACGTACTCGCCATCATCACAAAGAGCATACACACAAACATAAACATCGTGATCGTGATCGAGAACACGAAGCCAAAGAAAGACCACCACGGCCAAAGTCTCAGAGTCATGTAACTACGGGAGCAACAAGACATCATCATCACCATCATGCCGCACAAGATGCTGGTCAACATCAACATCACTACTATGAACATCAGCAACAGCAGCAGCAACAACAACAGCAATCACAGCATCATCACCATCAAAAATCTCATGGCTGTGATTCTCATACTGGTAGTATACGATCCCGCTACTTTGATATTGCCTCGGGATTAGCTAGTCGCTGTAGTTTGCATTCATGTACATCAAGCGAATTTGCACCAGCTGATTCAGCTTCATATACCACTTCGATTAGTACTGATACTCTTTTCTATGATCCGAATAGTGAAAATCCAGCAACTTCTCGTCAACATTCCACCAAATCAAGGCAATCCTGTCAACAACAACAGCAGTCACAGCAACAACAGGCTCAGCAGCAGCAACAACAACAAACTTATCATCATTCTCACCATCAGCATCAACATCATCAACAACAGCCAACTCAACAACAACAACAGCAATATATGCAACAAGCCATGTATCAGCAACGTTATCATATTACCGCAACCCAGGTACAACCAGCTCAAATTTATCCCAACTCTGCTTATGTGCACAAACCAAAGTCTTGGGATAACCTCACAGCAGCCAATATAGGAGCCTATGGCTATGGTTATGGCTATTTGGATACGGTGGCCATGAAACCGGTGGTAAATTTACAAATAGCTCAACAACGTCATTCCATACCACGCAAAAATCCCTATGGACGCTATTCAACTTATACCGATGTTGAGAACTATGCGCCACCACCAACGGAATTCGTCGAACAAGTCACAACTACAACCACCACTATAACGGCCAAATCCACAGAGGAACTTATAGCCACCTCTCAGAGTGGTTGTGATTGCATGACACCCAAACAACATCAACAGGCCATCAAACTTGCTCAACTACAACTCAGTCAAAATCAACAAGTTTCCCAGCACAATAACTGTCAAATGGGTTACTATTCCCATCTGGCTCAACCGAAAATGGATGCCACCACTTCAACATCGGCACCAAATGCCCCTAACAATGTCAGCAGTGTTGCGGCTAATGTCTCGTCCAATGCAAATTCTAATGTTGGCACAAGTTCCACTGTCAATGCTAGTGGTGGCCCGAATGTATCAACTGTTACCGAAGTAACACGTTTGTAGGTAACGCTTGTTTAGACCAGTAACTGCCATTGGTCTAAATGACAATACAATATATGAATACGAACATTATGAGCAGTGCATTTACACACATTAACAATGATCTCAAATATTACTAAAAAAACAAATGATTAGCCAAAGAATTTATGACAAAAACTCTCAAAATAGAGAGTCTATGCTTAAATAATAATTATGTGGAAAGCACATTTAGGTATTTAATTTTTAGAAACAGTTATTTTAATTCAATTATATTCAAAAATCCGCAAGCTACAGTTATTCTATAACATTCTTAATCAAAAGTAAATCTTACAACACATTTCCCCATTTCTCTAAACGTCTTTTAGGATTTTTGTAGAAATTATTTTGACATTACAACAACTGTAGATTCCTGATAACTAGATCTCGGTTAACTATATATTTTGTTTTTAGTCAATAGCCCGGATAGAGTAGTCTATAACTCTAAAGTCGGTAATATAGTCTAATCTATAGCTCGATCTATAGTCTGGTATAAAGTTTGGACTATAGTCTGATCTACATTATTGGCTAAAGACTGGACCATAGTCTAAGCTATATTCTTGCCCATAGACTGCACCATAGTCTGATCTACAGTCAGTTCAATAGCCTGGACTATATCTGATCAAAAATCTGGTCTATAGTCCGGTCTCTTGAATAGTATTATGTCTGGTGTATTGTCTGGTCTAAAGTCTGCTGTTTAGTCAGACTTAAACTAGTGAAGGGTCTGGACTAAATCTGGTCGAGAGTCTGGTCTTTAGTTAGACTTGATATGGTCAAGGGTTTTGGGCTCTTTGGGTTTGGGCCTGGTCTATTGTATGGTATTATGGCTGGTGTATTTTCTGGTCTATAGTCTGCTGTTTAGTCAGAACTAAATCTAGTCAAGAGTCTGGACTAAATCTGGCCAAGGGTTTGGACTAAATCTGGTCAAGAGTCTGGTCTTTAGTTAGATTTAATCTGGTCAAAGGTCTGGAATAAAACTGGTCAATAATCTGGACTACATATATTTGATCAAGAATCTGGTCTATAGTCTGACCTATGTTTGGTATTATGTCTGATGTATTTTCAGGTCTAAAGTCTGGTTATAGACTGCTTTTTAGTTAGAACTAAACTAGTCAAGAGTTTGGACTAAATCTGGTCTAAATCTTAGTCTAATCTGTAGTTTGCAGTTTCGTCAAAACTAAATATATTCGAGGATCTAGAGTAAATCTAGTCAAGGGTTTTGTCTTTAGTTCGACTTAATGTAGTCAAGAGTCTGAGCCATACACTGGATTATAGTTTTTTTTTGCCTATAGTCTGTACTATAGTGAGTACTAAATATGGTCAAGAGTCTGGACTACATTTTTGTATATAATCTGATCTACAGTTGAGAACATAGTCTATATATATAGAATAGTTTAAAGTCTAGATAATGGTCCACTCTATAGTCTTGTCGAAAATTTAATCGATAGTCTGGTCGGTAGTCTATTCAATATAGTGATATATAGTCTATACAATAGCTTGTGGTCTAAATAATGTTGTAGTCTAAAATATGAAGGTCTAGGTGTATTTCTTCCGATTTGTTGTTACATATATCCTCCTTTCAACTACCTATAGTCCGTATTATAGTCTGAATTGAAATGGGCTGAATTCGGACTAAATCTTTAACAACTATTTTTCCCTTGACCCCCACCAATTATTCTTTCACATTCTTAATTCTATTAGAAATATGCAATATTTGATTATGGACTAGAAACTTACAACCTGCAGACTATTTCAGAATATATTGTATACGGAAGACTCCAATTTTTGTTAATTCTTTGATTGATTTGGAAAACTCATAAACAAACATAAAACGAATACATTTTGAAATTAATTCTTACCGAGAAAAATTTCAAGATTAAGAATATTGAAAGGGAAATAGAAACCGCAACTATTAGACTAATAGGCGCTAGCATATTAACCTCTAATGATATAGATGTAAATATGGGAATATAATTGAAATTTTGTTGAAATATTTGAAAGATTTGATTTAAAGCCACATAAAAACCAAAATATTAAATATAACCGTCTATATTCATAAACTTATACATCGATTCATTAAAAAGTAGGTCCATATAAAAAAATAAATATATTCAATGTATTAAGTAACAACGCTAAAGTCTTGTCAACTATGCCAAACTTATAAAAACGACTTTTTTTTAAATAAAATAATTGTTGTGTTTATTTTTTTCTAAAAAAAAACTTTAATAATTTAATATTAAAAAATATAAAAATAGAGTAATAAAAATAAAACTTACCAAATCTTTTCAAATGAAATTATAAAATGCTGAAATATTTGTAGATCTAATAGGTGTAGAAAATCTGAAAATGAAAAGAAAATTTACAATTTTATTTTACAGTTAAGACTGAAGGGTTTTTAAGATAAAAAGTCTTTTAATAATTGATATTTAAAGTTATTAGCATATAAAATATTAGTAAAAAAATTTAAATATGAATTATTTTTCTTTTAAAAATAGAAAAAAAAAACAACAACAACATCAATTGTGATATAAAAAGCACATTATAATATTATATAGAGATAAGCAGGGGGGTCTGAACAAAATAAAAGTAGAGTATTTTGTAACTTAAAATAATAACATTTTAGACAAATATGGACCCTAAATAAACATTTTACAAAAGCTTAATACTTTATAACTTAAATAGTAATAAAAATCTTAAAGAAAATTTATTTAAATGAATTGGCAAATTTTGAAAAACGTAACGTATCATTAGTAAAACATTTGGTAGTTTAGTGTAGAAATACTTATGTATGTAATATTTAATTATATTTCTAATATTAAATAATAATAATTAAACCAAATATTTTGAAGCTGTGCAGATTAAAAATTTAGACAAAAACATTAAAATAAATATTTAAAATAATAAAATACATAAATGTGTTCATTAGTTGAAAATAATACTTAAAAAAGTGTTTTAATTATAGAGAGGGAGAGAGAGAGAAGTAGAACTTTTGAAAAATTAACGTTATTTGCTGTCAGTGACACAAGCAAATAACCAACTGTCATTGCTGAAAAGAGAGTAAGAGAGTTGCCATATTTTATTTTTAACACGCCATCTGTGTTATTATTTGGGCAAATGTCAAATGGAAGTAAAAAAATCAATAAACCACCCTTCGTTAGAAAATGTTAAGGGAAAACTCAATATATTTGACTGCACGTAGACGTAAGAACGTAAAAATTCATTAAAAAAATTAAATATCACTTAGAAAAATTAGTGTAGAATACTTGAAAATCCCCTCAAAGTGTTATTTAAGTGCCATTTTATATTTTTATTAAAAAAATCTTATGAAAATCCATGCTACAAGCAGATAAAATCGAAAATTTAAAACCGGCAAAATAATTTCCAATAAGCATATGCCAATTTCTGCTTCAGTTTCTACCATTCAACCTCAGTGAGTTTGTTAAAACAAAAAGAAAAAGGCGAAGAAAAAAAAAGGAAGGAAAAAGTTAAAGAAGGAAAAAATAATACACATACGACCGATGAATATACAATATTGTATATATGCTGCATGTTATTCTTTAGTTAGTTGCCACATAAAGGGGAAGTTTATAATGAAATGAAAAAAATACTATTTATTTAATTATTTAAAAAAAAATAAATATTAATAATAAATTAAAGTCGTGTTTGCTGGAGTAAAGTGCAGAGCAGTGCGTTAGAAAAAAAGTGTAAAGTGTAGCCCCCCTAAATATGCTATATTCCTTCAGTTTTTTGTGATTAAATTCGATTTTTTCACTCACATTTTATGTTTTATTCTATCCCAACAACGAGTAAAAAAATACAAAAAATTATTAAGAAAACGCATTGGTTTCGTGTATTAAAAAAAGTTTTTAAATTTAAATTAAAATAAATATATCAACAAAATAGTAGTGCAGAAAGAATTTTTACAACAATTACAGAAAAAAAAAACTAAAAAGAATTTGTGATTTTTATATATGAAATAAAAAATGAAATGAAAAACAACAACTCAATAAAACTGCCCGTTTTTTCTTCAATATACACTCACACATAGACACACATACACACAAAAGCCACGCACACACACACACACATACATACAAACTATATTGTCAATCACATCTACACAAAGAACAAAGAAAGGAGTCGGAGTAAACGAACCAGCTAACCAGCAAACAGTCATATAGTCAGTCAAATTGCCTAAAGTTGACTCCTTACTATAACATCTCATATGGAATGGAGTTTTTCCAACAATGTGTTTTCAAAACTATAACAAATTTAAATTAACTTAAGCAGCTAATTACAACAATAATAATTACAACAACAACTGCAACAAGCAACATCACAGCACAACACAACAAGAAAATCAACATCAACACCCCCCACAAGATCATTTGCAAAGTTTCGTTAAAAAAGAAACTTTAAGAAACATTAAACCATGAGTTACTGCTGTACACACAGGTAATTATTTCCTTTTAAAAAAGCTTACAAAATATTTTACAATTTTTTTTCCTTTCTTTATTTTTATGAAAAACTTTTATGTAGTAGTTACAATTTATGTATAAATGTTTGTAAGTAAACTCCTACACATTTTTTGTTGTTGTTATTATAGTGTTAATGCATGTCTCCTGCTCCTGTTTCTGCTCTTCGACAATACAGTTTTTTATTTCATTTTATTTTTTTAGTTATTTTACGTTAGAGTGCGCATTACTGGTTGCATAAATGTACATATAAATAATAGTACAATCAACACTAGTATTTGTGGATCAGTTTTCCCCACCCCAAAGAAACCAACAAATCGTTACAGCAGTATAACGACATAAGAAAGACAGCAAGCAGCAACAAAAACAAAGCAAAAGCAATATATAGTCAATAATTCGGTTCTGTTTTATGTTCTTTATCATTTACTACTATCATTTTTATAGCAAATACATACATACATACAAACTTAATATATATTCGTAACACACGGTCACACAAACATGTGTATTTTCATATACATACACAAAATAATATTAATATGCTGTTTGCCTGGTATTATTTATCAATATTTGATTCCCAGTACATTTTAAATTATATGAATGTGCTGCTGTTTGTTGCTAATATTATGAATTATATAGCATATGATTTTTTCTTTTAAATTATCAAAAAAAGATACATATTAACAATTTCCCTTATTGTCATATCTAAATAAAAGTCCCATATATGTAAATTGTGTGAGAACCTATAAAAGGAGACTTTTTGTTATTTTTTCCTTATTCAAAGGGTACATTGTGAAAACCTATCAACATGGACATTTTTGGTACTTTTCTCTTTAAAAAGCTCTTATTGAATTTCTATAACATTGAGCCTACACAGAGGGAAAAATAAATATACACGCCTGATACTAAATTAACACCAAATTTTCCAATAACATCTGTTGTCAAGTATATACCTACATACAACAACAACATGTAATGTTGACCACACACCATTATCAACATTGCAACAATTCGTTGTCGCAATCTAAATTTTATGCACATCCGTTGTCTAAAAGTTAACGAACGTGGTAAGCTCAAAATCCGTTGTCAGTAGTGAGATTGCCTTTTTGTTAACTTTTAGACAATGGATGTGAAAAAAATTTAGACTGCGACAACGAATTGTTGCAATGTTGACAACGTTGCGTGGTCAACATTAGATGTTCTTGTAGGTACTTGACAACGGATATTATTGAAAAATTTGATGTCAATTTGGTACCAGGCGTGTATATTTTTTCCCCCTTTGTGTAGACACATACCTTTTGAATTTTCTATAATATTTAACCTAGAAACATAAAATTATGCCTGTAAAGTCCAGAGTAAATGAGAATTTATAGAATGGGACTTTTAAGTACTTTTTCGTTCTTCAAAAGTAATTGGAATTTTCTATAATATTGCATCTAGAAACATGAAATTAGGCATGTAGAGCCCGTAGTAAATGAGAACCTTATAAAAGGGGACTTTTTGCAACAGATACTTTTTGGTTTTTATGCAATATTGAACTTAGAAACATACATATAATCAGATGGCGAACCGTTCGAATCAAGAACTTCTCTGGGTACCGAAACAATATAGCGGACTAAAAAAATCGGCTCCCTGGCACATATTGGTGTTTGATGGTCATCCTTGACCACTTGCTTGATATAAAGACTGACCGAAGGTCAAAGAACTTCATGGGCTTTGAAGGATAACGAGCACATTAGCTAGTAGATTGAAAATATCGCTCATTACGACTTGCATAATTCATATAACGATTACTGTAGAAGTTGGTCACAATGAGGGCTAAGAAGAGACCATTTTATTATCTGTGTGTTGCCCTGTCGTCTGTTAGAACTGTGGCCATGAGCAGTCCGATACCATAGAGCATAATGGTCTATTTAGAACTAACATTGATAAGAAATAATTTGTTCGTTATTCCGGATGGTTTGATCTGGCTCTAAATATGGCTTTATCAGACTTGATTAGCTTTTGAGTAATACAACGGAGTCGATATAAAAATAAAGCTTATTGAAATTTAACAGAAGCAATACGATAGAATATATTTTTGTATATAAGTCCAATCCGATTCTGTATTTTGATGTCCGATTTATCATATTAAACGTCTATAAAAAAGAAAAAGAAATAATAACACAAACAAAATTTAAACAAAGTCTATACCCGGAAACCAAAGTAAACTTTCTCTGAATCCGAATCAGACATCAGGTATTCCAGATATCGTGTCATAAAGCCTTTTTGGCCATATTCAAGACGCTATAACAGCGCAAAAATACCTTAGTTTAAATAATGTGTTCAAAATATACTATTTGCTTCGAGATATAGTATAGCGTCTTAAATATGGTATAAAACGGGTTTTTCAAACTTAATGACAGGATATCTGGAAAACCTGATGTTGTGGATAGAGTAGGTCAGCGCTGTTCAATCCTTTTGAAAAGTTTACTTTAGTCTCTGGGTTAAAAAATGTGTTGGTTAGAATAAGAAATGTGAGCTCCTTAACCAATGCCTCAGGTAGGAATCAACCCCCCACCTCCGGTCAGACTAGAACACTAACCTACCAGAGGTCTGCCTGTGTAATTTTCCAGAATGATTTTTTATAGGAGCTATATGACCTTATATGTGACTGTAAAGAATGAAGGTACATCGCGACCTTATGAGGTCATATATAAAAGTGAATATTATAAATGGCAAATATTACCAACTTTTTCGTGTTCTTATCACCGTAATATATACATACATATAAAGTATAAAAATAATAACATTTTATCAAAAAGTTTTCTTTTTATGTAGAAATTTTGCTATCATAAAATATAGAAAAATAACGATCACGCAATAATATGATCCACATTCACGTATCTGCATTGCATAGAAGTGTGTTTTGACAAACATACATACATATGTATATCTTTGATATATTCCAATCTCGTTTACCAAATTATAGTGACTTAACAGCTGTAAGTACTGAAATCAAATGTCACGCAATCTTGTTTTATATACTTGTAATATAACCTATTAATTAATTAATTACCTATAAATTTTACTTTGATAATTTTAACTAGAAAATACTTACAATTATATAAAACCTACTTTGAAAATGAACCGAAATAGTACTTATTTTTGAATGTTTAGGAATCTCAACAAATAGCTAAATAGGCCAAATGAATGATGATAAAATAAAAACATCAATGCTTTTTTAATATTGTATGCAAATTGAATTCTAATACCCAACATATACAATAAGAAAAAAACAAATCATATGAAATTGGTTTTTTTCTTTTATCCCTTTTGTTTTACGAGCCTATAGTTTTGAAATTATTCGTAACTAATATTTCTTCTATTAGACGCGTTGTTCGAGTTGTACCAATTTGTTTTGTACGAATTAATGTATGGACGTGTGTATTTTCAAAGATTCTTAACATGTGTGTTGGTAGCAAAATTTTGACCCAATTTCAACAAGACTCCCAACTGTCTGACATTTAAGATGCCACTGAATAACACCCCAACAACAACAACAAGAAAAGCTCATCCAAAGTTAACTACTTGTCATACGGCGGTAGTGTAGATGAAAAGAAAAAAAAAAAGAAAACATAAAAACCAGAACAGAACAGGAAACAAGAAAAATATACAAACTATACACACGACTACGAATAAGATGGATGAATGTGTCTGCCAACATAGATACAAACACACACATATTCACATATACACACACGTGAATTTGGAATTTCGCATGGAACTATTTCATCTTTTTTTTTTTCAAGAGCCAAGAAAGAGCTCATTTAGAAATCAACATCATAAGTACGAGTGGATGGATACAACCCAGATGTAAAGGAGTCTAAAAGTCTAGCTGCCACACAAACTGCTATTATATTTACACTTATACATAGGAGGAGGATCAGTTCTATTCTTTACCCAGTGATCGTGTCAGGCTGCTGGTAATTAAAAGATAACATGCATTTATATGCCGACTCCTTAATTTGTTGATAAATTTAAATCTCTCAAATGAGCTTTACGTTCTAAAATGCTTAACGAAACATAAATATTTGAACGTGTTACAACAGGAATGACAAACCAATTACTAAATCCATCCGCTACATGGTTTGAAAAAAAAGAAGAAAATTAAAACAACAAAAACATTATTTCATTCATCTAAAAATCTAAAAATAGGAAATTGCCTTAAGCTCTACTGGAAATATGCATAAAACGCTTGGAAATATGTATATACATATACAAACATACATTATTGTTCGAAACCTAAGCAACTTTTTCTTATAGAGTAAGCAAAGCTATATATAAATATCAAAATTTTAAACTTATTCGCAGAAACTAACACTGGATAAATGTTTTCGGCCTTATCACTCCCCTGGATACCCTATCATAATTGATAGATGACTGGACTTTGAGTGAAACAGAACTCAGCTGGTCAAATATCACCACTTTCAGAATATGGAGACTGCTCTGGCTCACTCTAGCAAATGATAGGACTAAGACTCTCTTGTCTTTAAGTAGGTACTCGATTAGGCTTCTCTCGGGTATAATTACTGGGCTCTGTATAATTGCGCATATGTCGGAACGTATGGACCACCCACGCTACTGTAGAAGTTGTTTGGAAGAATAAGAAGAGGGATAGGTACAACACCTTCTATGTGACTGTCCAGCCTTATAAGAGCATAGACTAGTCTATCTTGATAGAATTATTTTCCATGATCTGGGCTGTCTCAGAGATGCGTCACTAGTTGTTGTTGTTGTATCAGCTTAAACTATACAATTTTTAATCCGGGGGTTCGGTATTTAGATCCAAGCCAAGAAACTGTTCTACCTCAATAGGGTTAGTCCATAAATGCATTGGGCTAAGTGAAGTAGGGTAGGCTGGACAGTTGAATATGTGGTGGGTATCATGGGGACCCTGTCCACATGCTGGACATATTTTGGGGACGTCACGGTCTATGCGGGACCAGTAGGCATTGAGCCTGTTGCTCCATTCCGATCTCAATTGTGCCAGAGCAACTCTTGTTTTCCGCGGCAGTTTCTTCTCTATTTCTGCTATGGGCGGTGGGTGACCTCCAAAACCGACATTCATGCAATAACCTGAAACCGCGGTATTGATGGCGTCTCTATGAATGTCGTTCGAAGCTGCTGTATACGAACTCCTATCCAAAGGATCCTTCACATATCTTCGTATGCTCTCCTCGAAGGTCATTCACACATGCCACGGGGAAGCATCCAACTGTGTGAGGTTGAAGTTGGGTGACATCCCAGGAGTTTAGTCAGCATGACATTATGTTCCTTGACTGGGAGGACCTTCGTTTCCTCTGTAGGTGGTGCTCCGAGGTTATTTGCATGCAGCCCGTTACAGTCCGTAGGGCAGCATTTTGGCAGCTTTGAATATTTTTCCACTGGGTATCAGTCAGCAGCATATGTATGGAGCAGCATAATTGACCACTGACCGGCAAATTGTTTTATAGGTAGCCAACAAGGTTTATTTGTCCATTCCCCAAGTGCCGCGTCACTAGTAAATATGATCGATTTTATTAGGAACACCAGCTGGTTCTCATGGGGACTGGCGAGAAAAAATTGTGCTCTTTTGAAAAAAATGGCTTAGGATTCGCACAATACTGTTCTATTACTTATCTATGTACATTGTATGTTTATTCTATGTATTAAATTGTATGAATATGTATGCGTAAATATGTATGCTACACCGAGTTTGTCCTTAAATGTTTGTAAAGTTAAAAGTAAAAATAAAGTAAAATAAGCGGCTAGTTTATTTTCTATTCATTTTTTTTTGTTTTTTTTTTTTTTTTTTGTTTTATGCAAATACTACAAACAGTTTTATTATTGCGTGATGCTAAATTCGGATCTGATGTTAATAACAATGATGGGTTTTATTGTGACCCAGTTTCTCTATAGAATGAAAATCAATGTGTCCACCACTGTGAACTTTACACGTGCACATACAAACTCTACAAACACACATACACACACAAACAAACATACTTATATACAAAATACTATAAATACTAGACCTATCGTTTTATAGTTTGATATAAAAACCAACAATTATTTTATACAAAGGCGCCAACAGTTTTTCACTTTAACGAGTCCATGTGATTTATGTTATTAAAATATATTCTTCATCAATTTGCCATTAAAAGTAAAAGAGAAAAAACTTTTATCTTTGTCATGTTGAATGGATAAATACTGTGAGTAGTGGGAAAACTTTGAAGTTAACCAATTTCGGGTCATTAAAATTGTTTGTTAAGAAAATAGCAATTAATTTGTATTTTTATATTGTAACTAAGATCGAGTTTTTTTTGGGTTAATTTTAGGACCTAGCACAAAGGTGTTACTTGTCTCCTTTTAGGTCAATATTATGTTCAATATATGTATGTATATATCATTCTTTATATATAAAGTTTTCGATTTTTAAGAATTGGACTTCTTCAGTTATTATACCCCTTATCTCCGTAAATATGGTATTAATAAGTTTGTATATGTATATAGTCTGAATCTTTATAGAAAGTGAAGTAGATTTGCCGATGTCCGTCTGACCATATATTTGTGGAAATCACTTTTCTGAAGGCCCCAGATGTATTCAGTATCAAATTGGTTCGAAATTGTCGTATAAGAGATCAAAATTAAAACAAAAACATATTTCCCTATATTTTTGGATATGTAACAGGTTTGATCGTATAGTTGGGCATGATATACGATCACTATATAATACCCTACACATTTTAAAAAAGTGCTTTAATTGATTAGAACATCATCAGGTAGTTGAGGATCCAATATTTTTGTTTGTTTTAAACAAAATTTACAAAGCATAATATTCTCCACACTTTAGTAGTGCAGGAGTATGAATAATGAATGAATAAACCGAAAACCATGAGTTTTCAAGTTTTAGGTGAAGATATCCGGAAGATGAAAGAAGATATGCCTTTATTTTAAAGTTGACAGAATGGACTTTCAGATGGCATACATTTACATTTTATAAATAAAGTTGTCATGGCACTGTTATAACGTCTCAAAAAAGGGTAAAAAGGACACGATATCGCAAATATGCTTGATGGAGAAAATCTGAGGATTCGCATTCAGCGCAGCTCAATCCTTTAGAAAGGTTTAACTAGATTCCAGGCTTTCGACTTTTTTAAAATTTTGTCGACCTGTGTTATTAGAAGTTATTAACCAATTATACCAAGAATGATACGTCTATCTGTCATGGGCATCATTTTAGCAACTTGTAACAAATCGTACGAAAAATTTAAACTTATCAACAGATTTCTTTAGGAGAATATTTGACATCTTTTCCTACAGCACTATGACTTTCCACACTTTAATATGTTTTCATATTCTCAATAGTATAAGTATATAGTAAAGCTACTGCCAAACTAAACTCTGAAATAAATATTTACTTTAGTATTTTCATCTTATTTCTTTTTGATTACAATTTGAATGCCAAAAAAATATATGTATATGAATAATTCTTATAGAATTCATTTATTGAAATATTGTGTGTAATATCGATTACTTAAGGCTAAAGTTTATAAGAGCAACTAATTATTGGATAAGAATTGAACAAAGTAAAATGAAAAAAAAACTATATAAATATAAAATGCATAAAGATACTCTATAAGAGTGATTAGATTGTTATTAAAGATCTTAAATAGAAATACAAACAAACTAATAGGCAAACGTAAATGACAACAGACATACATATGAATGTACATATCTACATATTTAAGTACACAAAGACTTACGCTTAGTCAAATGGCCTGACTGTCAATCAATTTATTTTCTTAATCATATTTATATGTAAATCGAATACACCATTTCCTAATGTATTTAAGAATTCTTAAATGTAACTGAATTTGAAAAATGTTTAATTTTAAGACTTGTTATAGTAACAAGATAAGTCCAAGATTTCGAAAACGGCCAATATATAAATTGGGATTAAATTTTTCAGATACAAATATAAACTTATGAGTACAAATTGAAAATTCTAATTATTTTCAAAATTATATTGAAAACTAAAATGGAGAGGTATTGTCATATAAAGTCTGGTTAAAAAGTTCATAATTATGTTTACTCTGCTATTTTCTAGATTTTTATACTAAAAATTTACTTTAATCTAAAAGTAATCGATTAATTAAGAAACCTAATATTTCCATAAAGATACACAATTATATAGTTGTAGATGCTGTAACTGAATGTCTGTAAATACTGGCACATCATACAAAGAAACAATGTTGGAATAAAAAACAATCTGATATTGTTTCATATGATGTCATCTTTATCATCATCATCATCATCATTCTCTTCCACAACTCATACTAGTAGTACGTAGTACGTATACGTACGAGTGAGTACTTTTAAACAAAACAAAAAAAAATTATTGAATTTCATCTCAATGGGGATGAATGAATGAATCGTTGGTTGGTTGAAAATCAGTTTTAGTCTAGGCTGGTTGATTTAGTTTGTAGGTTTTTATATTTGTTTCTTTTTTTTTTGTGGCACCACCGATAGTGACTATTGAGGGACTTAATATTACAAAAAACCAGTGAGTAAGTGTAAAAGTGTGTGTGTGTGTGTAGAGTATATTTCAATAGTTTAAGTACTCAATCGTTTGTTGGCAATAATAAGTGCACTAATATTCTCGTTTATATCAATATCAAGTGTTTTTAGAGGCCTCTTTGGTAGTCATATGGTAACATGTGGAAATAAGCTTATGATTGTTTGAAAACAATTACAATCACAAAATACAACAAAAAAAAAAAACAGAAAAGAAAACCCCCAAAAGAAATAATAAAATCAAACTATAATCGGTCAATATTGTTTGCCAGATGCATTTAAAGTGGATAAATGAGTAAACATTCATATGTAGATAAATCTTTTTATTCAGTTGTTAGTGTTCTAGTACTGAGCGTAGGGCATAAAGAAAAAATCAATTCAATTTTAATAAAATTCAATCAAAATGTCCATTTCATTGTTAACAAAAGCTGTCTGTTTTTATTTTATTTTATATACATATATTTTTTTTAATTAAATTACTTTGGCCAATGTTTTATTAATACTATTTAGTAGGTTTTTATTATTCTTTGTGTTCGTTAACAATTTAAATAAATCTGCATTTATAAAATATTTATGCTACAACTACATGGATTGTTTGCTTTTTCATTGCAGTTCTTTAACGACAGCAACATAACACAACTGAATTAAAGAACGGTATGGTGAAAATGGAATCCACAGAAGAACAGGATAGAAAGTTGGTCTTGGAGTTTATACATTTGCTGGAAAAATCCAAACAACTATTTAATGGTTTAAGGTAAAAACTTTTTCTAATTTTGCTAATTTCTTTCTCCAATTTCTGAATATTATTTTTATTTTACAGAGATTTACCCCAGTATGGCCATCGTCAATGGCAGGCCTATTTTGGTCGCACCTTTGATGTCTACACAAAATTATGGAAATTTCAGCAACAACATCGCATGGTCTTAGATTCGAAATATGGCTTAAAGCGATGGCAAATAGGAGAAATTGCAAGCAAAATTGGACAGCTTTATTATCATTACTAGTAAGTGTGTGACTATAAATTGTGTTCTATATAAAAATTACGAAAGTTTAACCCTGACCCTGAAAAAAGATTTTTAATATTGCAACAACTGAATTTTGACTCAATCCAACATTTCAACGGAAAAAAGTCAGAATCCGAATATATATGGGTCATAAAGAATTATATATCTGAACTCCTTAGGACAATATTTGCTAGGACCAAACCCTGTATGACCAAAAAGTTCAACTTTGACCGCCTCTAAGTATGTCAGTTCTGGACCGATAGCGCTGAAATGTGTCTGGCCTACTATCCAATAATACTAACCTTGGTGCATATTTCGTCAAAATCGATTCTTTGAGTTGGGTCACTTGATATGAAATTGCCCATATACATAAGTTTTCGAATAGTTTCAGAGAACTAAATTGTTTACGCTGCCGGTTAAGCAATACTTATATCGTACAAAAAGTAAGCCTTGTATCGGAGTTATTATCAGTATTTGTCCGATCATCAGATAATCCTATAATTTGATTTCAAAACATTATAAGACCATTCTTGTAAAATTGTATTTCGATACCGACGTGAGACCTACATATGCCTAATTGTAGACCGATCATGAGACAACGATTTTTGTGTCTACGAAATGCATTTTTGTAAAAGTTTATCTGTAAACTTTAAGGGAATAAAGATCGTTGCTTTCCAGACGGGCATAGCTTAATCGACAATATAGTAGTGTAGCGTATACAAAATACTTCTGTTTTCGGATAGAATTGGTCCGGGAATTGAGTTCAGGACACACATGAGTAAGAGAATGCCTTGTTTATAGTTTTAGACAGAGACAAGTTATATATGTCTTTGACGTTTATAAAATTTTGAAACAACTTTTGTATAAGTAGATCTTAGAAAGTGGCGGTCTCATATACTGACTAGATTAGAGATGGTATCGAAATGCCGGTAAGGCTTACACTTGATTCTTGAAAGTATTCTTCTGAAAGCTCTTAGTTTTATATTTCCATATTTATCTAAAGACTAGAAAAAAAACTGTTGTTATGACAAAATCGACTAATAGTACCCAACAAAAGAGCTCTCTATAGATTTCGAGAAAACAAGAATTCTTAACAATATGTAATTTAGATTAGAAAGTATAAAAATTATAATTAAATTTGTCTTCTTCTCAAATTACAGTTTAAGAACCAGTGAAACGAATTACCTGAATGAAGCGTATCAATTTTATGCCGCTATTAGAGGTAGAGCGTATTATTCTCGAGCGATTAAAGAAGATCGACCCGATTTAATGGTGAAAAAGCTGCGTTATTATGCACGTTTTATAGTGGTTTGTTTGTTATTGAAGAAAATGAAATTGGTGCGCGAATTGGTAACCGAACTGGAGAAACAAATACAGGAATATACCACCACGTAAACATTTATTATTAAGAAAAATATATAACAAACATATAATAATATAAAACATTAACTAATTCTCTTATTTGCAGTTATGAACCTGAAGATCATTTAGAATGGTCCTTAGTTTTGGAAGAAATCAAAGGTTTTATTAAAGCTGAGGCTGCTGTAGCTGTTCTTCATGCGGATTCCAATCCCATCGTACTCTCACACAGGTATAATTTATTGAGACCATTATCTCTTTGCTACCAACAACTTTGCCCGTGCTTTCTTTGGGAAGGAAAAATTTAAAATATATAATCAAAACAACAATAATTCGATTTAAATTGATTTTTATGGTTTGTTTTAAATTTAACTTTTTATGTTTTGTTATGATTTCATTAAACTTTTCCAAATTGAAGAATGAGCAAAATTTTAAAAATTTTTCAATATGATTTGGGAGGTATACTAGTTTTGCTTAAGTTTCCTTAATTATTTGTTTTTTAATTATACTAATATAAGTTTATTTAACTATATATTTAATTTTTGTTATATTTATAACAAAATTTTAAGTTTAAAAATGTTTTGTTTTTATTTTTGTTGTTAATGGCAGTAAATAATATTGTGCTTATCACAGAAGACTTGAAACAATTTCACCCATTCACAAATAAACATTTGCCGTTACCAAACATTTTTATCGAACATTTTGAAACTAAAGAAATACATACACACACACACACACCCACCCACACTTAAACATATTCATACTCTCAAAATATTGATCATAACCATACATGGGGAAACATACATTAATATTCAGTCATTATTAGGGAGGCACTTAATTAGAAAAGAACTTTTTTTATTTTAACATTTGAGTTAAAATCTGATTTTTGGTGAACATTTTTATTATTCAGTGAAATTATTTTTTTTGTGGAAATTCTATTTTTTCACTAAAAGTCGAGTTTTATATCACTAAAAGTCAGATTTTTCACTTAAAATCCGATATTACACTAAAAGTCAGGTCTATCATTAAAATGAAGGGTTTTCCCTAAAAATCAAATAATTCACTAAAATCTGATATTTAACTAAAATTCCGATAATTCACTAAATTGTGATATCCACTAAAAGTTGAGTTTTATATCACTAAATGTCAGATTTTTCACTTAAAATCAGATATTTCACTAAAAACAGATATTTCACTAAAAGTCAGATCTTTCATTAAAATTAAGGGTTTTCACTAAAAATCAAATAATTCACTAAAAATCTGATATATCACTAAAATTCCGATAATTCACTAAATTCTGATATTCACCAAAAGATGAGTTTTATATCACTAAAAGTCAGATTTTTCACTTAAAATCAGATATTTCACTAAAAGCCAGATCTTTCATTAAAATTAGGGGTTTCCACTAAATAACAGATAATTCACTAAATTTTTACTAAAATTCCGATATTTCACTAAATTCTGATATTCACTAAAAGTTGAGTTTTATATCACTAAAAGACAGATTTTTCACTTAAAATCAGATATTTCACTAAAAGTCAGATTTTTCACCTAACATCAGGTATTTCACTAAAATCCGATATTTCACTAAAAGTCAGATCTTCCATTAAAATTAGGGGTTTTCACTAAATATCAGATAATTCACTAAAAAACTGATATTTTACTAAAATTCCGATATTTCACTAAATTCTGATATTCACTAAAAATTAGATTTTTTATTAAAAATCCGAGTTTTTACTAAAAATCCGATTCTTCACTATAAATAAGATTTTTAATGAAAATCTGAGTTTTCACTTAAAATCCATAATTTCACCAAAAATTTAATTTTAATAAGTTTTTCACAAAAAAATCGTATTATTTACAAAAAGTTCAATTCAAAGTAAGTGCCACCCCAAAAATCATACATACAAGAAACATAAAGAGAAGGTACGAAATATTATACTCAATATCAATATAATTTTTGCTACAATAAAGCATAACAGAACATCTTTCAAATAATTCTATCAAATCAAAACATCTGCCAGCTACTTCGAAATTTTAATGTCGGAACTGTCTCGACGTTGAACTATAAAGTAAACAAATTCAATGTCTTAAATGAGCAAAAAATGGGGCAGAGTAAAACATTGCCAATCAAATATTTAAAAATATATATATTGATACAACTCATGAGAGATTATGTTTTTTAAAAAATATATACATCTTAATGGTTCAATAATTACTAAATTGTTTAAAACTATTATGGCAAATTTTTTCAACATATACAACTTCTTTGAAATTTCACCAAATTAATCTAACGTGATCAATTTTTACCAGATCTTTTCTAAAAAACTCTAGTTCTTACCTTTTCACAAACACTGAATATTCTCATAATCACAACTACATTTAACATAATCAAATCGATACTAAAAGAAATCAAAATTCTTGCACGTTCAATATTTCATTTATGTTAAACTAAATAAAAAAAAGAATGAAAAAAGGTGTGTGTTTTGGATGTGAAATGCAAGGATTTTGCAAAAAAAAAAAAGAAGGAATTCACCAAATATCCATCCATCCATGTCCACCTAAAATCACAAATATCATTAGCATCTCTCACATTAATTAAATCAATTCTTCTGTGAAAGCACGGGCCTTTGCAAGAGCTTTTTTAAATAGTAAAACTTCACCCATTGATGATTAGTGGTTCCGGTTCTAGGTTGTCGCCGTTAACGACACCGCCATGTGAAAGATCGCCCCATATGACGTTAAGTCTGCAAGAAATACTTATAGTGGGCTCAGCATGTGAACAGGCCAAATTTTCCGAGTTAACAATGGACATGTTTAGGTAAGTAACTCCATAGAATAAACTTAAGCTTAACTTGTCACTTCAATATTTTCTTTACCATTTGCAGAATGTTACAGACCTTAGAGCGGGAACCAACTGAAACTACACATCCTATGAGTGCTTCACATGGCCTGCACGGGCACGATGCCAGTCCGGCGGCCAGTCGTATACCACCATATGGTGTTCCAGGTTCCAAGGGTTATTTAGAAAATAGCCGCCATTATCGAGACAATCCTCATAAATATTTATTGTATAAGCCTTCGATAAGTCAACTTCTGGTATTCTTAGCTAGTGGTTTTAAAGAATTGCCTCCTGGAGGCGCTTTACTTTTATACATGTCAGCAGATGGTTGTTTTTCAACCACTAAACATCCAGAAGACTGTTAGTTTTACTTAAACACAATTATCTTTGTAAAAACTTTTATCCGTTAACTTTTTTATATTTCAAGATGGTTATGAATTGGGTGGTTTGGCCACCAGCGTTAAACGTGACGGTGTGGATGGTGGCGGTTTGGCATGTCGAGGGAAATCTTATAAAGAAACGCACTGTTTATATCCCGGCGACTTGTATCCCTTCACCCGTAGACCGATGTTCATTATAATCGATTCTGATAATTCATTTGTTTTTCAACATATACCACGTTATTTTGGCCAACCTTTAGTTGTTCTCATGTCACCTCAAGATGTACCACCAGCATTTCAAGGTTGGTTTGTTAATATACTTAAGAACTTTTTAGGTTTTAGATAACATGTTTATTTTTATCTTAATTTTCAGCTGAAGTCCAGCATCATGGTTCATTATTTACTCTATTCCTGCATTCTCCTCTTACCGCATTGTGTTATATTTGCAATGTTGGCGATGTGCCCATACATCACTGGGAACGTTGTCAATCGTATGTGGATCATTTTATAACCGAAGCTTCGCGTTTAGTAACAAGATGTCGCATCGATGAAATTGACCAAGGCTATATAGGTAAAGTGATCCAATAAAACAATAAGTTATTGTCTTGAGGTGCCTGTAAGACTAACATCGTTTTTCAACATTTTGAAAGTATTACATTTCAATATTTCAATATTTATTTAGAGACTTTAAAGTCAAATTCATTACGACAAAATTGCCCAATCGAAATCTCTGTAGTTTTCAGGATCGGAGACTAATTGGGTTCATTATGATTTCTTTATATAGAGTAAAGAAAAAGTGTAAATATGCAATATCCATCGTGGTATTTATCCTCCAGAAATATAAATCTCTACAGTCGTATACTCTTCGTCATTCTTACATCCTAAAAGAATGGGCCGAATAACCGCCTACGCGATTAAGTAAAATTTATCATAAGCTTCTACTTCTAACGACCAAAGGCCTCTGACACTTGAAACTTCTGTTACTGTTCTATGATTGATTTGTATTGCTCCAAAACATCTTATATATAACTCTTTAGTAATCACAGATCTTCCTCTTGATCGGATTAACTCTCAAAACCAGATTTGGAAGTTCTTTTCGATTCGAATTTTAAGGCAATCATGTTATCCTTAGCCTCGAGGATGCTTCATTAAGAAAGACTTGTCTTGTTTATCTCTACAATGTAGACACCAGTTTTAGTATCCGTTCAATCGGTCATTAAACTGTATGTTATTATTCCAAAAGTGGGATCGTCTCACCCATTCTTGTAACTCCATTCTTGTTGTTTTTCTTATGAAAATTCAGTTAACAGTCAGCCCTCAGGGTTAACAGTCAGCCCTCAGGGTTGGCCGTGTTCAGGATCTCCTAGACCCTTCTACATAACTAATTTGAATAAGAAATCGTTTTAAATAAATTAACCCATGTCAATGGGTGATGTGATAGAGCAACTTATGCTGTATTCCTGTACCCGTTGAGTATCTTTTACTCTTCGCGTAGTAGGGCACCAGTATAGGTTGAGGAATTTTCAGGTTGACACTTGGTAGTTGCCTGTCATTCCGTAGATCGTTCATTTTGATCTGAGAATGGAACTGATGTAATTTGGTGAACGATCGGGAAAGACTCCTTTGCCCGACAGGAAACTAGTTAGTACTGATTTAGTCGACCTTTTAATTCAGGGAAGTTCTCGGTGCTGTTGCCATCTTAAGAGTATGCATATTGTTTCATGCTACGCGACTTATGGTTGAGACCTGCCATTCAACTTGTCGGGGCAATTATTGGGTTCGAATTGACTTTAGAAATTCCTACATCCTTTATCACATTATTGACTGGGTATTTCGGACTAGTGTGGTTGCGCGGGCTTTAAAAGGTTAAGGAATGCACTGGAATGGGTCATTAGTTGATACGGAATGCATTTTAAATAATGCAATCTTTCATGACATCAAAACGGTGGTCACCTTCCGGTGTACCGGAAGATTGATTTCATCTAATGTTGGGGCTACTATGACAAGAGATTAGATAGCTCGAACCGGTACAAATTGACACCTGAATTCTTCATAGAAGGATTCAGAGGCGCATGGTAGACCGTCACTAGTCTACCCAGTAGGTGAAAAAGACCACCGTGAAATAGGGCCGTCAAGGTCGGTGTTCACGTTAAGCACTTAGACATCTTGTCCCATGAATTCTTGCCCTTAGAAGTATTATGAAATCATCTGTATAGTATATTGGTTCTTTTCCCGGTTCCTTAGCAAACTATTAATCGTTGTTATTCTGATTAAAGACAAAGCTTTCCAAATAACTACAACATTTTTATCACTCTCCTCTTACAGATTCATCGTATGTCCAATTCTTTGGTGATGATTTTTTACGTACTCTAATCTTACGTTTTGTATTCTGTGATGTTGTACTACGATTACATCGTGGTTTTCGTGGCAGACATATGAGACCACGTTGTGAACCACCATTGCCATCCACAGATCTGCTGGAACATCCCACACTTTCACACATAATATTTCAATTGGCAACAGCGCTTGATGTGCGCGGTCATTTCTCCGATGGACCCGAATGCGACTGATGATTTACTGCAAATAGTGTAAAACACACAAACCAACAGCTTCTTGTTCTGATGCTAAGTCTTAGAATTTTTATACAAATTCAATATTATGATAATGATGAAAACTCTTGGAAACAAAACCACAATAAAAACAACAACAACAATAATAATACTCCCGCTGCAATAATAAGAGTATGGAACCTTCTTTGAATACTCTTTAATTTCAAAACTATAATTCTGATTTCTTATGTTATTATTTATTATTAAAAAAAAATTAACTTTTAACTTTTTTTATATTTTGCTAATAACACAACAACAAACATGACTTTTTTCAAAACAAAACCCTCCTCAAAAATATTAAAAATAATAAAAATGAAAGAGAAATTAAGAGAAATATACATAAAATTATACTAAATTAAATCTACTTATACATAACAAAAGGAATAAAAATTAAATTATTAATAACACATTAATACAACCATACAATACATATATACAACAACAAACATTAACATAGTATATGCAACAATAACAACAACAACAAGAACAACAACAAAAGAATATATAGTTGAATTATAAAAAAATGCTGAGCTTCTATTAAATGATGATGCAAAAATACATAAATACGAAAATAAAAACTTTAAAAAATAAATTTTAAAAAAGTTTAAAGTTACAAAACTATAGAGCGATACAAATAAAAAAAAATAACAAAAATAAATTCTGAATTTTTTATTAAAAAACTTCTTAATTTTACAGTTTTATTTTTAAAGCGGCCATACAAATCTTTTCACAAAATTATATATACATTTAATTAAAATTTAAAAAATAATTAATTTTCTACTCTAAAAAAAAATAAAGAATTAAAAAACATACTTAACAAAAATATAAAATAAAACATATTTATTACATAAATAAAAAATTAATATATATTTAAAAAAATATATACAATATATATTTTTAAATAACAACACGGAAGTGACTGATTAAAAATAATTAATTAAATAATATTAAAAAAAAAAAAAAAAACAAAACAAAATATTAAAATGGCCGGTTACTGCAAAATTCCGTTGTTGTCCTACCAAAATATACTCATTTTATAGTGTATACATACATATATTTTTGCCTAAAAATAATTAATAATAAATTATTATTAAAATTATTATAAAGATAAACAAATAAATATTTAAATAATTAAATAATAATAATAATAATAATTTTATACGAAGATACTTAGTCTAGACACCAAACATTTATGCAAACAAACACACTTTTGTAATGATCTTAAGAGATTATATGTTTGTGTGTAGGTTTGTATAAGTTAGAAGAAAAAACAACAACAACAAATACTTTAATAAATATAATTATAAAAATAAAAAAAAACAAAAAATTCATTAAATTAATTATATAAATATTTCATTATTTTTTTCTACTTTATTTCTTTCTTTCTTTGTTTAATTGATTTTATATAATTTATAAAGTAAAAATAAAAGATTTTAGGAATGTTTTAAAAAAGGATTGTTAGCAGGAATGACTTAAGTATATATAGAAGAAATGTACCCGGACAAGGACTTATTTCAACATTTTTATTATTTCCTCAAATTGTAGGAGTTAATAAATGAAAGTAGACAGTGGAGGCGTTTTTAAAGTTACCCATAAAAATCAAATATGGAATTATATTATCTTATATAGGGTCTGCCATTAAGAGCGATGCATAATGTTTTTTCAATCAAAAAATTTTTAGAGTAGTTGTGGAATTAATTTATATTTTAAATTAAAATGCAATCGTTTTGATTATTTACATAGGGGGTTCCAAAATTGGAGCACACAAATCGAACGAATTTTGGGTTTGCTGTTGACCTACAGCTCTTCTTCTACAGCTAGACCAAACAAAATAAGTCTAAAGGGTTTAAATCGCACATTCATCCATTGTTGGATGGTTTCGTTTACATTGTTTTGCGATAGAAAGTAAACTTTGAATAATTTGCAATCGTTCTGAAAGCGTGATAAAATGGCAAAGACCGACATTCAAAACTGTTGAAAAATGTTCCCCCCAGATCAAGAAATGTCAAAAACAAAATGACTCGTTCAGTCGAGTATTCAAATTTGATTAAAGAATGCGGAGAAAGTAGAAACAAGGGCTGGAATCTCCAATTTTTCACGTTCTATTATTTCAATTAATTCTTGCTAAGAAATGGAGATTACAGTATTTTTGCCTATGCCTTTCAAATGTCAAAGGCATTTATCAAATTACTTTGGTCATCAAAATTTCCCAAAGTTCCGGTTTAGTATTCTGATTCGTTAGGCTGCTTTTCAATTTTTATTTTTTGATGCTTGAATTTGAAAAAAATTGAAGCACCTAGATAACTGACTGATCGAGACCCGAATTTAAAGATTTTTTGGGGCAGCATACATGATCGAATAAGCTCTCTCTCTACCATTTTGATATCGATATTATGCTTAAATTTACTAAATTTCTAATACCATCTTCTTAAAAAGCTAAATTGTCAAACAGTTTTCCCGATTACGTAAGCGGAATGGTCAAGTACTTATTCATTTAAAATTGATTTTACACTTTTTAAAAAGGTTAAATTTTATTCTATTTAACTACTTTGTAAAATCACTGTCAAAAACTAGTTCAGTTCTAGCTCAGTTCTAGTTCTGTTCTAGTTCAGTTCTAGTTCAGTTCTAGTTTAGGTTCTAGATCAGTTCTAGTTCAGTTCTAGTTCAGTTCTAGTTCAGTTCTAGTTCAGTTCTAGGTTCAGTTCTAGTTCAGTTCTAGTTTCAGTTCTAGTTCAGTTCTAGTTCGTTCTAGTTCAGTTCTAGTTCAGTTCTAGTTCAGTTCTAGTTCAGTTCTAGTTCAGTTCTAGTTCAGTTCTAGTTCAGTTCTAGTTCAGTTCTAGTTCAGTTCTAGTTCAGTTCTAGTTCAGTTCTAGTTCAGTTCTAGTTCAGTTCTAGTTCAGTTCTAGTTCAGTTCTAGTTTCAGTTCTAGTTCAGTTCTAGTTCAGTTCTAGTTCAGTTCTAGTTCAGTTCTAGTTCAGTTCTAGTTCAGTTCTAGTTCAGTTCTAGTTCAGTTCTAGTTCAGTTCTAGTTCAGTTCTAGTTCAGTTCTAGTTCAGTTCTAGTTCAGTGCTAGTTCAGTTCTAGTTCAGTTCTAGTTCAGTTCTAGTTCAGTTCTAGTTCAGTTCTAGTTCAGTTCTAGTTCAGTTCTAGTTCAGTTCTAGTTCAGTTCGAGTTTCAGTTCTAGTTCAGTTTAGTTCAGTTCTAGTTCAGTTCTAGTTCAGTTCTAGTTCAGTTCTAGTTCAGTTCTAGTTCAGTTCTAGTTCAGTTCTAGTTCAGTTCTAGTTCAGTTCTAGTTCAGTTCTAGTTCAGTTCTAGTTCAGTTCTAGTTCAGTTCTAGTTCAGTTCTAGTTCAGTTCTAGTTCAGTTCTAGTTCAGTTCTAGTTCAGTTCTAGTTCAGTTCTAGTTCAGTTCTAGTTCAGTTCTAGTTCAGTTCTAGTTCAGTTCTAGTTCAGTTCTAGTTCAGTTCTAGTTCAGTTCTAGTTCAGTTCTAGTTCAGTTCTAGTTCAGTTCTAGTTCAGTTCTAGTTCAGTTCTAGTTCAGTTCTAGTTCAGTTCTAGTTCAGTTCTAGTTCAGTTCTAGTTCAGTTCTAGTTCAGTTCTAGTTCAGTTCTACTTCAGTTCTAGTTCAGTTCTAGTTCAGTTCTAGTTCAGTTCTAGTTCAGTTCTAGTTCAGTTCTAGTTCAGTTCTAGTTCAGTTCTAGTTCAGTTCTAGTTCAGTTCTAGTTCAGTTCTAGTTCAGTTCTAGTTCAGTTCTAGTTCAGTTCTAGTTCAGTTCTAGTTCAGTTCTAGTTCAGTTCTAGTTCAGTTCTAGTTCAGTTCTAGTTCAGTTCTAGTTCAGTTCTAGTTCAGTTCTAGTTCAGTTCTAGTTCAGTTCTAGTTCAGTTCTAGTTCAGTTCTAGTTCAGTTCTAGTTCAGTTCTAGTTCAGCTCTAGTTCAGCTATAGTTCAGTTTACCACAAATAGTTGAATTATTTTTAATTTACTTGCTTGTAACCCCATTAATTTTTCTATAGCCACGATATAAACCTTGTTAATTAATTTTCTTATTACATGTAAAGGGTTTTTGTCAACAAAAACTAAATCAAATTAAACTTTAATAATTTAATTAAATAAAATTTTAATACTTTAAAAGAAATTATTTTTGTAAAATAAATTATTTAAATAAATGAAATGTTGACATATGACCAAAATGAAATAGAAGTCGTGACGGACCACAGACCGAGTCAAAAGAGTGTCATACAGAATTATAGGCGCAATATTGAAAGTTAAAAAATAAAAAGGAAAGGTAAAAGAAAAAGAAAAATAATATTAATAAATATTAACAAATTACTGTATGTATATTATTAGCATTTGTACTCAAATAAAATAATAATAAAAATAAAAAAACAAAATATACATAAATTATATATAAACAAAAATTATATTTACATATAAAAATAAAAACAAATTGAACAAAAAATTTAAACAAAAGTTAAAGCTAAAATAAAATAAAAGAAAAAATAAAACCATACGTAAGCCAAGCATTATTTTACTATTTGTCCTTTTTACGATTTCTATTACTTAACAAACAAAAATCTAAAAGAAAACAAAAAAGTATAGCAAAAAAAGGCATAAAACAAAAATTTGGTTTATATTTTCTCTCCCCTACCCAGTTTATTAAATAAAATTTAGAATTTTTACTATTTTTCAATTTAAAGTTTAAAATAAAAAAATAAAAAAAAAAATGAATAAAAAAAATTATTCAAGGCTCACTTTATAAAATACTCATGTTATAAATTTTTTTTATTACAACTAGAAAAAAATTCATAATCATTTCATTAATAAATAATTTTAAATAATTTAATTTTGCTTTTTTAAAATATTGGCATTTCTAACGACTTTTTCTTTAAAAATAAAATAATAAAATACAATATTAAAAAATTATACCAAAAAAATTAACAACTATTTTCATTGTATAAATAAAGAATAATAAATAATAATACAAATATCAATCACCAACCAAATGCAACCAAACCAACAACAACAAATAATAATTAAATAAATAAACAAAATTGTAGTATTATCAACAAATTGTCAATCGCATCTTTATACATACAACAACAAAACATGCATAACAAATAAAAAATAAATATTCATTTTACACACAAGGATACAAACTCACACTATCACTTACACATACACACTCATACATTCATATACATACATACACACTTATAGGCAAAACAAAAAATAAACAAAACTAAACAACTTCATTCATGAATTTCAATCATTGATCGATAATCGTCTTGAACAAATTCATGATCATGACAGTGAAGAATATTTAGCAAAAATATTTAGCAAAGAAAAAAACCAGAAGAAACAACATAATAAAGATTCATTGAGCATAAAAGAATAATAAAAGCAAAAAACCAACATAATATAAATAAACAAAAAAACATAGCAATGCATTTAAATTATACAAAATAATAATAATAAATAAACAAAAACAACAACTATATAATATTAAAATAAAACCAAAAAAAATAAAAAAAGAATAGAAAAGTAAAGAAAAGAGAAGGAGATTTATGATTGGTAAATAAAATAAAAAAGCACATGTTTGGAAACAAAAAAATAGTAGCATTTTAAATGGGTTTAATTTTGGGAACTTCTTTAACACCTAGTTCCCATTCTGTTTTTGTTCTAGTACAAGTTGTAGTTTAGTTCTAGTTCAGTTCTAGTTCAGTTCTAGTTCAGTTCTGGTTCAGTTCTAGTTCAGTTCTAGTTCAGTTCTAGTTCAGTTCTAGTTCAGTTCTAGTTCAGTTCTAGTTCAGTTCTAGTTCAGTTCTAGTTCAGTTCTAGTTCAGTTCTAGTTCAGTTCCAGTTCAGTTCTAGTTCAGTTCTAGTTCAGTTCTAGTTCAGTTCTAGTTCAGTTCTAGTTCAGTTCTAGTTCAGTTCTAGTTCAGTTCTAGTTCAGTTCTAGTTCAGTTCTAGTTCAGTTCTAGTTCAGTTCTAGTTCAGTTCTAGTTCAGTTCTAGTTCAGTTCTAGTTCAGTTCTAGTTCAGTTCTAGTTCAGTTCTAGTTCAGTTCTAGTTCAGTTCTAGTTCAGTTCTAGTTCAGTTCTAGTTCAGTTCTAGTTCAGTTCTAGTTCAGTTCTAGTTCAGTTCTAGTTCAGTTCTAGTTCAGTTCTAGTTCAGTTCTAGTTCAGTTCTAGTTCAGTTCTAGTTCAGTTCTAGTTCAGTTCTAGTTCAGTTCTAGTTCAGTTCTAGTTCAGTTCTAGTTCAGTTCTAGTTCAGTTTTACATCAGTTCTAGTTCAGTTTACCACCAGTAGTTGAATTATTTTTAATTTACTAGCTTGTAACCCCACATATTTTTCTATAGCCACGATATAAACCTTTTTATTTAATTTTTCCCTAAAATATGCAACACTTGTTTCCATAGTCTTATTACTTGTAAAGGGTTCTTGTCAACAATAAAAACAATTGATGCCATATACCTGCTAACAGCGCCCTCTACCAAGTAGTAGTAATTTTACAAATAGCATTCGCTCAGTGTTGATACTTTTAAAACTACTTCGTGCATTCACCTTAAATTATTAACACTCATGCTACACTCATGTAATTTTTGTTGTTGTTATTCTGATTTGACAGTGAAAGTCAAATTTGTGTTTGTGTTGTTTATTAATCAAAACAAGACGAAAGGCAAAAATGCATATTTCTACGTGGCAAACAAATTCCCTTTGCGCAATTATTTTAATAATATTTTTAAAAATTGTAGCAACACAAATTGTTTCACAAGAAGTGCCCAAACCATGGTATGAAAATCTACCGGCTGTGGCCATGGACTACAAGGTAAATATTGCAACAAATGGAACATAAAGCCGAATATGTCAAATTGTTCATGCATGTTTTTTTCTATGTTTTATTCATTCATTGCATCCTGTCGTGCAACAGGTCCACATAGATGCCGGAAAAGAAGATTGCTACCATCAATATGTACAGCCTGGAGCAACATTTTATGTTTCATTCAGCGTAAGTTGTATAGAATTGGAGAAATATTTGTGTGCAATTCTTTAATTTCATTCAATATGTTTGTAAAAGGTTGTTCGTGGTGGTGATGGTATGGCTGGTTTTGCCGTTCGTAATCCAGCCGGTCAAATTGTAAAGCCCTATCAATGGCAAGCTACAGCTGACTACACCGATCAAGTATCTCCTGGCGGTTACTACTCTGTGTGTATTGATAATCAATTTTCACGTTTTGCTGGCAAACTTGTGAACATTTACATTACGGTGGTCAAATATGATGCCTGGGATAAGTACGCCAAGGAAATTGAAGAATTGCAGCTTAATATGGAAAACTTTACGGTGAGTATTAGATGATGATTAAAGCAGTTTTATAAAATTAAGAAAAATTTATGTTTTGGCATACAAGTAGGTACTAATAGGACTAGTCTATTAATTAGTTTGAGCTATCTACTATTTACTAAGTAGTATATGGACTAGTCTATGGGTTAGTATGTTGACCAGTTTAATGTTTAGTCTATGTACTAGGTTATTTGGAGACTAGTCTGTGGGCCAGTAAGTTGGTCCCTTAATTAGCCTATTGTGCTGTTTATTAACTTGTCTGTGAACTAGTCTATTAATTAGTCTAATATAATGCCGATCATCAGTTTGAAAGAACATAACTTTGGAATATTTATTTTCTAATATTATAAAATGTTAAAAACAATTCCTTTTTGTCAAAAATGTTACTATTTACTAATAATTATCTATATTTTTAGACAACCATTGGCACCGTAGAACGCAACATCAACGATATGTTGGCCTATCAATATCACAGTAGAAATCGTGAGGCACGTGATTATGCCCTAGTAATTGATAATAATTCTTACATACAGACATTTTCGATTTGTCAAATTGTTGTTATTATTATTACCTGTTCTGTGCAAGTAAGTTATAAGTTTTCATACAATTTCGCAAATATGTATTAACATTTAAAAACCAACTCTTTCCAGGTGTTCTTTGTTCGTAAATTGTTTAGTGTAAAGGAAGGTTCCCGTAGCCGTATTTAATGATAAAATCACAAAAAAATTCTCTACAGAAAAAAAAGAAATGAAAGAAAAGACTTTGCCATCATGAACATTAGAAAAAAATCTATCATTCATTATTTTTTTACTGCACTTTTCAGCATCCAAGTACTTCTTCTAATACTATTTGATCAAAAATAACTCTTCTTGGGAATTTCGGGCCTAAAATCTTAAACAAAAATTTTGCAACTATTTGAAGTGACTTAACCATTTTTATTAACTATGCGCATTTAATTTTAATTCTATGCATTTGCAATATTTATTTAAAATTTTGAATGTTTATTGCAACTTTAATCAGTATGTTGCCAGTGTGCTGCTTATGTTTTTATCTATTGATGTTATGTAGTCGTTGGTATGTTTATATTTGCACTCCATGTTCATTGTTCCATTAATTTTTAAATATTGATATTGAGATCTACTACATACTTATTGTATATTTTCTATTTTGCATCTAACGCAAAACAGGGAAGAAATGTATTTTTATAAAAAAACAATAAAAATAAAAAAGAAACATACTTTAAGAATAATCATTCAAGTTTTACTTTAAATCAGAAAATTAAAATGTTTTTTAATAAGTTGGTAAGTTGTGTTACATGGTAAAATGTCAGTCAAATACTCTATTGCAATTAAAATAAATTCAAAGATAACAATTTGTCATCAAATAAATTCTTTGGGCTTTTAAAATAATCCATATAGAAAACAATATTATTTTTCATAAGTGTGCTAATGTTTGATAAGATAGAAGTGTTTAAAATGTGAAGAAAAATAGATAATATTAGACATGATTTGTATTATTAAAAAATAGGGATTTACCACGTCACTTAAAGACTATCGAGTTTTGATTGTTTTATAATATTTTTGTTGTTTTAATATTCATTATTTTTCATTCAATTAAAGCTTGTGATGTTTGTACATTAGGGGTATAACCAAATTTTGGTCCTATCACTAAACGATAGCTAATACCTATGTATAAAAACTTTATCGAATTAAACAGTATTCTGGGCGGGCATTTGTATGGGGGCTGTGTGAAATCGTTGATCAAAACATCAAATTTCCATATGTGGTGGGTGTCATAAGGACCCTAACCTGGGGACGTCACGGTCTATACGATCTTAATTGTGCCAGAACTACTCTTGTTTTCCTCGGCAGGTTTTCTTCCGTGTCTGCTATGGGCGATGAGAGACCCCCCAAGTCACAGGATACCGACATTCATGCGGTATTTATGGCATTTCGCGACAGCCGGTTCTACGTACCGGAATGACCCGAATTATTCGCCCAAGGGCTGTCAACCCTAGCAACTCTCCCAATTGATTCTACCTTATTAAAGTTGTATCATCATAAAACTTTATAGAGTTAAACAGTCCACAATTGACCCTACCTCCTAATACAAGGCTATAACCCAGCAAAATATTTACTTATTTACCTACGGTAAGTAGGCAAGTAATATTGCAGCAAAGTGTAAGTACTTACTTTCTGGGTGAATAACTACTTATTTTTGTTCGAAGATGACTAACAAATAACTGATTACAAATGTGCTTACCCAAATTTTCCGGATTTAAAAACGGCTTTACTGTAATTTTCTATGTTTATTAGGATATTCTCTTACTCAATGCTCCATTCATAAGTTATTCTATCATTCTATCTTTTAAAAACTTCTAATATCGACTAGGGTTAGAACTGCTAAATAATTAATTATTAAACATACGCTATAAACAATTTGTTATGTTTTGATAACGACCACTCATTACCAAGTAATGTATGAAATAACTTGTAAGTAATACAATACTCATTACCAACATTTGAACACATTTTACTGGGAAATAACTTTTATAGAAACCAAAATCTCTCTACCAACGGATGACGGTATAATTGACACAATCCCACATATGTATGTATAAAGTACCTTTTAGAAAAATACTTTGACGTTCATAATAAATATGTTCAACATGGACCATATCTCTCTTACAAATGTATTGACCCTAACGCCCATGAAAACCCTCTTACAAAAACAGTTTATTAACAATATTTCGTTCTAAAAGTTTAGTATTATTATAATAAAAGAGGAACCACTCAATAATGACATTTCACATGTTTAGAGCTGAGGTGTTTTTGAGTTGATTAACAGTTGTGGGTGATCGAGGGCGGAATGGGGCCAGTGGGTAGCCCCTCAAAGTTAATCACCTTGGGTATTACATTAAAAAAAATCGCCAAAAATCCATTTAGCTGAAATTTAAAATATATATAACTACTCCTACAAAAAATATACAAAAACAAGTAAAAAAGCATATTCGGGCGTGGCCGACCATATGATACCCTACACCAGTTATAAATATTAGATGTGATTTATTTTTCAAAATAACCCTGTTTCCGATATATTTAATCAATTTATGGACTAAAAACTAATTTTCTGACAGAGGGTTTATATGGGAGATAGGGGCAAACATGGACCTATCCCGATACAATTTGTGATTAAATTTATATTTATATAATATTTATTTGTGCTGAAAATCATCGCGATATTGGTGTTTATATGTAAATTTTGGACATTCAAGTCGTTTTATAAAGGGGACATTATATGGGAGCTAGGGTCAATGAAATTTGGCAAGGTCATCAAGGATTGTATAAAACTTATTTGTGCCACTTTTTATCGAGATACAGGTATATTTAACATAATTATGAGCTCAAATGCCCTTTTCGGGGGTTTATGTTGTATGGGGGCCAGGTGAAATAATGGCCCGATTTTAACCATTTTCAATAGGCTTCGTCCTTGGGCCGTGTACCAAATGCCATCAAATTATATTGAAAATTGCTACCTGTACCTTGCGCACAAGGTTTACAATGTAAACTTTACATGGACAGCCAGCCAGCCAGACGGACGGACAGACATAGCTTAATCGACTCAGAAAATGATTCTAAGACTTTAAGGTGGGTATGGAACGAATATTTTTGTGTGTTATAAACATCAGCACAAACCCGATATTCTCCCCACTAAAGTGGTGGGGTTATCTCTTTTGCTTTAAGAGATATTTAGGTTTAAATTTTTTTATTCTTAAATTTTCCCTATCTACTTTTTTTTAATATCCTCTAGTTTTCTGACAAAATTCTGAATAAAACAAAAACAATTCCTTTATAGTTACATTGTCCTTATAAAAAGTTAGACGCATCCAAAGTTGAAATATGTAAAAAGGGCCGTATTTTTTAATATTTTCCCCAAAAATTGTTCTATATTCTTTAATAGAAACAAATTTTCTTCGGCTCATTGCGATATATCCAATAGTTCCAAAGATACCAAATTATTTCCGAAAATAAAAGTTTCTAAACCACTGTGCCACAGATAATAAACTGGTTCTTTTTAGATGAAACAATTAAATAATTATCCAAATTAAAATAAAAAATTTTATCCGGCGGCAAGAGTTAATTTTATACATAATTTTATAAATATTATTCTTTTCCAAAATGTTTAATATAGAATATGTTCCAATAATTTTGACCGTGTAATTCGAAGTTAAAAAAACACTATATAAATCTATTTTATAATAATACAGATTTTATATTTATTTAAATGATTATTGCAAAATTAGCGCAAACAGAAGTTTAGAAATATAAAAAAATTTAACTTTAATCCGTGTAGTCGCAAAATATTGCTGTGAAAATAAAATATTTTTAATTCGTTCTTAAGTGGAAATTATTGAACTTGTAAGAGAATCTCTTTTAAAATATAGGTTTTAAATATTTTTTGCATATTTTTAAATTTTTAACTAAAAGTATCTAAAAAAGGATGTGTAATGACTTTAAAGGAATATAAACGAGTAAAGTGCGTGACTCCGCCCACCATCAAGAGATAAACATCCATGATGTGCGCAGTCGCTTATCAAACCGCCAAACACAAACCGCACAAACGGCTGTGCCAAAGTAGAAGGATGACATAAAAAGGACATTTATTCATTCATCTAGGATTATTGAAAATAACAACAACAACAACAACAACAATAGCACATTGATATAACAAATGGTATGGGGTAAGAGATGTTTCTGTTAAATGCAACCACGTTGGTGGTTGTTCAAGCCTTGATAATCTTTATTACACACGTTTACTTTCATACACACGTAGATAAATATTCAAGTGAATATGAAATATTTTAGGTTGGAAACTCGTTACATTATACATCATGATGATAGGTATATACAACACTTGCATTCCAAACAGTTTTCGATTATTGTGGGAGGAGTAATTCATTATTGAACCACAAGTTCACACATACCAACACATATACACCACATCCAAATGACGCCATCTTTTAAATGAAATGGATGGATGATCTACCGTTTGCACGAAGGAATCGTCTACTCCATCATCATCGTCATACACCATTTTAATACGTGCACAAAAGTAGAATGCGTATTTCATTTTGTAAAATGTTAGAGTAGGCAGAGATGCTGTTATATGTATATGTTGTACTTGTTATAGTTCTAAGACAACAAAAAACATAATAAACCCGTTTAAAACAATTACGACTAAAAGTGGTTGTAGCTGGTAGTTGTTGTAATTGTGTCCTCTTGCATTAACACACATTTTGTAAAACATACATTCTAAATTGTACTTTGCGGTTTTGAAACTCTCCGAGATAAATTTTCTACAAATACAAACAACAACTCGCAACGTAAGTGTTGTCGGAGAAAATACCGTGAAAAAAAGAACAACAGAAAGACAAATATTTTTACCGCCCGCCATCCATCCTCCCACAATTTGGATTTGTCAAACAGACATTCATTATAAAAACAACCAGACACACAAACCTACACTCGTATACTCGTATGTGTCGTCTTCAGTGGTTAAAATAAAATCAAATAAAAAAAGAACCAAAAAAAAAAAAAAAAACAGCAAATGAGTAGAACAACTAGTCAGGACAATCCAATGCCAGGACATGTTTAAATAAATTTTAAACCTTTAACGGTCTGGTCGACAAAAAACTTAAAGTCTTAAAGGTGCGCTCGCTCTCATACGGTTGGTTTGTAGACGTGCAAAAAGAACACGTACCACGTACGAACGGAACTCTTTATTGTCTGTCAGCAAGTGGTCATATCCCATCAGACAACAAACTGCTGGCTGCACCACATTTGTTACCGCAATACGAAAAAGTTGGCCACTAGAGCTTGTTGCTTCGCGCTTCCTTGCAGAAAACAAGAAGTTGAACAGTTGACATTATATACTTTTTATTCGGCTTCCTCTTACTATTACTATTGTTGTTGTTGTCTTATTACTTATTTGTGTGTAGTGCCAGGACACATACAAAAAATCAAACCAAAAATAAAGTGAACAAAAAAAAAAAAAAAAATATCAAGAAATAATAACAAAAATATAAAACGACAAAGAAGTCGACGACGGCTACTTCCTTTATAGAGGAATCGGAAATTTTTAAGCGGAAATTATTGAAATTTTGTTTCAGTTTCATTTTCATTTCAAACTAATACACTTGAGAAAAAAACTCTTACCACAAACACACATACATAGCTATCCACATGCACCTGTAAGTGAGTGAGTGACGCGTCTTAAAGAAAATAAATAGTGCATACGTTAAAGGGCAAACAAACCTTCCTTTCCGCTTGGGTTTTTGTTTTGTTGTCTCTTAGTGAGTGTGTGTTTTTTTATTAGTCCCGTTTAGTTATTTGAATTTGTGGTCGTTGACAAATTACATGAATATCCGTTTCCAGTGAAAGTGTGTGAAAAGTGCGCGCAATTAAAATGCGATAAGTCGTTTCCTTTTTTTGTATTTAAATTGTTGTCATTGTTGTTTTTCAATCAAATCCGTCGGTTTTATTTGTTGAAAATTAAATAAAATTACAAGCAAATAATATTGCAAAGTGAATAATAAATATAAACTATATAAACTCTTTTGGATAAATCTATAAACAATACTTGGTAAGTGGAGTTTTCAAATACCTAAAATAATTTAAACAGAATTTTATTAATTCTGTTAACCGTGAGTTTAACTCATCCTTTGTTTTTAGAATTTCCTCATTCATTTACCGAATCTAAAATTTTAATACTACACTAAAAGCTTTTTATGACACCAACAGAAAATCAGGGAAGTCCATAATAATAAGATCTTAAAAACTAAGTATATACATATGTATATGTACCCAGCAAAACTAGGGTAAGCAGTTACCTATTAACATACTTTTCAATGTCTATTACATATGGTCCTGATTACATAGAAGTCGTCTAATAACGTCTTATAAATACTATGTTTTATAAATACTTTCTAATTCATTAGTCATCTTCTCCGTGAAGCTCATACGATTTACAGTGAATAATTTTTCTAATTACTTGTAAGCGATTGTGGGAACTACCTTCAATAACATCAACTTGTTATAAATATTCAAAATTCAATATTTCAATCAATTGCTGACCCAATAAAGAATCGGATAAACATTAATTTCAATAGTGATATTCCCCGATCCATTAGAAGATCATTAAAACTTTGATCTGTTGTTTGTTAAAACATCCGACGGAAGAGAATTAAACATATTATCACATTGGAAGATGATGAGTTTTCCTAACAATTGAACAAAGCACTTTAAATATAACAGTTCCTAATAAGGTATGCTCGAATATATGGTGAACAACACAAGCGATTTTAACAGTCGTAAATCGAATCTAAATTATGCTTACAAATTCGACGATAAATCCGTAGGAAAACAAACAAGCTAAAAATTGTTCTTAGGAAAATATGTCTAGTCTCTAAAAATAAGACTGTAATAAATAAGTAAGTAAGCCTGCGTTGAGACCAATGATTTCTGTTCGAAAGTTTTATCTTCGCAACTAGTTCTGTGGAAGCATTATTGTGTTGACACTCGTTCTATTAAACGGTTCTAGAACTAGTTCATTCCTAAAAGATTTTTTTGTATGAATTTATCATCCTCAAAACTAATTCTAGGGAATAAATATACCTTCTCCTGAAACGTGTTCTTTTCTGAGCGATTTTTTGTTACAAATTAGTACCAATTTTGAGAAAGAGTTGATGAATTACATTAGGCAACACTATTCCTTCACAAATTGAAAGTATGCCAGTAGTGTATTCAAACTCCCGAAGCATTTTTCGCTGCGAGGTCAAACTTTTACGCTATCGCTAATTGAAAGTTCATAGTGGGTTAAAAGGAATTTTAATACCCACTAACAAAAAAGATGAGGGATATATTGATTTTGTCATTCCGTTTGTAACACATCGAAATATTGGTCATAGACCCATAAAAGTATATATATTATGCATCATTATTAAATTTTCTGGCGATCTAGCCACGATAGAGTCCGAACGGAAAGAGCCATAGGTCCACGTTTTCGCATAGCCCCCCGAAAAACAGCTTTAACAGTGAAACTCGACATAAACAAGTTTAATATGAGCCAAATTCTCTCTACCGAATTTTATGAGGATCGGTCCATAATTGACCCTACACCAAAAAATTACTTCAAAGCCCATTACTGGCTTAAAAATACGAGCTTAGCGCTGAAATTCGCCGTAAGTAAGTTTCTTACGAGCAAAAATCTCTCTATCGAATTTTATGAGGACCGGTCTATAATAAGGTTCCCTTCAGAATTACTACCTTAAAAATAAAAGTATAGCGATTAAATTGGACACAAGCAAGTTTCTTACGAGTTAAATTCTCTCTACTGAATTTTATGAGGATCGGTCCATAATTGAACCTACTCCTCATATAAGGCCCCTTCAGAAAATTATTTTAAGGCTTTTTTACTTGGATAAAAATCCGAGTATAACGATGAAATTCAATATAAACACTCTGTTAAGCGATGAAACTCGAAACTTATCTACCAAATTTTATGACAACCGGTCTATAATGGACTCTACCGCAATTCGCTTAAAAAGATGTGGCGATGAAATTCAGCATAAATACATATTGTAAAAATGTAGATCCATTGACAAAATTTTATGAGAATCAGTCCACAAGGCATAGCTTTCCTAAATAGTAAAATTTTGAAATTTAACCAAAATATAATAAATTACACCGTCCGAAACACAAAATTAGACACCAGAACCAGATATTACACCATCTGACAAGATGTGTGTCCCTTTTAAAGAACTTCAAAGTTTTAAAAAGTATATTTTTTTTTAAATACTTATATCAAACAATGCCAAATTTGATTTCAAGAGAAGTGGAAGGGTTGGGAAATATTTTGTATTATTTTCATTTTATACTGTCAGGATAAAAAGATATCAAAAATGTATTTTAACATGTTTATCCTTTAATATCAATTTAGGGTTTCAATATTATGCGTACAATATAAACTCAATCATACTGTTGAAAACTAGATTCGGGAAAAATACAGAAACGAGGTAATAATTAGGTTATCGTAATTTTTCTTGCAGACAAATTAAATTTAGGTATTTTAAATATAGACCTAATGAAGTGTTAATTATTATGTATAATATTACAGAACAAGTATGAAACTTTATTTTAGTACAAATTGATACTCCTACACAATTTGTAAAGAACTAAATTTAATATGAATATATATATATAATGAGATAAATAAACCCTGATTAGCAAGCAGACTCTAAAGAAAAAATCTCTTAAGATAGAAAAATTAATGGAATTCTTTTAGCCACTTAATGTCATTTTGACATTATAATAAACTGTCTGCACACGCCTGTTTTATTTATGGTAAGAGACATAAGATTTGCTTGTATTTTGATATCAATGTGAAAAGCACAAGAAAAAGGTATGAATAGAAGTACGACAGAGATTATCACACAAATTGAAAAATAAATAGAATATACACAAAATAATGAGCAACATTACTCCCTTATTTAACAAGTTAAGAAATTAATATCATAAATTGAAATAAATCACTACTACACATACTTATTATTTCAGTTTTAGAATTTGTTGTGAAATTTTTGCAAATACACCACTATGTATGTTAAATGAATTTCGATAATTTGTTTTTATAAGATTTTAATTCATAAGTATGAAATGCATCATTGATAATACGTCCAAGTACATATTCATTGTATGTATAAGTATTATAATATTACCCGGCATAACGTATACGCAATGAAGATTCTTTGTATGAGAGTGTGTCTGGTAAGAGACAATGTATCCATTTATTGTTGGCTCATTTTAAATGGTATTGCCGCGCGTACCGGAAGTCCTTGGCGGATGGCTTTGCGCGTGTTACATAACGAGATCCCAAAATGAGACGCATATTGTTTGATAAGATGAAAAAAAAAAAAAATTAAACGAAACATGAAAAGAGCAATGGGAATGGGTTTTTATGTTTGTTAATAAAATGATTTAATCCCAAGATTATTGTGTTTACTAATTATCGACATACGTTTTCTCGTTTATGGATATTCTCATATAGTTACACAACAACAAAACATATTTTTTTGTTACATTTTAAGTAGATTTAATGGTTTGTAATTTGGTTATTTATATGCATAAGGGGCGTTTATAAGGGGAGGAATAATTTCATAGATTTATATCAAGTTCAAAGTGTTATTTATACTACTAGAGGGCGTGGCATACGACAAGCGTAAAAATGCAAAACGATTTTTGGAACACCCACCCAAAAAGTGATATGCTTAAAAGAAAACTGTGATAATTAAAATAACTCTTTAGTATTATGTTTGGATACACCGAATATGGGGCAAATCAGGAAAATTTTTCTAAATAAAACCTTCAGATCCTTAAAACTAATAAAACAACTTTTCAATACTTAGTCATTGACATTTTAACTCATTATTTGAACACAAGGGATAAGAGAAGTGTTTACCACGCTCACTTACAAAGAGCCAACAAACCAGGGACTTCGAGTTTATTATATAACAGTTGAACTCACTATACTCTGCAAAACCGAAAATAAGTGTTAATATATCATATTAAATGTATGTCATTACTAGAATCGTTATAAATTATGCAGTTGGTATGTAATTATCATTGAAATGCAAGTTGTGTAGTAAGAACAAGCCATTACCAGATTTTGGCTGGGTAAGAGGAAAAACTTATAACATTTCTAGGCTTGAGAACTGATCAGCTCAAAACAAATAGTTCAATGATGATGATTTTTACTGTATCAGGTTCTCCCCCGCAGCATGTTTCCTGTATGAATGACCCTCATATTGGTGAATTGCAATCCCGGGGGTGAAGAGGTGCTTCCAGTACCTCTAGTTTACCGGGACTATAAACTGGTGATGTCAAATGTATCCTCGGTCTTTCCTTGGAATGATTTGACATGGGATCGAACCGGAGAACCACATAATCTGGTACTACGGGCGGCCGCAGGATTTGTCCTGACTGGTCAGATGGTTGAGATTTCTTCGGAATCCATGTAGTGGCTGTGGTTTAAAGATTGATACACGGTGAAATATAATTTTCGGGATAAGTTTCTGTTACAAACCACAGAGTAAGGTTGCGGATTAATAAAATGTTTGATTTGAGCTGATAATGCAGAGATTGGGTATGAGTTGGTGTTCGATGTACCATGAATTGAATTGGAGCGATTCTGCGTTGTATCAAAGGTTAGTCGGATAGAGTGATGGTTGGAGTGGCAGAGGAGATGGTGTGCTGAACTAATGTTTGGCAAAACAGAGATGGTGGCGCAGTTGTTAATACCTTAATCTTTAACTTATCTGTGATTTTCTTTCATGGTTGAGTGTTTTGGATTTTACTCAACTTATCACAGTAGATCTTTGTGGCCACTGAAATATATAAGGAATTCACTGGGGTGCGTCTTAGATGATGAGAATAGGGATCGAAGTATTCATCACAACATCAATCGGGTTTGATGTTGCGTTGTCTATTGACTCTAAACTAGTGATTGTATTTTCCTTGTTGGGGCTAGATTAAACTTGACTCAAGACACCTCCAAATACTAGAGCAAAGTGCACGTATACAGATTCCTGGATGTAATTTCTTAGTATTTTCAAAATAGTATTCATGAGAGATGTAATGTCTGGAATAACATCAGATAAAGAGAATAAAAGTGTTTCAGAGTTTCACTGTCTTTTTCAAATCCGTAATCCGCCATTTATCTTGTGTGATCACTCAATTAATGGGCATATTAGTATTTATTAAAAAAATCATTCCCAATTTCTTTAAATAAGAACAATAAACAAGCAAGCAATTAATCAAATCAAATAAATAAATAATAATCAAAACATTTCTTTCAAATTAACTACAACAACACGTGCAGTTTAAATGCTTTAATAAGAATATTCATTCATTTCGATTTAAATTAAATTCCATGAAAAAACATATCAAAAGTTATCGCATAAAAAAATGTTGTTTGAAATTTTTGAAAAATGTGTTTCAGCAGACTCTGCAAACAGACAAGAATATAAAATTTTCTGAATCTATGAATATGTATTCATGAACGACCGTATGAAATCAAAAGTATGATAAACGTGTAAAATTCTGTGTGTATACATATACATACAAATGTAAAATACCACTGTATCATGGCATAAATTTAGAAACATAAATCAAAATGTTGGACTTCCGACACAAGCGCTGGTGTAGGACGAGTTAAATTTGAATAAGATACGTATTTTCAAAATGAACAATAATAATGTTTTACTGGTTATTTTATGTTTGTTTTTGTGTTGTATTTGTTGTTCATACAGATAAACAAAATAAACAACAAAAGGATGACTAAAAGTTTACGCAAATATGTGTGTGTGTACCAATCTGAATATAACAAGAGTACAACGGACTGATATTACAACAGAGGTACATGTTAATAAACAATAATTTCGATATTTTTTTTCTTGCTAGAGTATGTTTGGCCCATTCATTATTATTCTATAAACAGAAAATCTGAAGACTTATGTACATACGAATCTATGGAGTTTATAGGATGTCGTAGTGGGTGTATGTGCGTAGCTGATAATATACGCTTAAATAGTGTTGTACTTTAAATACTTACAATTTGTATAATACTATGTATATGGATTTCAGCCACTTTCAACCACTTTAATTTAGGTAAAACATTGTAGGTTTTTTGGTTGTTAATTAAGTCCTACACCAGTATAATGGGGAGGGTATTAAGGGTTTTTGCTGATGTTTCCAATGTATGGAATTTTCGAGACTAATTTCGAAATAATTTAATTTAAGATTTATTTTGGACCGATTGTACTGAGATTAAGATTTTCGTTTGCTGGTATTTAAATTTTTTCTCTCGTTTTCATTCATATGTAGCGATTAAGTATTCCTACATCAGATTCTTAAAAAATCAGTTCCTCGGATCCCCTAATGAAAACTTATAATTTACTATAAACACAAGAATTACGTTTCCCCAACAAATTATATAACGATAACCTATATATGACCCTATACGCTATATTAAGCGTCTTTTAAAAATAGTTTGTTCGGATATCGGATTTAATGTAAAATACAACATAAGAGCTATACTATGTATGATGAATGATCAAAAAGTATTCTTTTCTTGTTGTTTATTGAGGAATTTGTTACTACTTTTTGACCGAAGTTGTAGTTAGCAGTCTACAAAATACTACGCAATATTTCCAGTGCAACAGACACACAATTACTTTACCACACCAGTACATTATCTACCAGGTTGGTAAGCCAACCTTGTTATTTGGCTCGTAAATTATTTGAAAAATTTATGAAAATAATTTATATGTAATTATGTTGATTTGCATAAAATTTTGCAAGGTATTACAACTAAATGTTTGAACAAAAGCAAAATATTCCGAAATGTAATTAAAATATTTGCAATGGTAATAATTACAGTAATTTTTATAATACACTGTAAGGAATACAGTATGTAGGGATTTTGATTTATATGTTTATGTTAAATAAAAACTCTCCCACAGCTAATAACTCTTTGTGAAAACCAGGAGATATACATATCTACATGCATACATATATATTGTAGTAAAGATATGCCAAAATACACATTTTACCCCCAATTATTTTTTTTCTCTATTTCAGATTACTTTATTTAACCGTATAGTAACTCGATATATCAATTCAAAATGTATGAAAATTCATGTTCATATCAAACGGCCTTGGACCTGAAAAGGGTGTCACCACCCACTTTGGCACAAGTTAAAACAGAAGATTGTATAACTCTAGGACAATGTTCACCCGATTGGACCTCATATCGTTTTCATCAGTCCACCTTTGAGCAGTTAAAACAAAGTGTAGAAAAAGCCAAAGCGGCATTACAAGATCGTAGTACATTTTTTGGAGCTTCCAGTGCATTTAGGTAAAATTCATAATAATCAGACAAATTGCCGAAAATAATACTATGTAAATTAACTATTTCTAGTGATATTTATTCAACGCAACGTTTAAGTGACACTTTGGATACTCTGCCCTCTGTACAAAGTAGCAATACTGCCAATTGTATTGGCATTCAGGTGCATAATAGCGGTTCTGCTGCCATGGCACCCAGCTCTCAAAGTTTAGTTTTAAATGGCAATTGTATATCATCAGTATCGTCGTCTTCGAGTGCCCAACGTTATCGTTTGGATACTTTACAACCTGCAAATTGTTCTCCAGTACCTCAACATGGTGTTATAACTTCAAGTGCTGCACCGTCATCGTTAACGACAACGTTAATGGATGTTTCACATAATGATAGTAAAGGGAGGGGTAAGTAAGCCTTATGTGTTCTTTTTCTAAAAGTGGAAATTCATATAAAAAATACTAAAATTGTCAATTTGTAAAGAAAATTAATGCGTCCCTATAACTAATGTAGGCATTTAAGGAATGTATCTCTTATTTTAAAAGTCTAAGCGAAGCCTTTCTATATTGATTTTGTTATTCCGTTTGCAACATATTGAGACAAAAGTTTGCATATTCTGGATCCTTGTAAGATTCCAGAAGAAAAAAAACTATTGGAAGCTCGATATACCTAAACCTTGACGTTGTATTCTGAAATATTCTCTCTTGATAAAGTTAGATCGAAAATGTAATCTATTTTACGAAGCTCCCAAAATATAGTATAAAAAGTCAAAAATATATTCATCATGCAGAAATCTCAAAGTCCTCATATAAGAGGAACTAAATTGACCCTTCAACCACTAAGTAATCAAATATTGAAAAAATGTTATTCTTGAGTCAAAAATATTTTTTTGAAAGATATCCCACTCGCATCCCATTATGGGTCTATAAAGCCCTTAAAGGAAATTGTATAAGCTTTCTTTTCAGCAAAAAAAAAAAAAACATTTTGAAAAAAAAATGAAAAAAAAATTGAAAGAATGAAGAAAAAGCTACCTGAACTCCTATGAAAAATTTTTGCTAGGACCAATAGGTGAAAAGTTACACTTATTTGAGTAAAAATTAGGGTCTATGACCTTTAAATATAACCCAAACTTTGGACCGTTATTGCGTGTCACATTCAACTAGTTCCTTATAATTCGATCTATAATTAACCCACATCCACTTAAAAGCTCTTTTTACGAAAATGTTCCTATATTTATGATATTTATTGACTTCAAAATTATTTTCTAAGACGACTTTATGTGAACAAGTGGGGGCTAGATGAAATTATGGACCAATTTCATTTACGTGTACCAAAGTTCATAGAATTTTCTATAGAATTGCGTCTTCTCCTTTGATTGCAAAGTTTACATGGATGGACATAGCTTAATAGTTTAAAATGATTCTAAACCGATTGGTACCTATACATTAAGACGGTTGTAGGTCCTACACTGTAAAACCAATATTTTTGTGCGTTTCAAACATCATCACAAACGTATAATTCCCCACTGTTATGGTGTAGGGTACAATTATAAGTTAAAAAATATTGATACATACATTTGTATGTACATATCTAAATCTTATAATCTAAAAACTTATCCACGAAATTGTACTCGTATATAATCCGCAATCTACCTTTATTTAAATTTAATAACATTTCTTAATTATTTTGTTATATTTTAGTTGATTTTTATGACATTAACTTTTTATAACAATATTTCATATCTTTGCATTCAATTGAAAACACACTTCTTTGATTTTATTTGCTTTTACTATTTTGCTTTTCTATGCAAAAAACAAAAACAAATATTTAGACAAAAACAATAACAAACATTCTCTTGCAATTACTCAAACAAGAGAAACGTAAACAACGCAAAAGAAAAACACACAAACTGACAAACACACGCTTTAATTAGAACTAAAATTTTCATTAACTTTAAATGAATTTTACACTTTATTTTTTAACTTTCTTTTAAAATAAACTTATTAATTAGTTTCCTAACACTATTAGGAACATGTTTAAGTAACTTTAATATTAATTAAAGAATTATTTCCAATTATTTTTAATAAATTAAAAGCACTAAACTCGAATTGAACTTAACACGCACGAATTTTTCATTGAACTAAAAAATAGCGGGACAAATGAAATGACAAGTAATGCAAGTGTAGAGAAATGAGAAAGAACTCTCCAAAAAGTGCAATTGGAGAAGGTAAACAAATAAGAAACGAAGTTTAAAGAAAACGATTAATTGGTTAATAGTAAGAAAGTTCCAGGATGCAATTATAGACTTTTTAAGGAACATATTAACATATTATCTCCGATAATTTTAAGATTTATATGTATAGGCTATTCGGGTAAAACTAAGGAGAATTATATGAATTAGTTATAAACCGTTTTGCTCCATAGCTATAATAACATAATCCTATAGGAAGTCAACAATGTTTAAATTTATCAAAGATTTAGAAAACAAATTTTGCATAGAAATTAAATTAGTTATACCTATTTTATGTAAATTATAACTGAATTAAATAATTTATTCGGAATAAGAGCCTTAATATTAATATGAAAAAACGCCTACACTTTGTTTTTACATCGTCAAATTGAATAATTAATCTGATTTGCAAAAAAAATCTAATCCACTTGTATTTAATAAATTTTCAACCACAAACATATTAAGTGAACTTGACAAAAAACCAGCCTGAGAAATTTATGGCATGCAATACTTTTAAAATACATAGTAAATTTGAATAAGTCAAGAATAGCCGTAAATAGATCTTTTGAAAAAAAAAGAACTAAAACGAGAACAATTTTAATAAATTTGCTTCAGTCATGCAAGCTTTATAATAACACAAGGACTTAAAATGTTGCTTCCATTTGTTTAACGGTGATGTTTCAATAAAACCTTCTAAAGATTTATACCAGATAAAAAAACTTGAAGTAAAAAACTAAATAAAATAAAAGAAAAATAAAACTAACAAAAAACGGTTTTTTTTTGTTGGAAAAACTAAAATTTAAACATTTAAGTGAATATGTGGGAAGTTTGTAACCCAGCAAACAAACGAAAATTTAACAAATCGACGATATTTACCATATAGTCTAATCTAGTTTAGCCCGGTTTCGTCCATAAGCTAGTCTGTTTTATAGTCTCTCTAGTCTAGTATATAAACAAGAATATAGTCTATAGTCTAGTCTATAGTCTAGTCTATAGTCTAGTCTATAGTCTAGTCTATAGTCTAGTCTATAGTCTAGTCTATAGTCTAGTCTATAGTCTAGTCTATAGTCTAGTCTAGTCTAGTCTATAGTCTAGTCTATAGTCTAGTCTATAGTCTAGTCTATAGTCTAGTCTATAGTCTAGTCTAGTCTAGTCTATAGTCTAGTCTATAGTCTAGTCTATAGTCTAGTCTATAGTCTAGTCTATAGTCTAGTCTATAGTCTAGTCTATAGTCTAGTCTATAGTCTAGTCTATAGTCTAGTCTATAGTCTAGTCTATAGTCTAGTCTATAGTCTAGTCTATAGTCTAGTCTATAGTCTAGTCTATAGTCTAGTCTATAGTCTAGTCTATAGTCTAGTCTATAGTCTAGTCTATAGTCTAGTCTATAGTCTAGTCTATAGTCTAGTCTATAGTCTAGTCTATAGTCTAGTCTATAGTCTAGTCTATAGTCTAGTCTATAGTCTAGTCTATAGTCTAGTCTATAGTCTAGTCTATAGTCTAGTCTATAGTCTAGTCTATAGTCTAGTCTATAGTCTAGTCTATAGTCTAGTCTATAGTCTAGTCTATAGTCTAGTCTATAGTCTAGTCTATAGTCTAGTCTATAGTCTAGTCTATAGTCTAGTCTATAGTCTAGTCTATAGTCTAGTCTATAGTCTAGTCTATAGTCTAGTCTATAGTCTAGTCTATAGTCTAGTCTATAGTCTAGTCTATAGTCTAGTCTATAGTCTAGTCTATAGTCTAGTCTATAGTCTAGTCTATAGTCTAGTCTATAGTCTAGTCTATAGTCTAGTCTATAGTCTAGTCTATAGTCTAGTCTATAGTCTAGTCTATAGTCTAGTCTATAGTCTAGTCTATAGTCTAGTCTATAGTCTAGTCTATAGTCTAGTCTATAGTCTAGTCTATAGTCTAGTCTATAGTCTAGTCTATAGTCTAGTCTATAGTCTAGTCTATAGTCTAGTCTATAGTCTAGTCTATAGTCTAGTCTATAGTCTAGTCTATAGTCTAGTCTATAGTCTAGTCTATAGTCTAGTCTATAGTCTAGTCTATAGTCTAGTCTATAGTCTAGTCTATAGTTTAGTCTACAGTCTATAGTGTATTCTACAGTCTATAGTCTAGTCTACAGTCTATAGTGTATTCTACAGTCTATAGTGTAGTCTACAGTCTATAGTGTAGTCTACAGTCTATAGTGTAGTCTACAGTCTAGTCTATATCCATAGTCTAATATACAGTCTAGTCTGTACCTTAGTCTATAGTTTGTTCTATAGTCTATTCTTTAGTCGAGTCTATAGCTTAGTCATTAGTTTGGTCTATTGTCTAGTATATAGCCTAGTCCGTAGTCTAACCTATTGTCTCTTTTAAAGTCTAGTATATAGTCTAGTCTATAGGCTATTCAATAGTCTGGTGTATAGTCTAGTCCATAGTGTAGTCTATAGCCTAATCTGTAGACTAGTCTGTAGTCTAATCTATAGTCTACTCTAAACTCTAGACTATAGTCTTGTCTAGCATATGGTAAAAAAAACTTCAGTTCATTGCCAAATTTTTTGTCATCAGATTTTGTTTGCTGGGTTATTGAAAGACCACCAATCATTTTCATACATGCATATGTACATACATATGTTTAGCAGTCACCGTCTAACATCTGTCGTGATAACAACTGTGTTAACCGGTATTTTCTCATACGATCGTTTTTTCATTTACTTTTATTAAAAAATCTAAAGCCCAATAACCATCAATTTTTTAAATTTATACGATGGACGTCGACGATTCACCTGTTCCCCTCGTGGGGAACAGGTTTGGCATTCTTAATGAATCGCCCAAACACAAAAATAAAAGAAAAAAAACCAAACACAACACCAGAAGAAGCATATCCAGCTTTAAATCAGAAAAGCCTATTTAACAACGACCCAAAATTCATAATAATCAAATCAAAGAAGAAAACACTCCCCTCACAAAATTTAGTGTATTTGCAATAGACAAAGCTATTCAAGGCATAAGCAACGAATATCAAAGCATAAATCTATTACAAGATGGAAGTATTCTTATTTTAACCAAAAATTCAAAAATAGCAAATAAATTCATTGAGACTACAAATTTTGGTGGATTATGCAAAGTCGAAATTTCCCTACACCCCCACTTTAAACACATGTAAAGGTACAATTTATGATCGAAATTTAATAAATACAAGTGAAGAAGAAATTTTGAAATACTTACAAGGTCAAGGTGTAACTGCAATATATAAATTCACAAGAGAAGTAGATGGCAAAAGAATTCCTACTGGCTCAATATTATTATCTTTTGATTTATATAAAGTACCATCAAAAATATCTATTGCATGGTATAACTTAAATGTTAGAGAATATTTCCCAAACCCAATGAGATGCAAAAAATGTCAACTCCTGGGCCACACTCAAAAAAGATGTGAAAAAGAAGCATCTTGCGAAACATGCAATCTTCCTCTACACACACCAGATAAATGTACCCGGACACAATGTGCAAACTGCCAAGGTGAACACGCGGCTTCATCAAAAATTTGTCCAAATATAATCAAATAAAAGAAACACTAAAAATAAAAACTCAAAACAAATGCAGTATGAAAGAAGCTAAAAAAATGTATATTAAACGGTACTCAAATTCAACAACAACAACATACTCGAATATAGTAACAAATAATAACACAGAAAAATTTACAACTGAACAAAAAGAAGTATTAATAAATAAAAATTCCATAACTACAAACAACGTAGCACAAAATAATAAACCTTTCTCAAGCTCGACTTTAGTCTCAAATCAACACAAAGAAAAAATCACAAAAACTCAAAACTGCAATCAGAACATTGAAAAACAACAGAAAACAATTTCACATATTACTCAACTCTCCGAACAAACTAAACAAAAGATAGCCGAAATTTGCAATACTCCTGCAAAACATTCTCTTACTTCGAAACAAAATCTCTTAATTAAACCCTCAACTTCAAAAGAAGCTCAAGCTTCTATTATTACAAATCCACAGAATATCGAAAAGAAACAAGTAAACAAAAATCAATTAATTACCCAAACAAAGCAAACAGATGATCATAAAATCAGTGATCAACAAAAAAACAAAAAATAAGTCTGAACAATGGCAAATATAAATAAAGTCAATATTATTTAATTTAATTTTTCAAGTCCTATGTATATAAAAACAATACAGTGGAACATCAATGGTTACAAAAATAATTACACTGATCTCGAACTATTAATTAAGAATCATAACCCTCACATTATATGCCTTCAGGAAACCCATATTAAAAAATCAGATTGCCCAATACTCCCCAAAACAATATAAAGGTTATTTTCAAAATTTCTATGACTCAGCTCGTCAAGGTTGCGGAATTTTAATCCATAAAACTTTGCCACACATCCCAATAACAAATAATTCATCTATCTCGTGTGTTACTATTTCGTTATCTTTAAAGAGAAAAATTCGAGTTTCATCTTTTTATCTACCTCCAAACTCAAATGTAACTAGGAGAGATTTCGAACATTTAATCGCAGGTAATGAAGAATTTATAATGACCGGGGACAGTAATGCTTGGAATACCCTATGGGGTTCAAGCAGTACCAATTCCGCTGGGAAAATAATTGAAGAGGTCATTACAAATAACTCAAATATTTCAATTTTAAACGACGGCTCACCCACACATCTATCAACTCACAGTACTTTTACTTGTATAGATATAACATTATGTTCCACTTCTTTACTACCCCATACCTCTTGGAAAATCATCGATAACCTACACAATAGTGACCATTTTCCAATTTTAACAACTCTTAACATAAACTACTATAATCAAAATCTATCATCACAATACAAACCCATACAGTTTAATCTAAATTTAGCTAATTGGTATACATATCAAAAACATGTTGAGAATCTAATTACTGAATTAAACTCCACAAATAACCCTAATAAAGAAGCTGCCACCATTCAAAAGATAATTCGGACAGCATCTAACTTATCAATCCCACAAACTAAAAAAATAAAAAAGTCACTAAATATGTACCTTGGTGGAACAATGAACTTAATGAACTTCAAAAGGAAAAACAAGACGCATGGAAACAATTTAAACGATTTATGACAACTGAAAACCTTATATTATATAAAAGGAAAAATGCTAAATTCAATAAAGAAAAAAGATAGCAAAAAGGGCTTCCTTAGAGGCATTTACTAAAAACATCAACCCAAAACAACAACATGCGAAATTTGGAGAGGTATTCGGAAATTAACAGGTACATATGAACCAAAAACAATAAAAGTTTTGGAATACAACAACCAAACCGTCGAAGATCCAACTGATATGGCCAATTGTTATGGAAACTATTTCTCCAACATTTCTAACATCAATAATTATCCAAATGAATATAAATTATCTCTATCCAACTCACTGGAACTAAACATTAATTATAACCCTAATAAACATGCACTATTACTGGAACATCCAATAAGTTTCAACGAGTTATCCTGCTGTTTAAATTCCACAACTGGATCTACCCCAGGTTTCGATCAAATTAACTACAATATTTTAAAAAAATGCCCAAACAAAATGCATCAAAAAATTTTAAACCTGTACAATAACATCTATGACACAGGTATAATCCCTCAAACATATAAAACTGCTATTATGGTTCCCATTAAAAAACCGGATAAACCAACAAATGATGTCACCAATTACCGTCCCATTTCACTACTACCATGTATAGCCAAACTTTTGGAAAAAATAATATCTAAACGGTTACTCTGGTTTTTACAAATCGAGATGAAAATTTCACCCAATCAAGTTGGTTTTAAACCTGGTTACAGTACAATTGATTCATTATTATACATAGACCACATAATTTCGAAAAACCTGTCAACAAGAAACCATTTATCTATTCTGTCAATAGACTTTGAAAAAGCCTTTGACAGAATTGGTATACACCTCGTTTTAAACAAACTATATGAATGGAAAGTTGGTCCAAAAATGTTTAACTACATCAAATCATTTCTTACAAAAAGAAAATTTAGAGTTAAGATAAATAACATACTATCAACCACTTATCCCATACATAGTGGTATTCCCCAAGGCTCGCCGTTATCGACAACTCTATTCTTAATTGCTTTTGAAAATCTAAACCAATTATTAAACAGCCAAAGAGTTCAATATTGTATCTACGCGGACGATCTTTATTTATTAAGCAATAAAAAGAATCCATATGATATAAAACAACAATTTCAAATGATTTTGGATAACATAGATACATGGTCCAACTCCTCAGGTTCAAAAATATCGATAAGCAAATGTAAACATATTCACATTTGTAAAAAACACTCCTGTAGAGAAATAAATATTACATTTAATTCTACTCAAATTGAAAATGTAAAAAAATTGAAAATTCTAGGGTTAATATTTGATAACAAATATACTTTTAAAAATCATTGCGAAGTTCTTGTCAACGATTTACAATCGAGACTAAATATAATAAAATATCTTTCATCGCAAAAAAGTCATGTTCACACTAATACTCTAATCCACGCCACAAAGTTGATAATAGGTTCTAAAATAGAATACGGATTAACAATTTATGGGAAATGCGCAAAAACACACCTAAGAAAAATAGAGTCCATTTACCATTCTGCAATAAGATACAGCCTAAGAGCTTTTAGAACAACCCCAATAAAAATCCTATTAAAAGAAGCAGGCATGCTAGAAATATTGGAACGAAGAGAAATTCTAAAATGTAATCAGTTAACAAAAGTCTTACATGTTGATAACCAAAGTATTCTTCAATACGAGCTAATTCTTTTTAAAAAAAGAAAAAGATTTCTAAATAAAACGTCCACACTATCTGAACTCTGGAACATTTCAAAAAATTTTAAACAATACAACCCAGTAAAAATCCATAAACCAACATGGTTATTTAATTTTGATATTTTTCTGGATCAATTATCCAAATTTAGCAAAAACCAAACCAACAATGACATATTTATTAAATTATTTAAAGAAACGACACAAAACCTTTTGAATACAAATTGGGATATAATCTATACAGATGGTTCAAAATCACTAAATGGTACATCATACGCCGTTGTAAAATCTGATGGATCAGTAATAAAATACGGCCTTCTCACAGAACCAGCAACAATTTTCGATGCCGAAGCTCAAGCAATGTATGAAGGAATTAATTTTATTATGAAAATTAGAGGTAAATACATTCTCGCTACTGACAGCTATTCTGTTTTCCAAGCTGTCCAAAATACCAGCAACAAAAACCAACTAATATTACTAATTCAACAATCAATTTTAAAAATAATGAATAGAATTAAAATTATTTGGATACCTGGTCATATCGGAATATCAGGCAACGAACAAGCAGACATTGCAGCTAAAATCGCAGCAAAATCTCCAGTACTTTTTTCAGGACCACTAACCACCAAACCTCTGATAAACAGTGAAAAAAACAAAATATATAAAAATATTTCAATCTCCTGGAATGAATACCAACACCAATATAAGTTAATTAATCCTGCAGGGGAACAGAATACACTTCCAACCTCCACCGATGTATATTCCAACAAAGTATTCACTAGACTTAGACTTGGGCACACGAACCTCACCCATTCTTACTTATTAGAGGGATTGCCTCAACCAACTTGTAACTTTTGTAATACCCAACCGTTAACCATAACACATTTATTATCTGAATGCACAAAACTCCAGTCTACCCGTGATCTTATTTTTAATGGAACCAATCCCTTAGAAGGACTTAAAAACTCCACAAAAAAAATATTTCTAATTGTATAGAATTTTTTCGAACTATAAACTTATTAAAAAAAATTTAATTTGTATTTTATATGTACATATTTTAAACTCTGTAACTCAATTCTTTAAATCATACAACTAAAGCCGAAAGCCAAAGCAGCTAGTGCTTTATACTTTATTTTAATTATAATTTTCAATTGTAATTAAAATTTTTTTAAATAAATAAATAAAATAAACATATGTTTAGCAAAACTTTTCCAACTGTGGAAATTATAAAAAACATTAAAATAGATTTTTATATCCTAGAATATTGTTTTGTATATATTTGTTTGTGCTTTTGTTGTTATTACCCGCTTTAATACACCCAGCTTATTCGTTAAGACAATATTTTGTTGTTGGAGTAATAGAAAGAAGTCTGTAGGAAAATGGCAGTCAGTCAGAAGCAGTCTTCTTTCTATATTTTGTTGCGGCGGATGTCTATATTGATAAATTCATGTTGACGTTACAGTTGACCCCAGAAAGTTCGCGGTTTGCCGCCTTAACATTTTCCTTCTTTTTTTTTGTATTTTAATAATAAAACTTGTGTTTTTTTTTTGGGTTCACATGGAACACATTTTTTTATTTTGGCAACTGTTTTGGATTTATAACAAAATGTTTATATTTTATTGTATTAAAAAATAGCTAAATATTTATGTATGTATAAACATGTATGTATGATTATATGAATGGTAGAGAATTTTTTTGGCAAATGATTTAACAGAAAAAAATTGTTTGGTATTTTGTAACATTTATTTTATGTGGAAAAAGTTGATTTTTTTTTCTCATTGCGAGGTGGGAGTATTTGTGTCGTTTTTGTTGTTTTGGCGCGAAAATAGGACTTAATTTAATTTTTTCGAAAAAATATTAATGTATTTGTTTGTGTCATGTTTTATGGTTCCATGGACAACATATGTTAAGTTAAGCAAGAATGTTTTTTTTCTGTTGACCAGAAAATCGTTGTTTAACCGGAAGGTAAAGATTTGTTTTTCCGCTATACCGAGTAGCTAATGTGTATGTTTGTGACTATTAATATTAAATAGAGGGAGAAAGGAGATATTTTTTTGATTTTATTTTGAATTTAATTAAGAGAAAACTGTTTTGTTTAAATTTTATTTAGCTATGTTTGAAAATTTTTTAAAATTGAATAAATATTTTTCTTGAATTTTTCGAAAATTCAAATAAATCTTTGAAAAAAACTATAACTGTTAGACTAATCTCTAAATCATGCAGATTCATAAAAATATAATTTTTGTTTCATTTAGGGAAAACTTTTTTTCGAAGATTTTCTAAGCATTACCATGAATGAACTCTAATGGTATTCAAAAACCACAGTTTCTATTAAGTAGTTAGCAATCTAATTTTTTACCAATTAGGACTTATCCTTGAGCAATGTTATAAAGGCGGTTCCTCTAATTCAATCCAAGTTGTTAAAAAGTCTATGGTGACTAATGCAATTTAATAATAAGGCCCTATCCGACAATATAAGACCCCATTAAACCCCTATATCTTTACCTCTTTTAAATCATACTCAAACCATACTTGGTCCGCTTTTTGGAGTTATCCTTGAGCAATGTTATAAAGACGGTTCCTCTAATTCAATCCAAGTTGTTAAAAAGTTTATGATGACTAATGTAATTTGATAATAAGGCCCTATCCGACAATATAAGACCCCATTAAACACCTCTATATATTTACCTGTTTTGACTCATACTCAAACCATACTTGGTCTGCTTTTTGAACAGATTATTTATGTTATGCTCTTACCTTAAACTGAGCGTTTAAGAAACAAGTTGACCCGAACGAATATAAAAATGTAAGTATTATAATACATATGGGCAATTTCGTGTCAAGTGACCCAACTCCAAAAATCGATTTGGATGAAATTTGCACCAAGGTTAGTACTATTAGATAGTAGGATCGCATACCAGACACAGAGTATGTCGGTAACTTTGAAACGCTGATCCCATATGGAATGTCTTGGTCAAGCGGAACATTAGAGCAAATACCCGTAGGAATCCGTTGCTATACGGTTGGCTCTAAATTATTAGGGGATAATTTGAAGACCCATGTTCTATATTGAAGACCCAGAAACAGAAATATATCACCGTTTACCTAATCACAACATAAGCTTTCAAGCAGAATCTAAGACCCTATTGGATTGTAAGAAAGCTTTAACTGAATACTCTCCCAGAGGTAAGGTTTACATTATATGTTTATCAGGTCACTCGGGAGTAGTCGGCAATAAAGGGACGAATGTATTAGCTATAAATGTAGTTAACCTGATGAACGCAAAACCATTTAATTCAACGAAGGCTGAATTAAAAAGATGGATGAGAGAATCCCATAAGGCCTCTTGGAATAATTAAACGGTGGGTTGAACCACAAAGACCCTATGAGGTGACCCTAATGAGAGCAGGACCAGAAATCTCTTGAAAATGAGCAAGTACGACAAAATTAGGCGTGCGGATTCAGATAAATGTAGAGCATGTGGAGAGAACATTGTAATTCTGGAGTACTTTCTTTGCCACTATCAGGAATTCTCCGAAGCAATCTTGGGAGTGATATTATTCCGTATATAACACTAGTTGGAAAATTTTTAGGAATTACGTGCAGGAAACTGAGTTTCTGAACATTGAAAGATAATTCATTCAGTGAACACTATGTTTTTTTTTTACCAACAAACATGTTTCTTCCATGAAAAGGAGCGCACAACAGTCCCGATAGTAGCCTAGGTGTATTTCTTCGGGTTTGATGTAGTATATACCTTGCTAGCAACCAAAACTAACCGAAATATTTGATGAACAAACTTACCACTTCAAAATATAATTAACAATTTCGCAAATATTCAATAAATGCAAAATTTTACATGAAGCAAAAGGCAGGCTCCCCCAAATCTCCAGGGAACAGTCTTACGCCATTATTAAAATTCCTAAAAAAATAAAAATGGCAAAAATCTTTTTGATAAACGTCAACACAACCCAAGCGATTAAAAAAATGAAAAAGAACATTTTTTTAGTGTCTCCCAAGAACTTTTTCTGATATCAGTTACAGCATCTTTTAGGGGTAAGTGTATCCATTCTAAAGTTTATGTTTGTGTATAAATGTTCTCAATCAACCAACCATGCAGTAGTAGAAAGAAGCTCCCATCAGCAGCAGCAGCAATGCTTTTGTGTAAAACATTTTTATTGTATTTTATATAAATTTTTTCTGCGTATTCTACGACCAGAAATGAATCCTTTTGTTATTTTACTTTCTATATGGATGGTATCATTTGAAAAAGAATTCTTTCATGCGTAACTCATTATTTTTCTTTTCTTTTCAACTTTTTTTTTTTAATTTTCTTCTTCTTTTTGTTCACTTTGAGCAAAAGAGTAAAAGAAGAAAGAAAGAATGAAAGAAAAAAAAATGGAAAATAATTGCAGAAAAATATATTTACAAAGGCCTTAAAGATTACAAGCGTGTAAAAATATACTAAAATTATGATACATTTAACAAAGAGGTATGGGAGCGTTGATCAAAGAATGGGGGTTGTGAAAAAGAAAAATACCTCAAGGGGATGCTTAAAAGAAGTTCTACTCTTTAGTATTATCTACTTTGTAATGGGCTGATTTTAAGCAAATTTTTAAATTTTAAAATGTTAAAATATTTGGTCCTTCAGTCTTCTATAAAATAATGCAGATATGGTCCTTGGTTTATATTTTTTTTGCAAAAAAACATAATTTACATCTAATCTCGTTTCTTCTTTTGCTAATAAAAGTACATTTGTTATGACGCCTGCCTGCCATCACACATAAAAACCATAAAAATTTGAAGACTGGTAATAAGTTTGTTTTCAATATCATCATCGACATTACCAGCCATTATTGCTGATAACCCAACCAAGCAAACAAACACATATAAAAACAACATTATGGCAATTATGTTGTTTTTGTTGTCCTTTGTTAACCGAGGAATCGATATGTTATGATTGTCAAACGCTCCACCCCTTGAATCAACCTCAACAACCCTCCTACAATTATAAATGGTTCTATGGTGCGTTACAAGGTTCCGGTCGCATGTTCTCATTGAATGCTGACTCTGGTCTCGTTGCATTATGCGAAATAAAAACAATCTCTTACTCTACTTCATAGATTATTTGGGTTTATGTGACAATTATTACTTTTCTTTTTGCAAATAGAAAAAACTCAATTCAAGTATGAGTATTGTCATAATTTCTTTTTATGGGAACCACTTGAAAATATTCCAAGTGAAGCGAATTTTAAAGTGTGTTTTGTTTTACAAAAAAAACTTTATTGTTTTCTGGTGAATTTTTGTCATCATGGTCATTTATGTTACAATTATATAAAGATGTCATGTAGAAATAAATTGTTTCTTTTAAGCAAATTGTATTCTTTTGTTTAAATATCTTTATCATTTACAGATAAATCCTCTGTTGTGTGTTCTTCCACCTCCGTATCCACAAATTCTCATAACAATTCCAGCAATGACAACCGCAGCTTGAGTAAATGTTTATCGGGTAAGTTTTATTTTTTTATTTTTTTTTTGTATTTTATACCATTTGTTTGTTGTACAGTGTGTTAGCGAAAAGGTCCTTTTTTGAGCTTTTTTTCTGCCATATCATAGACATGCACCACGTTTTTATTTTTAATGTTAAAATTAATCACCAGAGTGCGCCGTTTGTTGCTTATTAAGGGGATGAAGTGGATTTTAGTTTTCAATTTCTTATGATTTATGAGCTTTTTCTTCTTTTGTTAAGGGTATATTTTGGAAAATAAATTAATTTTGGAAGGTATTTTGTTTTGTTTAACGAACTTTAGAAGTTTTTTTAATTTGAAAAGCTCAATAGCCGAGAAACATTTTGTTATTATGTCTTAATACATTGAAATATTGCTCACATCTATATATTCTGAAATCTTACAAGTTCTATAACAACTACTTTTCAATGACTACTAGTTACTGTCTGCATTACTTTAAAGTACTCTAACAATGACTTACATATAACCATAAAGGAAATTATTATTTTTATGTTTCGCCATACATACATAGACTAGAAATCCGCAACAAAATAATGAACACGAGACCCAGGTCCATATTTTGTAACGACAAATTTTTTGTGCGTATAACAAATCAACTTTTTAACTCCCTATTTGTAATGGCTTATTTAATTCATTGCTTGTAATCGAGCGTATTAAGACTTGTCTCCAATGTTTCAATAGCTTTCTAACTTATTACTTTTCAATGTATAAAGTTTGGAAATCGATTCGAAGCTATAAGAAGATAACGGTTACCATATTTATTTACGGTATTTGAGTTTATTGCGGTAATGGCGTCTTACGTTACCAGTACCGTTACGTAACGTACCGTTATATATGTACATTTATGGATTTATTTAAGATATTGGGTAAAATAAAAATTTTGTCAATGAATCCGGCTTAAATTAAAAATTCGTTTATGTCTGGTTTCGTATCTCCGTTACCGGTATTTTAGGGGTATCGGTTGTAAAGGTGAATACGTATTTTCCAAATGACTAGACATGCTAGTCTAATGTTGTTGCTATTATGGACTCAGTACGTTTTAACAATTTTCTACATGGAAAATCGGAGACTGAACAAAGGTATGTTATTGGTAAAGATATGAGGCTATGGTTGAAAAGTACTAAGTCGTAGTGGGGGATTGGTTAGTGTTGAGTTAAAAATGCACACATTTTATTGGTAATTGTTGGTCTGACATTAGTAAAATTTTTGTGAAAAATATATATTTAAAATTTTTTTAAATGGGTTTCAAAAATTACATTTATCATATTCACAATCGGTGTCGTATCGTTATAGCGTTTTATGTTATAAAAAATGTTCAAATAAATTTTTTTAAACAAAAACAAATCAATAATACAACAAGTAAGAAACAAAACACCAAAAAAAAAAAAACAAGTAAAAAAGTATATTCAGGGGTGGCCGACCATATGATACCCTACACCAGTTATTATTTTTAATAATAAAGCATTTATGTGGAATTTCTCCTTAATTTCGATATATTTTTGATAAAAAAATGATTTTCTGATGGAGGCTATACATGGGGGCTAGGGTCAAATATGAACCGATCCTAACAAAATTTGGTGGAGGGATTTTTGTTGACATAAGTAAATTATGCCGAATTTCATTGAAATACACTTGTTTATAAGGGAATTATCGACGTTCAAGCATTTTCTGAGGGGGACTCTGCAAGGTGGCTAGGGTTAAAAAAGGGCCACTCATTACGAAATTTTGCGGTATCATTTATACTTGTATAAAACGTAGTTGTTTCTATTTTGTAGGGATATTAGTATATTTGGCATAATTATGAGGATCCGGTTATATGCACAAAAAAAAAAAAAACAATGTTCAACGCTTTTTCAATAAGTGTATGTTGTTGTTGTTATATTGGGTTTGTGCTGATGTTTGTAACATACAAAAATATTCGTCCACCTTAAAGTATACCAATCGGCTTAGAATCGTTTTCTGAGTCGATTTAGCCTTGATGACCTTGCCAAATTTCATAAAGATCGGGCCTCATTTGACCCTAGCTCCCATGCAAAGTCACCTTTCCAAAAATTACTTCAATATCCAAAATTAACTTATAAACACAAATATCGCGATGAAATTCGTCACAAATAAATATTACATAAATATAAATATATTCACAAAACTTTTTCGGGCATGATCCATATTTGCCCCTTCCTCCATATGAAGGCTTTTACAGAAAATTAGTTTTTCATCCATAAATTGCTTAAATGTATCGGAACAATGAATTATTATGAAAAAATAAATCACATTTAATATTCATAACTGGTGTAGTGTATCATATGGTCGGTCACGCTTTACTTTTTTCTTACTTGTTTTTTTTTTCAAAGCATGCACTAACATTCAGATAATTGATTTCGACAGTCAGACGGAAAGATGGATTGATAGACAGACAAACAGACGGATGGACAAACAGATTTCGCTACCTATCCAGAATATAGGGTAGGAAAATTGTATTGTTGAAATTACAAAAGGAGTGAAAACTTATATATACCCTTCTCACGAAGGAGATAAAAAATTACGACATAGTACGATACAATCGTACATCACCGATTGTGAATTTTACGATTATTTTGAGTCGATAATTATATGTAATTTTTAGGTTATAAAGACAAATGTTTTAAAATTTGTTTGTATTTGGTTGGTTTTTTTGAAACGGAATTTTTTAGATTCTTTTGTGATTTATATGACCCTTATAAAACTCGGTTTGCCGGCCACAAATCCTTCAACAAAAATGTTTATTATTTTTACGAACTTGTTCACTGAAAATAATTCATGCTTAATTTTACAAAACTACTTTTTTCGTAATATTTACGAAAAATTCGTATATAATACGAATTCGTATATATACGAAATATTATTTAATCAAACCCTTTTCTAATTTTACGAAAATACGAAAATCATTTGTATTATCTTTTTTAATAATATTAAGTACATTATTATTAAATAAACCTACAACATTTTATTTTATAAAATTTAAGAAAAAGTATAGTATTATATACGAATTATTTTTATAACAAATTTGTTAAAATTACATAGCTTATTATAAAAGGAACAACAATTTTTGCATAAATAAATATTTCGTAAATTTCACTATATTTATTCTAAATTTACATTTTACAATTTATGTAATTTAATTTTTCTAAAATTATTTTGCATTATAGAAAATATTTTGTATAATTTCGTATATAATAAGAAACAATTTCGTGGTGTTAAACAACGAAACATTCTAATAAAGGACGACATTTTTCGTATATATATTTGGCATGGATTATTTTCAGTGTATTTATGGAATTTCATCAAATCAGACCCATTTCGAAAAACTAGTTCTATATAAGATTAAATGAATTTCAAATAAGTAATGCAGACGATATGTATGTAGTTGTCATTGCAATGTAAGTTGTTGAATAATTCCAAGTCATTACCAGATTTTTGCTGCATTTCTCTAAAGACCCAATATAAATTTGAATTAAAAAACATATATAAAAGAACAACCATTAAATATAGATGAAAATAACGCAAAAAAAACATTTTATTAAATTTTACAAATTCTTTCCCATACTCCTCATCTAGCGTTCATAAATCTCGCCTAATAACTTAAGTCAAACTAATCGATTTTAATGGAAAAAAATAATAAATATTTTTGCACAATGATTTCATATGCTAAATGACAAGAATCCCAGTCAGCTCTAATAACAGCGGGATGTATGGGTGGGAAAGTTTGTAAACAAATGTCAAGCTTAGGACACTCCGACACACACTTCAGACGAAACATTAACAGACAATCACAACAAATGAAATGAACAAATAAACAAAAGACACATAAATACTGGGATAAAAGGATGAATGAATGAATGAGTGTATAAAGTAGCTACAATGTAACTACATTTTGATAATCATTTGACTCTTAAGTACTCTTCAGCGTTAATCCTATTAAAGCGTGTAGCATATGACGGCCAAAAAAGAAGCAACAATTCAAATAATAATAGAGATGGGTAGTACACACTACAAAGTCAACCCTCCCTCTAGCAATAGAAACAATCACAACAAACAACTTTAAAATTATAGACAAACAAAAAAGAATTTTAGCTTGTGATATTTGGTACTTTATACAAGTACTTTATTAATGTCTGGGAACAACTTGATGATGTACTCAGTTACTAGCTTTTTCAGACACAATGAAGCCAATCATCAGATCATAAAAAGATCAACTCAAGTGTGCGTGAGAATTTTATGGCAAAACAATAGATTTCAGCTAAAAGCGCACGAGCAATAAATTTTCAATTGATTTATCTGCGCCGAAAGAAAATGTACCACAAACTGGGGTGGAATACACAGGCACAAGTCATGAATTTGTAAAAGGGTGTGTTGAAATTGTTTCAAATTTAATCATTATGAATTTATTGTTATTTTAACTTTTTAAAAGAATAAATATTTATCTACTGGATATGATCTTGTTTAAGTAATTGCTCCACAAGCGGAATTAATTGCATGAAACAATAACAAATACTTAATAATAGAAATGTTAGAATTGTTTTATTTAAATAAAGAGATTAAAATGTAAATATTGTTGTCTTAGATCTTGAACAAATCAGGATTAATACATTTAAACCATGTCCTTGCAATAAATTATGCGTAGTATGTATAAGGATTTAATCATTATTGTCATCATCATTGACAACAATGATTTATGATTGCAAAAGTGTGTGTCTATGAGAAAAAAATATATCGAACCAAATAAATTTACACACCAGTCAGTTCTACAGCAGCCATTCCCTCCCAGCCAGCGAATTTGGTGGCAGGAGTAACAATAACGATAATAATGAAATTTATTATTTTTATTAGAAGGGATGATAATGACTACAACAATAATAACGATGATGATGACGTTTGACTTATGTTGTTGCTGCTGCTGTTGTTGTTGCCATTACAACTACTGCTTGTCATTATTATTGAAATTATTATGAAGAAAATACAAAAAGTTAAGTGAACTGCGAAAAGGGCCATGAATAAAAATATTTACACTAAAAATTTTCACATACATTGATTTTGTTATGTACATTAGAGTGCGTGCGTCTGTATGTTTGTGCGACCTCAAGTCACTACATTAAAATAGTCATTCGGTCATTCGTATAGACAAATAAATAAACATACGTTTTCTGACAACTTTTCCTTTATACACATAGAAGACATATAATGGTGTGTGGACAAAAAACTACGGACTAACAAAAAGTTTATTAAAAAATTGTCTAGTCTATAGTCTAGTCTATAGTCTAGTCTAGTCTAGTCTAGTCTATAGTCTAGTCTATAGTCTAGTCTATAGTCTAGTCTATAGTCTAGTCTATAGTCTAGTCTATAGTCTAGTCTATAGTCTAGTCTATAGTCTAGTCTATAGTCTAGTCTATAGTCTAGTCTATAGTCTAGTCTATAGTCTAGTCTATAGTCTAGTCTATAGTCTAGTCTATAGTCTAGTCTATAGTCTAGTCTATAGTCTAGTCTATAGTCTAGTCTATAGTCTAGTCTATAGTCTAGTCTATAGTCTAGTCTATAGTCTAGTCTATAGTCTAGTCTATAGTCTAGTCTATAGTCTAGTCTATAGTCTAGTCTATAGTCTAGTCTATAGTCTAGTCTATAGTCTAGTCTATAGTCTAGTCTATAGTCTAGTCTATAGTCTAGTCTATAGTCTAGTCTATAGTCTAGTCTATAGTCTAGTCTATAGTCTAGTCTATAGTCTAGTCTATAGTCTAGTATATAGTCTAGTATATAGTCTAGGCTAGTATTATATCTAGTCTATAGTCTAGTCTATAGTCTAGTCTATAGTCTAGTCTATAGTCTAGTCTATAGTCTAGGCTATAGTTAGTCTATAGTCTGTCATGTCTAGTCTATAGGTCAGTCTATAGTCTAGTCTATAGTCCTAGTCTATAGTCTAGTCTATAGTCTAGTCTATAGTCCCTAGTCTACAGTCCTAGTCTATCTAGTCTAGTCTATAGTTAGTATATCGTCTAGTCTATGTCTAGTCTATAGTCCTAGTCTACGATAGTCTAGTCTATAAGTCTAGTCTAGTAGTCTCTAGTAGTCTATAGTCTAGTCTATAGTCTAGTCTATAGTTCTAGTCTATAGTCTAGTCTATAGTCCTAGTCTATAGTCTAGTCTATAGTCCTAGTCTATAGTCTAGTCTATAGTCTAGTCTATAGTCTAGTCTTATAGTCTAGTCTATAGTCTAGTCTATAGTCTATCTATAGTCTAGCTATAGTCTAGTCTATAGTCCTGGCTATAGTCTAGTCTATCGTCTAGTCTATAGTCTGAGTCCTATAGTCGTCTACGTCTCTATAGTCTAGTCATAGTCTAGTCTAGTCTATAGTCTAGTCTATAGTCTAGTCTATAGTCTAGTCTATAGTCTAGTCTATAGTCTAGTCTATAGTCTAGTCTATAGTCTAGTCTAGTCTAGTCTAGTCTAGTCTATAGTCTAGTCTATAGTCTAGTCTATAGTCTAGTCTATAGTCTAGTCTATAGTCTAGTCTATAGTCTAGTCTATAGTCTAGTCTATAGTCTAGTCTATAGTCTAGTCTAGTCTATAGTCTAGTCTATAGTCTAGTCTATAGTCTAGTCTATAGTCTAGTCTAGTCTAGTCTAGTCTAGTCTAGTCTATAGTCTAGTCTATAGTCTAGTCTATAGTCTAGTCTATAGTCTAGTCTATAGTCTAGTCTATAGTCTAGTCTATAGTCTAGTCTATAGTCTAGTCTATAGTCTAGTCTATAGTCTAGTCTATAGTCTAGTCTATAGTCTAGTCTATAGTCTATTCTATAATCTAGTCTAGTCTATATTCTAGTCTTTAGATATTTGTTTAAGTATATTTTTTAGAAAGGCTTTTACTTTGTCCACATTTTGTTGTCCTCTTATTTCGGCACATTTTTTATGGTCGCATTTTACAACATTAGCATGGGTGTGTATGTGTTTAGCCTAGTCACCCTTGTAAACTTGGTTTAACTTTTTATGACCAAAAATGTGAGAAAATTTTATTTACAAATAAGTGTATTTATTTATGTTTATTTACGTGTATGCAGAAATAAATGGTACATGTATACTTGTGTATGTATATATGAATGTATGTGTAAGTTCTAACTTTTGGACAATGTCATGGTTGTTGACACAGAAGAATGTATTATTTATTTAAGAATTAGGGATAATAATTACATATGTTCGTAATAATATAGAAAAATGTGAATGATCTAAATAAATTTAAAAACTAAATTTAAAAACTTTAAAAAGTGAGTACATTAAATAGGAAAATTATAAGCCTTTGATAAATGTTTATAAATAATGCTATATTGAAATGCATACTCAACGTATAAGTAATATTTTTTATTTGATAATACTTATGCAATATATTACAAGAAAACTTTCGAACATCTTCCATGGTGGAATTGTTCGGACAAACATCGAAATCAAAATCTCTTAAATATTTTTAAATTAATAAATTTAATTTAATATTCGAGCTTAAAGACCATAACGAAAAGCGTTAGTCCACAAAATATGCCACTCATTGAATGTTTGCCAACAAGAGAAGAGAACAAAAAATCATAAATTTTCATTCATTTGAGTTTGGGTTTGTGCCCGTCTCTCATCATCTTTTTCATCGTCTGGGTGAAAATTAACACTTGTGTTCATTTGTGCTTGTTGCATGAATAATGTTGCCGGCCAGAGTGTGTCTATTAGTTAGATGTTCATCTTTTGAAACGGGTGTATGATTTTGTAACAAATTTTAAATGTTTTTTTTTTCTCATCTTATCAACTTTATTTACAAAAAAGAGATATGTATTTGATGTTACAACAGTGAATGAATAATGAAATTTTAAATGAAATTAAACTGTATGAAACATACGGCACTGAGAATTATAATCAGAAAAAATATTCATATATTTATTTAAATTTTATAAAAGCAATGCTTTTCTAACCAGCACCCATCCACCCACTCCATGTAAAGCTGTTAAAACCTGCTGTGATGAGTAATTGTAAAAAGTTTGTCGAATGTGTTGATGTATTTCGTTGGATTGGGTAATTCCAATATGATGACAGATGACGGCGCAGATGATGATGATGAGTTAAATGAATTTATTAAATTTTCATAATTGTATACATTTCGTTCGAAAAAATTTGAAGCAAATCAATGATATGTACGCATTACGTAATATGTAAGTACGTACTCAAACAATTATCTATTTCATTTGAAATTTTTATATATAATATATTATTAAGGACTATAGACTAGACTATAGACTAGCCTATAGACTAGCCTATAAACTAGCACTATAGACTAGACTATAGACTAGACTATAGACTAGACTATAGACTAGACTATAGACTAGACTATAGACTAGACTATAGACTAGACTATAGACTAGACTATAGACTAGACTATAGACTAGACTATAGACTAGACTATAGACTAGACTATAGACTAGACTATAGACTAGACTATAGACTAGACTATAGACTAGACTATAGACTAGACTATAGACTAGACTATAGACTAGACTATAGACTAGACTATAGACTAGACTATAGACTAGACTATAGACTAGACTATAGACTAGACTATAGACTAGACTATAGACTAGACTATAGACTAGACTATAGACTAGACTATAGACTAGACTATAGACTAGACTATAGACTAGACAATAGACTAGACTATAGACTAGCCTATAGACTAGAATATAAACTAGACTATAGACTAGACTATAGACTAGACTATGGACTAGACTTTAGACTAGACTATAGACTAGACTGTAGACTAGACTATTCACTAGACTATAGACTAGACTAGACTATAGAATAGACATTAGATTAGACTATAGACTAGACTGTAGACTAGACTATTCACTAGACTATAGACTAGACTAGACTAGACTATAGAATAGACATTAGATTAGACTATAGACTAAACTATAGACTAAACTATAGACGAAACTATAGACTAGACTAGACTATAGACTAGACTATAGACTAGACTATAGACTAGACTATAGACTAGACTATAGACTAGACTATAGACTAGACTATAGACTAGACTATAGATTAGACTATAGACTAGACTATAGACTAGACTATAGACTAGACTATAGACTAGACTATAGACTAGACTATAGACTAGACTATAGACTAGACTATAGACTAGACTATAGACTAGACTATAGACTAGACTATAGACTAGACTATAGACTAGACTATAGACTAGACTATAGACTAGACTATAGACTAGACTATAGACTAGACTATACTAGACTAGACTAGACTATAGACTAGACTATAGACTAGACTATAGACTAGACTATAGACTAGACTATAGACTAGACTATAGACTATAGACTAGACTATAGACTAGACTATAGACTAGACTATAGACTAGACTATAGACTAGACTATAGACTAGACTATAGACTAGACTATAGACTAGACTATAGACTAGACTATAGACTAGACTATAGACTAGACTATAGACTAGACTATAGACTAGACTATAGACTAGACTATAGACTAGACTATAGACTAGACTATAGACTAGACTATAGACTAGACTATAGACTAGACTATAGACTAGACTATAGACTAGACTATAGACTAGACTATAGACTAGACTATAGACTAGACTATAGACTAGACTATAGACTAGACTATAGACTAGACTATAGACTAGACTATAGACTAGACTATAGACTAGACTATAGACTAGACTATAGACTAGACTATAGACTAGACTATAGACTAGACTATAGACTAGACTATAGACTAGACTATAGACCTAGACTATAGACTAGACTATAGACTAGACTACTAGACTAGACTATAGACTAGACTATAGACTAGACTATAGACTAGACTATAGACTAGACTATAGACTAGACTATAGACTATAACTATAGACTAGACTATAGACTAGACTATAGACTAACTATAGACTAGACTATAGACTAGACTATAGACTAGACTATAGACTAGACTATAGACTATAGACTGACTATAGACTAGACTATATACTAGACATAGACTGATAGACTAGACTATAGACTAGACTATAGACTAGACTATAGACTAGACTATAGACTAGACTGACTAGACTATAGACTAGACTATAGACTAGACTATAGACTAGACTATAGACTAGACTATAGACTAGACTATAGACTAGACTATAGACTAGACTATAGACTAGACTATAGACTAGACTATAGACTAGACTATAGACTAGACTATAGACTAGACTATAGACTAACTATAGACTAGACTATAGACTAGACTATAGACTAGACTATAGACTAGACTAGACTATAGACTAGACTAGACTATAGACTAGACTAGACTATAGACTAGACTATAGACTAGACTATAGACTAGACTATAGACTAGACTATAGACTAGACTATAGACTAGACTATAGACTATACTATAGACTAGACTATAGACTAGACTATAGACTAGACTATAGACTAGACTATAGACTAGACTATAGACTAGACTATAGACTAGACTATAGACTAGACTATAGACTAGACTATAGACTAGACTATAGACTAGACTATAGACTAGACTATGACTAGACTATAGACTAGACTATAGACTAGACTATAGACTAGACTAGAACTAAGACTATAGACTAGACTATAGACTAGACTATAGACTAGACTATAGACTAGACTATAGACTAGACTATAGACTAGACTATAGACTAGACTATAGACTAGACTATAGACTAGACTATAGACTAGACTATAGACTAGACTATAGACTAGACTATAGACTAGACTATAGACTAGACTATAGACTAGACTATAGACTAGACTATAGACTAGACTATAGACTAGACTATGACGAGACTATAGACTAGACTATAGACTAGACTATAGACTAGACCTATAGACTAGACTATAGACTAGACTATAGACTAGACTATAGACTAGACTAATAGACTAGACTAAGACTAGACTATAGGACTAGACTATAGACTAGACTATAGACTAGACTATAGACTAGACTATAGACTAGACTATAGACTAGACTAGACGATAGACTATAGACTAGACCTTATAGAGCTAGACTATAGACTAGACTATAGGACTAAACTATAGACTAAACTATAGACGAAACTATAGACTAGACGAAACTATAGACTAGACTAGACTATAGACTAGACTATAGACTAGACTATAGACTAGACTATAGACTAGACTATAGACTAGACTATAGACTAGACTATAGACTAGACTATAGACTAGACTAGACTATAGACTAGACTAGACTATAGACTAGACTAGACTATAGACTAGACTAGACTAGACTATAGACTAGACTATAGACTAGACTATAGACTAGACTAGACTAGACTATAGACTAGACTATAGACTAGACTATAGACTAGACTATAGACTAGACTATAGACTAGACTATAGACTAGACTATAGACTAGACTATAGACTAGACTATAGACTAGACTATAGACTAGACTATAGACTAGACTATAGACTAGACTATAGACTAGACTATAGACTAGACTATAGACTAGACTATAGACTAGACTATAGACTAGACTATAGACTAGACTATAGACTAGACTATAGACTAGACTATAGACTAGACTATAGACTAGACTATAGACTAGACTATAGACTAGACTATAGACTAGACTATAGACTAGACTATAGACTAGACTATAGACTAGACTATAGACTAGACTATAGACTAGACTATAGACTAGACTATAGACTAGACTATAGACTAGACTATAGACTAGACTATAGACTAGACTATAGACTAGACTATAGACTAGACTATAGACTAGACTATAGACTAGACTATAGACTAGACTATAGACTAGACTATAGACTAGACTATAGACTAGACTATAGACTAGACTATAGACTAGACTATAGACTAGACTATAGACTAGACTATAGACTAGACTATAGACTAGACTATAGACTAGACTATAGACTAGACTATAGACAGACTACTAGACTATAGACTAGACTATAGACTAGACTATAGACTAGACTATAGACTAGACTATAGACTAGACTATAGACTAGACTATAGACTAGACTATAGACTAGACTATAGACTAGACTAGACTAAACTATAGACTAGACTATAGACTAGCTAGACTAGATATAGACTAGACTATAGACTAGACTATAGACTAGACTATAGACTAGACTATAACTAGACTATAGACTAGACTATAGACTATAGACTAGACTATAGACTAGACTATATACTAGCTAGATAGCTAGACTATAGACTAGACTATAGACTAGAATGACTACTATCTAGACTATAGACTAGACTATAGACTAAGACTATAGACTAGACTATAGACTAGACTATAGACTAACTCTAGATTAAGACTAGACTATGAAATTGACTAGACTATAGACTAGACTATAGCTCTATAGACTAGATATAACCTCTTAAATCTACAGCTAATAACGATAACTATAACCTATAGACTAGACTATGAAATTGATTAAAATATATAAGAATTGATTAAAATACAATAACAGAGATTATTATGATTTAGTTTCCACACATCTTCATAAACTTATTTAATTCTCCAATTTTCTGCTTCTTGTATAATTGATGTGCCAATTTCCAAAACACTATATCGACAACAAAAAAATCAAAAATAAAAAATTATATAGAAAGACCAAAAAAGGAAATCCTAAATTAAGCCATGTTTATTGATATAGAACCTTTTTGTTTAGAATTTATTTAATAAAAGTGTTAAAGTACTCGAATACATTTAAAAATACATACATGCACGTACATATATTCACATGTATTCGTGTAAAGTAAAATATTACATGGAAAAAGTCATAAATAAGAACATTTTGGCACGGTGACCTTAAGCGGAAACGGAATCTAGCCGGAGGTAACAGTGTCGAATCGTCTCCGGCTGAGGAGCCGCAAATGTAAGTTTAAATACACACATACAAACATACATAGCAAAGTAACGACACAACAAACTAAAATCCTAACTAAAATTGTTGTAAATTGTTAACTTTATTGTATTGAAAGCTTTTTTTTCTGCTGACCATTGAATGTTTTTCGTTATTTTTTTCTATTTTTGCTCACACGAGTTCAAATAAATGTTTTTAGACTTAGAGTCGTAGTACAATTAAGTTGTCAATAGAATTTATGTGTCTGCCAATAAGAGGAAAAATATTAATTGCTTTGAATGAATATCATCGACATTTAGCAATAATTCATTTATCTAATGGATTCTTTTAACTGTAAGTGTGTGTGTGTCAATGTTGCAAATCATCTTAAGAGTGTCTTTCTCGGTAACTTTCATTTGAATCATTATTGTTTTGGGCCATGCAACATATTGTGTCTGTCATGCGGAGATTTACCATAGAAAAAATCTATAAGAGTAATAAAGTCATAAACATGAACTAAGAGTTTATCTCAAGGGATCATCGTGGGAAGATGTTGACTTTTTCGCCGACATTTCAAGAGGGGTGGCTAATAAACGCATTGTCAGACAGATAGTTACAAATGTAACCACAGTTATTTATAGTTTTCTGCAGCCAGCAAACGCACCAGAAAACCAGGAACTCAATATCAAGCAAAACAAAACACGTGAACTCAACTGGTTGGTACTTTGATATGGATGAATGCACGGATTGGATTGTAGCACGCGTACTCATAACCTGAATTGCAGTAGCAGAGTGTGTGTATGTAGCAAGTAGCTAGCGTTAATTGTTTGTTTATTGTCAGTGTCATTTAAGTGTTGGGGTGGGTTTGACTTTGAGGTCTAAACATAAACATACACACTTCAATCAATACGGTAGTAGTGACAATAGTTGCATGAGAATTATCACTGCAGACAAAAAATTTTGATTCAATTAAAAATTATGAAAAATAAAAAAAGAGGTTTGCTTTGAATAAAAAACAAACACTACCGTGTTTTGTTGACATTATTCCCTTGATTGCTGTTAACCGCTGGTAATTGGAGAAGTCAAGAGTTTACCCTCTATTTTGGATTTTTTCAAGGTTCACATACATAATAAACTTACGTTTGCTGTCATTTGCTATCGTATCAATTGCACAATTACAAGTTGCATTGTTTGTTGTTTTCGTCCTTTTTTGTGTGAGTTTTTTTTTCAAACTAGACAATCTCAATATGTTAAAGGTCCTTTTTTGTGATATTAACATTTTAATAATTTGTTTTATTGTTTACAGTGGTGGGAGCGTTAAAAAATTGTGGGAATTTTTTTTACTTGAAGAGTAAATTTTTTGACATTTTTGGATAATTTGATTTTAGTATTTGATTAAGGTTGTAGTACTTTTTTAATTTTGGTTTGTACTTTTATGTTATTTCTGTTATATAAATAAAAATTATACGAAAAACTGAAAAGTTTGAAAAGATGCAGAATCTATGATCCTGGAAGTGATAGATTTAATACTTTCGTGCTTTGCTCAGACTATGTTGGACTTAGGAGAATAATTCTTATAGCATAGGTCTTTTTGTGCTAATCAGGCTTTCGGGATATTAAGCTCAATATGGTTATCGACCATTCAAAAATAAAATTATTCGACATCTGTGTCAAATTCGTAATACGCTAGTGAGACATGGACTATATTGGGTTTTACTCGTTTTACAAGTGTGCGGTAACCAGTTCTTGAACAAGATTATGCTCATTTGCAAATTCGGATGGATTGACAATATGCTTCGCAAGTCCCTTGATAACAAAAACTTTCATCGAACCCCATTGCATACATGGAGAAGGCAACTTGAGAGTAAAACATCACAAATCGGTTAGAGGTATATTATGACAAAAGTATTTATCTAAAAGATCCGAATTGAGCCAGTTTTTCATAGAACCCTACATGATCAAGACGACCGATTATTCGATTACAAAACTTATGTTAGTCTTATAGGAGGATGTATACAACTTCAAATCTAAAGAAATACACCTAGGCCACTATCGGGACTGTTGTGCGTTCCTTATCATGGAAAATGTTTGTTGGTAATAAAAACATTATATAGTATTCAATGAATTCATTGTCGTCCGATGTTTAGAAACTCAGTTTTCTGGACGTAATTTCTAAGAACTTTCCAATCAGGGATCTTGAATCCTGGATAATATCACTTCCAAGATATTTATATCTAATTTCGGCGAAATCTTGAATATGGCAAAGAAAATGCACCAGAAATTCACTGTCCTCTCTATAGTAATCCGCACGTCCAATTTTATATAGCAGTGATAGTAATCCTGTGTGTCCCACTCAAATGTACAATAATTCTAACCTCAGAATGGCTCATTTTGAATAGGATTCTCTTCCTGCTCTTCTTTGGGTCTTTGTTGTACTACCAACCTCGTTGCGTCAAATGGTCTTGTGTTCGTTGTGATAACTACCTCAAGGTCCCCTCTCTTTAAGGCTATTACAATCGCTCTTTTGTTGCCGACTACTCCCGAGTGGCCTAGTTCTCATATAATATAAACCTTACCTCTGGGAAAGTATTCGGTCTCAGTTTTAACTTTATTACCTTATATCGCCCTAATTGCCTTCTGGCTGTCGGTGAATATGTTAAGCCCTGTTGGCGCTATATTTGTTCTATATTTATTCTAAGCTAGTGTTGTGATTAGGTAAATTGCGGTAAATTTCCGTCTAGCCCACTCTGTCCCCCAATTTAGTGTGCTAATAATCGATAGTTATGATCAGGGCAGGTCCGCCATTCTTCTAATTCAATAATTATTTTTTATGTAATTTTCCTTAAAGTAAAGTTCACATAAGTACTAATGAGTTTTAACATTATTCTTTATTCTTAATTACAAACGAAACATTTGAAATCTGTATAATATTTGAGAAGTAATCAAACAACGATTTGTTTTCACAAGGCACGACCAAAAGAATAAAAAATCTAAAACTAAACCGAAAAAAAAGAACAGCAACAACAATAATAACAATAATAATGCCAAAAGGCTAATAACGTTGTTCACTTATTTTTTACTGACGTATATTTTTATATTATTGTTGGTACATTATTTGTTCAAATACTCGCTTGTCGTGTTAAAAACTTAAAAAGCTAAAGAAGTTAGCTATGGGTCGGTCGTTATGATTTAATATTAGTTCGAAAAGTTCGCCCTGATTTGACACCAACCATGTTGTTGCTGTTGTTGTTGTAGAACAATAATAACAATACAAACAACAGCAGCAGCAACAACAACAACATCAGTAAGAAGTTTTATATTCCTTTATAAACATAGAAAGACAAATACACGTGTCCCTTAATGACGTATGAATGACGTAACATGCGAATGGCACGTGTCCTTATAGTGAGTTATTTTGTTTTTCTTCCGTTTGCCTTTTCGTATGATTTCATAATATATACTAGTAAAAGATCTTAACTGAGATTTGTATCAAGTTTTAATTTAGTAGATACCACTGTAGCTTTCTCTAAACTATCAAGTTATAATAAGTAAGATCTTAGAGTATAAAGAAATTCTAAGATAATTTCGCAACTTTTTGATTTATTTTTTTACAGATTTTATATAAGAGTTTGATATAACTTCATACATACTTAGGTATATACATATAAAGTTATATCAAATTATATATCGTCATTGCTCCGATCAGTTTGGCGAAAATGTTCTATTTTTAAAGCACGCAAGAATACCTGTGTAGCTATTGTAAAATATATAATTATAGATCTGAAATGTCAAATCATTCTGGAATATATTTACAACACTCTTGTTGCAAATGGACTTAGATATTCACAAAATATATTACTTAAAATGTAATTCGCGAAATTAAAAAAGTTATATTTTACTCTTCTGGAAACCTAACAAAAAACATATAACTGCTTTGATCGGAGTAACGACGATATGTCGATTATTGGATTATTTTACTGCAAGAATGTCGACATACTTTTCGACTTTTTCCAACAAAAATACGTTTGTTTGGGTATTCAAAAAAAATTTTCGAGTACCCAATGTTGGATCTGCTTTTAGCACTCTATAAGAAAATATTGTGTAACCAAAAAGTATATACATATATTCTGGATTGTTGTAAGTTTCTCAGACAATCTTGTTATGTCCGTCTGTCCGTATTTAGTAAAATGAAATTTCCCCAAATGGTTCTCTTTTGAAGAAATATTTGGTATTGATAATGTGAAAAATTGATTATTGATTTCACTAATACAAATGTCCCCTGAATACAGTTTAAAAAGTCATTTATAAGTTGATATAGCAATCGAGATACAATTTTGCAAAACTTACTTTTAGATTAGTTGGTAGAGCTGTAGTTTATCAGTATGGAGGACAAGGGACCAGATACTCTAGAAATGAAAGCACAGCCAACCCTATCATAGGCTAGGTGTATAACAACTTTTATGTACTAATAAATATAGCAATAATCGGAGCATATTTGACCTTTGCCCCATATAAGCTGGCTTAATAATACAGAGACATACATACATATACATATGTAGATATAAAATTCAACGAAAAAAAATTGTGAGGATCGATTCCTAATTAATACTAACTGCTCTAGCAGAAAATCAGTTTATGTTAGGTTAGGTTACGTCTGATGCTCGCTAGCAAGCGAGTTCATTCGGAGGCCTTGTGGCCTATTGTGATACCCTTAGAATTACCATTCCCTAATATTGAGAGAATGGTTACCCTCCCTAGTTTCGTTGACTACTTCGTTCGTTCGGTCTCCGTGTAAACCAGCCGGTGCTTTTAATAAAACCGATCATGTTTCGCATCTCTGAGACAGTCTAGATCATGGAGAAGAACTCTACCAAGATAGAGTAGTCTGTGCTCTTGTAAGGCTGAGCAGTCGCATAAAAGGTAAAAATCAATAAATCGTTCAACAATTATTTACTTATTTAAAATTTTGCAGAGTTCTGTCCATAGTTGTTTCAACCTCCTTCAGACTCCTAAGATTTAGTTCCAACTTTCCGAGATTAACTTTAATTTACAATTTTTCACAATTATTTTTTTACTAAAAATTAAATTTTTGACGAAAAATTAAAAACTTGATTTTTCATTAACTTCTTAATTTTCTATTATAAACATGATTTTTCACTTAAAATTCGATTTTTTGCTAATAATTTAATTTTTACTAAAAATTTGGGTTTTTACTAAAAATTTGATTTTCTACTAAAAATTTGAATTTTTGCTAAAAATTCGGTTTTTTTTTTTTACTAAAAATTAGATTTTCAAAATAAGATTTGATTTTCATTAAAAACCTGAGTTTTCTCCAAAAACATCGATTTTACACTAAAAATTATATTTTTTTACTAAAAATTTGATTTTTATCAAAAGTTCGTATTTGAAAAAAATCGAATACGTTTCAAGAAGCCCTTTCCAGTTTTGTTATCCTTTTAAATTCCTTTTTGGTATTCTATTAATTTCATCGTGTTGCAACATCAACATGGTGGACCTTTGCTCATGTAAAGAAAATTCTATAAGTATTAATCTCTTACATTATTCATAAAAGATCAGTGTGAAAAGGCCCACACTGATCTTTTATGATCATGTTTGAATAGCAACACAGTGCAGTAGTTCGACAAAGACAGCATCCGAAAATAACAGTTATTTCCACTAGCGCCTAACCACCTGGTTGGCTTTATTTCTTCAATTATTTAAGCGATCGATGTCACTTTACTGTCTCCAAGTAATGTAAAGAGTAAAAACTTAAAAAACTTAATCGAAAGAGTTTATTGTCATGTATTGGACAAGCTTTCAGATTGTCTCTTTGTAATCTATTCCGTGTACAAATACATGTCGAGACTGTCCCTCTGAACTGCTGGGAAATAGAAACATAAGAATATAAATTCAATTTAGCTGGTTTATTACGTCTTTGGCTTTTGTAATACTTGTACTTGTATACAAATAAATAGAAAACATAAAATGGCTTTTTGATGCCATTAGAAATAAATAAATGAACTTTTAAAAGTTCCATTTAAATAACACTAAGTCATACAAAGCAAATACAAACAATATGACTGGCAAACCAACCAAACAATCATTCACAACACCAACACTCCCACCCACTATTGCCCAGGACACAAAAACATTTAACACAAAATTAAGTTTAAAGTTAAACAAAGGAAAGCAGAAGGTGAAAAATAAAATGTAAAGAAAACAGTCTAATAAGAAATTTACATTAAAGTTTTGTAAAAGTTTTAAAGAAAATATTAAAAATATGTATGTTTGTATTAAAGTGTTTGTACAACAGAAAAAAATGTTAAAATTTCAATTTAAAATGAGATTTTTTCCCCTTTTTGCTTGTTTGTCGAAAATGGCTTATATGCAATTTGCTTTTCAACGCCTGTGGCTAAAAAGTGTCATGAGAAATACACACTCATATTCCGTTGTTTGACAACTTGAAAAGTATGCAACAAAAATATGACCGAAAAAAAAACTATGTACACATACAACAAAAATATGTTTTACTGATCTCAAAAACTAATTAAGCTTTCACATCAAGGGGCCCCCTCAACTATGCAACATTTTCTGGCAAGAAATCTCCATTACACTCATACACCTAAACTTATAAATAAATAAACTATGTATGTACTTTATATGTAAGTCTAAATTATAGTAGGAGTCCTCAAAATTCAACTACAACACTAAATAAATAAAGTTGTGTGTCTGTTTGTGTTGTAAAAGTCTCATAATTTTCAGGCGTTACTAACGTTTGACTCATACAATCAAAAACACAATCGGCAGGAATTGGTGGCAAGAGTGTTCAACACTTAAGCGTTCCTTCCTCTATCATCAGCCATTAACTAGGCAAGTACGAGAGTACTTATGAATTGTTTCTCTGCCACCGTCATCATACCGCATCGTCGACCATGCAAAAAATACTGAATACAAGTTATTCTTGCTCTGCTTCATGTATTAAAAAAAAGTTCTGCACCTTTTCTACCTCTTCCTGCCCCTTTCTAAGGGTAACTAGTATTGAAAAACACACACTCGCACTCAATGCCTGGTACCTACAACAACTGGCTGCCATTTGGTGTAACTCTCAGTTACTGCATAGAATGTTTGCCCACTTTTGAATACCACATGCCCGATTATGACAACGACTATTGTGTTTAAAGTATCACAAACTGAGGCAGTGGTGCTTGATTTTAGGTGGTCTAGGGTATGGAGAGTTTTACGTTGATAAGTTTGCTGCCACTAGTGCTGCTATTCTGCTACTGCATGCATAGAATGACGAAACGGTAATATCCTTGTGTTTGGTGGAAGGAAAAAGGAAGTGGATAATACATCCGTCCTTGTTGCTTCGTGTCACCCACTGAAAAGTCGTCTTCTAGAGCAAACGATACGCGTGTACTTCATGCTATTCCATGTTTAGTTGTAATTTTATTCTATGTATGTATGTAATTCTGTGAATCTATGTATGTAAACATGTGTGTGTATGTGTGTTTTCGGTTTGTGTGAGTGAGCCAAATAAAACTCATTTATTGTCTCACCCAGTTTTCGTTTGTGTTGTCTAACTCAAGTGAAAACTGTTACATCCTCCATGTTTGGTTTGAAAACAAAAGAAAAAAGCTTTTTTTCTGTTATTTTCGTGTATGAAAGAGAAAACTGCACAAATGTGTTAGACAGAGTGGGGTGTATGAGTGTTGTTAGTGAGAAAAAAGCTTTTTTCGTCCTGGTTGGAAAAAATAAGTGTCTTTTAGAAAATGTATTGAAGTTATTAAATTTATTTTTGTCAGAACTAGAAATTTGCAATAGCATCGGATTTGTGGTCCTCAGATTTAAGAAAACCAACTGACTACATAAATCGTACTTTGGCACGGTATTCCTGGGATATGTAATTACTAGATAAATTGACTTACCAGAGATAACAAGAATAGCTTTAGATATGCAACAAGCTATAGGATCAACTACTTTTTTGATTATTACAAATACTGCCTCGATTAGATACTACTGTCTGCAGCGAACAGTTTGCTTTAGCAAAACTAATTCCAAAAATTATTAATCGTCTAACACGTCTTTAAGAGAAGAATGTATATAAAAAACCACAATTGTTTTAAATTTGGGTCCTCGGAACTAAAAAACCCATCTGTCTACACAAATAACTATTTAAACTTTGAAAATTATTTCTGTTATTTATATTCTGGACTATAAACGTGTTTATAATCTGTACTATATAGCTTTCTATAGTCAGGACTAAAGAGGTGTCCATAGTCGGAACTATAGAGTTGTCTATAGTCTGGACTGTAGAGTTGTGCATAGTCCACACTATAAATTTGTCTATAGTCTGCAGTATAGAGTTGTTTATAGTCTGTACTATAGAGTTGTCTATAGTCTGAACTATAGAGTTGTCTATAGTCGGGACTATAGAGATGTTTATAGTTGGGGCTATAGAGATGTCCATAGTCGGGACTATAAAGGTGTCCATAGTCGGAACTATAGAGATGTCTATAGTCGGGACTATAGAGATGTCTATAGTCAGGACTATAGAGATATCTAAGTTCGGGACTATAGAGATGACTATAGTCGGGAATAGAGAGATGTCCATAGTCGGGACTATGGAGTTGTCTATAGTATTGACTATAGAGCTATTTATAGTCTATACTATAGAGTTGTCTATAGTCTCAACTATAGAGTTGTCTATAGTCTGGACTATACAGTTGTCTATTGTATGGACTATACAGTTGCCTATAGTCTGTACTATATAGCTGTCTATAGTCTGGACTAAAGAGGTGTCCATAGTCGTAACTATAGAGTTGTCTATAGTCTGGACTATAGAGTTGTCTATAGTCTGGACTATAGAGTTGTCTATAGTCTGGACTATAGAGTTGTCTATAGTCTGGACTATAGAGTTGTCTATAGTCCACACTATAAATTTTTCTATAGTCTGGACTATAGAGTTATCTATAGTCTGGACTATAGAGTTGTCTATAGCCTGGACTATAGAGTTGTCTATAGTCTGCAGTATAGAGTTGTCTATAGTCTGCACTATAGATTTGTCTATAGTCTGAACTATAGAGTTGTCTATAGTCGGGACTATAGAGATGTCCATAGTTGGGATTATAGAGATGTCCATAGTCGAGATTATAGAGTTGTCTATAGTCTTGACTATAGAGCTGTCTATAGTCTAGACTATAGAGTTGTCTATTGTCTGGACTATAGAGTTATCTATAGTCTGGATTATAGAGTTGTCTTTAGTCTGACCTGCAGAGTTGTCTATAGTCTGGATTATAGATTTACTTATGTTCTGCTCAATAGACTTGTCTGTAGTGTATACTACGATTACTTTTTGGTTAATTTCTTTTGGTTATAGAGTTATATAGTTTTTTATTATAACTGGTAATCAATATCCTAACAATATCATTTTAAATTCTGTTTTAAAAATTAAAGCTTGGACTCTTACTTAATCAATTGCCAAAAACCCAAGAGTATGTTTGTCTAAATCAAGAGAAAATATGTTTTTTTATTATATTGTTTTGTACAACAACATACTATGACACATAATTTGACCACGAATTGTAACCTTCAGCAATTTCCACTAACATGATAATGATAAATAATTTTAGTTTTTATTTTGCATGAAATACCTCTTCCTACGAGGTAGTAATTTGACAAAAGTATCCGTTAGTTTTCATTTTACTTTCCTTTTTTTTACACAAATACATACACTCATATAAATATCTATACATCTACACATATAGAAAATATCTTCAAATATACAAGAATAAAAAAAATTGTGTTCATATTTTTAAAATTTATTGAAGCATTAATTCAACAACCGTTTGTCTGTATGTACGAATGAATGACTACACACATGTACTAGAAGAGCTTTTAATTATACAATATTTGTATAAGTGTGTGTCTGTGTAAGCTCTTATGCGTTAATATGAGTAAGCCACACCTTGTCTTGGCTACGATTGGTGTTCGAACGGAAAACGGGTGTTGGTTGCGGATTAAACGTAAGTACTGTCGGTTGCTGTAGCGCTGTTAACAGCGCTGCCTTCACACTCATCCACACACTCGAAGACCCACCCCAATTTCAGTGCAAACAATATTGGCCACCCACTCACAACCCAACCATAAGGCAAAGCTTATTCAACCCTGTACAAAAGAAGAACAACAGAAACAAATACATTGTATTTTTTGTGTATTCTACACAATGATGCAACAACATTCAAATTCACCCCCACAGTTCATACACCAAGTTCATTCATATACATTGTACACAATTCATACACAAACTTACAAACACACGAAAAAGGGGGTTGTAAATATGAAATCACTACAACGCGCCGGTAGCTGGCAGGATATGTGCGATTTGACGACGGAATGAAATCAATTGTTACGTTACCGTGCCACAGATCAGTCGCAATCCGGTATCAGTCACCAGCAACCACAACAACCAAAGAAAAAAAGTGTTTTACGTAATTTATCATTCAAATTATAAGTTATAGACAAAATCAAAAACAATATATAGAGAAAAACAACAAAAACATAAAAAACCAATAACCAAGTAAAACTTGGACTTGAGACAAATTCGTCATCATCAACATCATTAGTTTTTTATCATCATCTAGTTGTGCGGCTCCTACGTTCAAAAGTAGGAAACCAACAAACCAGTTAAAGGCCCAACTTAATTTATACGTGAAATACAAACAAAAAAGCTTAAACAACAACAATAACTAAAAAATAACAATAAAAACGATTACCGTTTGCGTGCATTTTGTTTAAAATCGCCTACATTCGCGCCACGAAACTAGAAAAGTTTTCCGGAAGTTGAGGTGTCCGGTAACGGTAACCGGTTCCGATCGTTACTTTTCCCGTTCCTTTTCCTGTTCCGCTAGTGACATAGAGTAAAAAAGCAACAAAATAAACAATTTTGAGCATACTTTGAACATTTAATTGCGAAAAAATAATAACAATTATTTTTTGTGTTAAAACTATTGAAATTCTGCCCACAGTGTGGTGAATTTAAACTTTTAAAAAAGTTGCAATTGTATGAGGATTTAGTAGCAGCAGCAATTACTTAATAATAGTTTCCTTTTCTGCAAATAAATAAATTTGTTTTTAATTGTTTTGCTGAATTGGTTTAAACTTCAATTTTAAATTGCATTAGAAGAAAGTGTTAAGCATATAGAAATTTTATTGAACACCGGCGGCTTTTTGAAAAGCTGCCAAGAGCGAAAGTTTAATTTTTGCTCATTTGTGCCATGATGCTTGATATTAAACCGTCTTCAGATTATTTGTCACGTTCGACGGGAAGTTTTAGCAACTTTTCAATGTTGTTTGCAGGTAAGAAAGAAAAATTATTTGTTTATAATTAAAATATTTACAATAGAAATATATCCGATGAAAATATTTCGCTTAATTAGTTCATAAATGTGATTTTTGGCTGTTGTTGAGTTTCCAAACATCTTCGATTCTGAACTTAATTAAGGCGAATTTATTATTTCCAAAAGTGATTAAAAATAGGAAAAAAGTCTATATTCGGCCGAATAATGAAAGTTCAATTAAGACTCAAAACTGAAGTCAAAAACTGCAGAATGATGGGGCCTCCTCAAGGAAAAAGCGAATAGCAGGTGCTATTTATTTTGAGAATTTTGAAATATATTGAACAAGTTCCATTATGTTTGTTTCGGGAAATTATATTAATAAAGCCCAAGTTTTTTAAAGTATCGATGTACTCTTGTAACTTGAGAAGTCTCAAGCGTTAAAAGTTTTAATTTAATTACCAACTTTTAAATAAGAAGCGCTGGCATTAGAGACTATGTTGGACCTGAATTTTATCGAATACGTTAGACCAAACTTTTACAAATCTTTTTAGATTTTACGTTCGATGTGCAGCGATTCAATTCAATCCCAAAGAAAAAGTTTAAATATGTTAAATAGAGCGTGCGTTCATCTTTTGACGTTTTTGTCAACCGATTTTGGCTATATAACGTTTTTAAAACGTGATAGCATAGAGTGTCTTTTTAAATTGTGAAAGAATTAAGAAGCGTATTTCACTTCTATTCAAAAAAAGTCAAAAGTGCTCTTTGAATTCAATATTTTATCGGGTAGGATAAAAACAAATATTTCCTTTAAGACAAGTCATGGTCTTTTAGTACCGAATACTGATCTATACATATTTAGTATACTAAATACAGATTTTATGATATGAAGAACAAAATACTTGATTCATTTATGGATCCATTAAGTACAAAAATCTCTCTATGTTAAGTTGAAAGAAGAATGTACATACTATGTGTAAAAAAAACATCTAAGCCCGTTCACTATATTTCATGAAAACTTTTTTGGAAATCAACCTATGATCTATCTATGATCTACCATTCAATGTTTAGAAGCTCAGTTTCCTGGATGCAGTTCCATAGAATGTTCCAGAGATATACAATATCTAGTTCAACATGGCTTCCAAGATCAACAGAAAAAGTATTCCAGCGTTTCATTGTCATCTGCGCATACTTTAGATTCGTCTGAATCCCTTAAGATTTATTGCAATCGAAAATGAAAATAAAGACTACTTACTTTTGGGGTGAATAACACATTATTATTGTTCGACAAGGTTCGTGAAGTTACAAATAAACCAACAAATAAGTTATGTAATAGCTTGTATATACAACTATAATATGAATAGAAATCATACTACCAACGTAGATCTCAGTCGGTCCACAATTGGTCATAGCTCCCATATAAGGCCCACTTCCAAAAATCACCTAAATTTCATTAATATATTTTCATTAATAAATAAAGCTTTTGTGATAAAATTCGAGCTGAATATGTTTTGTGTACCAAATTTCTTTTCGGATCGGTCCATTATAAGTCATAGCTCCCATATAAGGCCCAGTTCGAAAATCACTTAAACAAATCATTCTACCAATTTTTTCTTGATCGGTCCAGAATTGGTCACAACTCCCATATAAGGATCATTTCCGAAAATTACTTAAACGCACATTGACATAATTGTGTATTTTGTATATATTTGTAAATCGTTATATGGAATTTTACTTCTGAAAATCGCTTAATGCCACTTAATTCATTATTAAATGATTATATCCAGATAAAATTCGACAGG